>NC_092336.1:278932500-279540000 GCF_046630445.1 Rutidosis leptorrhynchoides
GACAGATCCTCTCATGGTTAGGATAAGTCTGACCACTTGGTGACCCTGTTTGATGCTGAGGTCCGTGGATTTCCTGCTGATTTTAGTGATGACTTTTCTAGATTTTTCGTCAACCTACAGCTGGTCTGGACGACAACTTCATGACCTAAATCAAGAAGCGCGTGTCTTTTTCGGAAGACTTTACTTCCTTTTAATGATGGAATTGATTCATCGTGTAGATCCATCTATTCTTTCAAATATATTATAGTAAATCGGGTGAAACTGATTAGTTTAGTCTAAAGCAAAAGCATCTTCAGTTATTTGTTACAGAAATATGTGATATATGTTCAAAATAACTTGGTAAATTTTTCCCACACTTGGCTTTTTATTTTTTTTATTTACCTTTTTATTGTCCTCTATTCCATTTTAAATGAATTCTAACATTTTGGTTTGTTTCTCAATTTATGTCCTTTCCAAGGTAACAATAATTTCGGTGTTAACACCTAGTTTTATCGCTCATAAATATGTATAAACATGATTTTGAATTCATTTAATTGAAAATTTTGAAAATTTTACTAGAATTGTGTAGTCAGTATATAAGACTAGGGCTGTTCTTTATTATCAGAGAGCACTAGATTCTAATACAACTACTGCATTACTAGACGTCAGTCTTCAATACCTCATCTATATGCTGGTAGACGTCAGTCATAGCCTCCCGAATGACATCCCTAATGTCATCCGCTTCCTCCATTTCCTCGTCCGATCCTCTCTCTACCTGTGGATGACTACCTTCATAGGGTATTTCCTGGTTGCGTCTACTCTTCAATACCTTAGCACCCGCATAAACCCTCAATCCTAAAGGCTCAACCTGTTCCCTACATTCCAAATGTGGACCCCCTTGGTCCTTATCTACACCTAAATACTCTCCAATGAGAGTAACAAAAATACCTCCTCCAATTATCCCCCCTTCCTGTATTCCTTCAACCATCTTTGACAAATAAAAACCAACACAGTAAGGGATATTAACAAAGCCTCTTGGGTCTCGAATACACTTTAGGTAAAATAAATCATGTAAGGTCAATTTTTCCTTGTTGTGACCTCTCTGTGTAATCGAGTTAGCCAAAAATCTATGAATTATACGAAGCTCGGCTCTGTTAATATGTAAGTAGGTATGTGTTCCTGCCCGCCCAAAAACATTATAATCTGACATACTCCTCCAGACGGCGTTCGCATCAAAATTCCTATCTACCCTTTCACCACGATAAATCAAATTTATACAATCCGGTAGTAGTAATTCAGCGGGCATATATATCTGCAAAGCCGTGGCCATGTCCAGCATGGACATCCTGTACATCCTACTGCCAAGTATAAATCTAAGAAAACTTCTATCATCTAATCTATCTACATCAACATTTAATGCTATAGTACTCATCAGCTCAACACACCATTCCTTATATACAGGTTTACGAATGGTGAATAAACGTTCCCAATCAGTAAAAGAAGTACTGCCATACCTTTGGATCAAATGTTATCTAACTGAGTTAGCAAGTTGGACCCTTTCCAAAGGATTCCAATCAATTACCCTAGGCACCTCTACATCTTTCGTTACTAATTTGAATTTATTACTTTGATATGCCGGGTAATCTCTCCAGCTTCTATCGAATCTCATATTAGGATGCAATGTATGTTCAGGAATCGTTGGGTATTCTACTGCGGATGTATCGGAACTACTATGAATTCATTATCAAACTGTAGCGGATCATAATAAGGTACATGTTGATCAGGCTGATGTTGTTGTTCCTGTTGTGGTTCTTGTTCGGGTTCTGGCTCGTATTGCGGTTCATATTCTGGTTCAGGTTCTTGTTGTGGTTGTCTAGATGATGATGAAGCACCAGCAGTATCGGTTTTCTGCAAAACACATTAAACACAAAATTTGTGCATCCAAATATGCATTTGTGTTAGCAAAATAACAACTTAAATTAACCACAATAACATGTTAAATCAAAATTAAACTTATACACATTTTCACATTTTTTACAATTCTACATTTTTTCAAATTAGCACATATGAAAATGTATACAAAGTTCATAAGCATTTAACTCAAATAACATGTCAAAATAGTCATAACTAGCAATTAAACAAGTCTCAAATGGCATTTATATCAAATTAATCAAGTTCATGAATTTTGTACCTAAAAAGTCTACTTTAATCTCTAAAAATCATGTTTATGATCAATGTTTGGAACATTTAGCTACCTAAACATGTTACACTACTTAATTTAGCAATAATTCATGACAAAAATTGGCCATAACCTATTTATATCAAAAAGCCCCAAATTGCTCAAGAACACAAAAACCCTAGATTTCTAAAAATTTTGATGTTTTTGGCTTCAAATCATGTTAAATAGCATAAATCTAGGTTATACATGCATAAAATACTAACAATTTAACACTAATTACACTAGAAATTAACAAAATTAAATTAGGTACAATATTGGTAATTATCACAAAAACTAGAAAATTTATGAGTTTAGGGGTGTAATTTTTACCTTTTTGTTGAAGAATCCGAACCTAGGCATGATTAGAGCAAGAAATTTGACGAATTACGGTGAAAAATTTCAAATTTTAGAGAGGATTTTGGGGTATTTTCAGATGTTTGTGTGTGTTGTGGTGTGAAGACAGAACCAGTCGACTGCCTTTTGATCCTGAGCTGAAATACAGCTCCATACGATCGCATGGAGTTGAAGTTCAAAACCCATACGATCGCATGGGTCTGGTATTTTTTTTTTTATAAAAAACCTTATAAATTATAAAACATATAATTAAAAAAAATTTAAAAATTTGTTTCTTTTTAGGATGAGGGCGTTTCGGATCGTTGTCCTAGTCCGTCCCTCGACAAAATTTTAAAATTTGTCAATTCAAAGCGCGATTTTAAAAGTAAAGATTTTTGGGTTTTTTAAATGTTTTTGGCATACTTTAGCTCAATAAGATTAAAAATAATGATAATAAAAGTTCTCGACCCTCCCTTGGGTAGATCAATTTCGGTTCAAAGATCTAGTCTTCAACTCGCGACGAATTTTTAGAAATCAATTTTTAACTTAGCGAAATAAAGTAAATTTTTATTTTTAAATTCACACCAAACTTAAATTTAAAATGCATAAAATTTAAAATTCATATTAAAAATTCACACCAAATTTAAATTATATTTTTGTTTTTATACATACAAACTTATATTAAAAATATTAATTTTTCAAATATTTACAATTTTAAATATATTAATTTTAGAAAGTTACATTAATAATTTAATATTAATATATTAAATTTAAAAACATAATAAAATTAAAAATTAAAAATCTTTTTGGTCTTTTATCCCACTTTAATCAATCAAATATTATCAAAAATATACGCCCCTCTTTTCGGTAAAGTAATTTTGGCTATATTACCTAGTTTTACTCCTGACGAATTTTTGAAATATTTTGGGTTGATTGATTAAAGATATTTATACCTTAAGAATAAACGGTAAATTTCGCAGTGATGTAATAAATTTTTTGTATGATATCAATAATTTCAGTCGCAAAACCTAATTTTATAGAGTATCAATTTAATACTTTATAGCGAACGATTTAGCGTTTATTATCAAAAGGTTCAAAGCAATAAAAATAAAAACTGTACATACTTACCTGTGAAATAGAATTCTCAGTGACCTGTTTTAGGTCACTCATAAGATAGTTGGACTAATTGGTTTTCCATAGCTACATAGGCGTAACCTCGAGCATTCAATGTTTTTCTTCGAAACATATGAACAGCCCATCTCTGCATAAAGTAACAAATTCGGTATTGGAATATGTCTGATTCATCGAGCATTTTCCTTCGTGTGACCATTTTCCGCATTTGTGACATCTTTCAAGGTGTCGTGCTCTTCTTTTAGCTGCGAATTTTGATTTTCCTTTACCAAACTGTAACTTATTATTTTCGTTCCTGGATTCTTTTCTTACTCTGTCCAATTTGCCTCTGATTAATGAAACTATTTCACTTGGAAGGGTATCATTATTACGTTTAGTGATTAAAGCGTGTAGCATTAGACCATGGTTTAGTTCACAGGAAGTCTTCATCTCATAAAACCTAAAAAAAATAAAAATTCAGAATGGGGGGGAGAAGACTAGTTCTTTAGGGTCTGCTAAGGAAAGACCATTTAGATTCCATTCTCGAGAACTACACGAAAACAGAAAATCTAACTCTAACAGAAATACATATTATCCTAAAAAGATTCGAATCACCCCACACTTAGTTTGCTGTGGTGTTGAAATTGTGATTAACTTCATCTTCAACTTCCATTGGACTATCTATGTAATGTTTAACTCTGTGACCATTAACTTTAAATTCAATCCCATTTGAATTTATTAACTATATTGTTCCGTATGGGAAAACTCTTTTGACTATGAATGGTCCAGACCATCTTGATTTCAATTTTCCAGGAGATAGCTTGAATCGTGAATTGAAAAGAAGAACTCTGTCTCCTTCCTTAAATTCTTTTGAACTTCTGATTCTTTTATCATGCCATTTCTTCGTTCTTTCTTTATAGATTAACGAATTTTCGTATGCTTCATGTCTTAATTCTTCTAATTCGTTTAGTTGACTTAATCGTAGACGTCCAGCTTCATGTAAATCAAGATTACATGTCTTCAAAGCCCAAAATGCTTTGTGTTCGATTTTTACTGGAAGATGACATGCTTTTCCGTAAACTAGTCTGAAAGGTGTGGTTCCAATTGGAGTTTTGTAGGCTGTTCTAAAAGCCCAGAGTGCATCCTCCAATTTCATGGATCATTCCTTCGGATTTGATCCTACGGTTTTCTCTAGAATACGTTTTAAAGCTCGGTTGGTATTTTCAACTTGTCCACTTGTTTGTGGATGATAAGCAGTGGAGATTTTATGAGTTACTCCATATCTTTTGAGAACTTTCTCAAGTTGATTATTATAGAAATGAGTACCCGATCACTTATTAAAGCTTTCGGTGTTCCAAACCTAGCAAAAAGATGTTTTAAAAAGTTGACTACAACTCGTGCATCGTTAGTTGGGAGAGCTTGTGCTTCCGCCCATTTAGATACATAATCAATGGGAACGAGAATATATAGATTATTATGAGATTTTGGAAATGGACCCATAAAGTCAATACCCCAAATGTCAAATACTTCACATACTTGAATGACATTTTGTGGCATTTCATCACGTTGACTTATTTTCCGGCCCTTTGACAAGCATCACAGGATTTACAAAGAAAGTGTGCGTCTTTGAAAATTGTAGGCCAATAGAATCCAGCATCGTAAACTTTTCTTGCTGTAAGTTGAGGCCCATAATGCCCTCCTGTTGGTCCTGTGTGACAATGGTTTAAGATTTGACTAGCTTCATCTCCGAATACACATCGGCGTATTATTCCATCGGGACAACTTTTAAACAAATGTGGATCTTCCCAGAAATAGTGTTTTATATCACTAAAGAATTTCTTTCATTTTTGGTACGACAATCCTTTTTCAAGGAATCCACATACTAAGTAGTTTGTATAATCTGCAAACCATGGAATTTCATTATAATCTATCTTCAATAGATATTCATCAGGAAAGTTGTCTTGTATGGCCGATTCATTTAGAACTTCTAATTCAGGATTTTCAAGACGAGAAAGATGATCAGCGGCGAGATTTTTTGCTCCCTTTTTATCTCGGATTTCAATATCAAACTCTTATAAGAGTAAGATCCAACAGATTAATCTTGGTTTGGCATCTTGTTTCGAAAATAGGTATCTAAGAGCAGAATGGTCGGTATAGACCACCGTTTTAGCTAGAACGAGATATGAACGAAATTTGTCAAAAGCAAAAACAATAGCAAGGAGTTCTTTTTCAGTAGTCTTGTAATTCGTTTGTGCTCCTTGTAACGTCTTACTAGCATAATATATAGGTTGAAATCGTTTTTCAATCCTTTGTCCTAAAACGGCTCCCATTGCAAAATCACTTGCATCACACATTAGTTCAAACGGTAGATTCCAATTTGGAGTTATCATGATTGACGCATTAGTGAGTTTTTCTTTAAGTATATTAAAAGATTTGATGCATTCATTTGAAAAGATAAATGGAGCATCCTTTTCAAGGAGTTTATTCATAGGAGTGGCAATTTTAGAAAAATCTTTTATGAAACGTCGGTAAAAACCGGCATGCCCTAGAAAACTCCTAACTCCTCTAACATTGGTGGGATGTGGAAGTTTAGCAATTACATCTACTTTAGCTCTATCCACTTCAATTCCTTCCTTTGAAATTTTATGTCCAAGAACGATGCCTTCTTTAACCATGAAATGACATTTCTCCCAATTAAGTACTAGATTTGATTGTTCGCATCTAATAAGCATTCGTTCAAGATTAACTAGACATGTTTCAAAAGTATCACCGAAGACTGAAAAGTCATCCATGAAAACTTCCATGCATTCTTCTATCATGTCGTGAAAAATCGCCATCATGCACCTTTGAAAGGTTGCAGGGGCGTTGCAAAGTCCAAATGGAATGCGTTTGTAAGCAAAAGTACCATAAGGGCACGTGAATGTGGTTTTCTCTTGGTCCTCGGGTGCTATTGGAATTTGAAAGTATCCGGAAAAATCATCAAGAAAACAATAGTAACTGTTTCCGGCTAATCTTTCCAACATTTGATCAATAAAAGGTAAGGGAAAGTGATCTTTTCTAGTGGCGTCATTTAATTTTCTATAATCAATACAAACACACCATCCTGTTATAGTCCTAGTAGGAATAAGCTCATTTTTCTCATTTGTGATGACAGTCATGCCACCCTTTTTAGGCACGCATTGAACCGTGCTTACCCATGGACTATCAGAGATTGGATATATTAAACCTGCATCAAGCAGTTTAATAATTTCTTTCTTAACAACATCTTGCATATTAGGATTTAGTCTTCGTTGGCGTTGCACATACGTTTTATGACCTTCTTCCATAAGGATTTTATGTGTGCAATACGAAGGACTTATTCCTTTAATATCATGAATTTTCCATGCAATAGCTGGTTTATGAGCTTTTAGCACAGAAATGAGTTTAGATTTTTCATTTTTAGTAAGAGAAGACGATATTATTACAGGTAATTCAGATTCACCATGTAAATAAGCATATTCCAAATGGTTTGGAAGTGGCTTTAACTCTAATGTCGACGGTTCTTCTATCGATAATTTATATCGATATTTGTCTTCTTCTTTTAGCATTTGAATTTCTTCTGTTGTTGGTTCATATCCATTAGCCATAAGTGTAGCTAACATTTTAGTTTCATCAATTGGTTCAGTTCTTTCTCCTAAAGAACATTCTCCTGTTCCTTGTAATTCTGGAAATTCTTCTAACAATTCTGCATGTGAATCTATAGTTTGAATATAATAACATGTATCATCTGCAGATTGCAGTTGTTGCATTGCTCTATCAACAGAAAAGGTAACACTCTCGTCCTCTATACTTAGGGTCAGTTTATTACCAAACACGTCTATTATTGCTTTAGCCGTGTTTAAGAATGGTCTTCCTAATATGAGAGGAACTCGAGAATCTTCTTCCATATCCAGAATAACAAAATCTACTGGAAATACTAAAGTACCAACTTTAACTAGCATGTTCTCCATTATCCCTCTAGGATATTTTACTGATCGATCGGCTAGTTGTATGCTTATTCGTGTTGGTTTCAATTCTTCAAGGTCTAGTTTAGCGTATAGTGAATACGGCATTAAATTTATACTAGCACCTAAGTCTGCCAATGCTTCTATTGAATTAAGACTACCCAGAAAACATGGAATTGTGAAACTTCCTGGATTTGATAATTTTTCGGGTATCTTATTCAACAGCACTGCAGAACAATTAGCATTCATTGTAACAGCCGAGAGTTCTTCCATTTTCTTTCTATTCGTGATTAGATCTTTCAGAAATTTAGCATATCTAGGCATTCCTGAAATCACATCAAAGAAAGGAAGATTTACATTTATTTGTTTAAACATATCCAAGAATTTGGATTGCTTGGCTTCAAGTCTCTCTTTTCTCATTTTACTCGGGTAAGGAAGTGGTGGTTGGTATGGTTTAACATAAGGTTTAGCCTTAACTGTGTTATCTTCATTAACCTTCTAAACTACCGGTTCTTTTTCCTTATCTTGCTCAGATTGTGGTTCTTGTGGAGTAGGAATAGAGTCATCATAAATTACAGGTATTTCAGGTGGTTTAAGTGTAATACCACTTCTTGTGGTAATGGCTTTAGCTGTTTCATTCCGGGGGTTAGCATTTGTATCACTTGGTAAACTTCCCGGTTTTCTTTCACCTATCAACCTTGCTAGGTTGCTCACTTCTTGTTCCAGATTTTGAATAGAAGCTTGTTGATTTCTAAATGCTTGAGCATTTTGTTCATTGGTTTGTTTCTGAGATGTGAAAAACTGAGTTTGAGATTCAACTAGCTTTGACATCATGTCTTCTAAATTTGGTTTTTTATCATCGGTTTGTGGTGGTTTGTTTTGAAAAATAGGTCTTTGCTGGTTGTAAGTATTATTGGATACTTGTTGATTGCTTGGACCTTGTTGATTGTTGTATGGAACATTTCGGTTATAATTCTGGTTTTGATTGTAGTTTGGTCTTGGCGGTTGATAATTATTCTGATAATTATTTCCAGGCCTTTGGTTTATGTATGAAACATTCTCTCTTTGTTCCATTGTTAGTTCAATACTGAGACAATCTTTTGTCAAATGTGGTCCTCCACACTGCTCACAACTAATTCTTATTGAGTGAATATCTTTAGTCATCTTTTCCATTCGTCTCTCGACAGCATCTATCTTTGCGGAAATGGAATCTAAGTCATGGCTAGAATCGGCTCTAGCTGCTTTAGATGATCTAACGATATCTTTTTCTTGATGCCACTCATGTGAGTGGGAAGCAGTGTTATCAATAATTTTGTAAGCGTCAGTTGCTGTTTTCTTCATAATAGAACCACCAGCTGCTATATCTATTTCTTTTCTTGTAGTGATGTCGCATCCTTGGTAGAATATTTGTACTATTTGACAGGTGTCTAAACCATGTTGCGGACATCCTCTTAATAACTTTCCAAATCTTGTCCATACTTCATATAGAGTTTCATTTGGCTTCTGTGTGAACGTAACAATTTCTCCTTGAAGTCTCACGGCTTTAGATGCCGGAAAGAATTGTTTAAGAAATTTTTCAACTAAAACGTCCCATGTATCAATCGCCCCTTCAGGTAATGATTCTAACCAATCTTTGGCTTCTCCCTTTAAAGTCCAGGAAAATAAAATGAGATATATCTGTTCATCCTCCACTTCTCGGATTTTAAATAGTGTGCAGATCCTATTAAAGGTTCGAAGATGTTCGTTTGGATCTTCCTTCGGCGCACCACTAAATTGGCATTGATTAGTTACCATGTGTAGGATTTGACCTTTGATTTCATAATCTGGCGCATTAATGTCTGTTTGAGTAATTGCGTGACCTTGGCCAGTGCGTTTAGCTCTCATTCGGTCTTCCATACTTAGAGGTTCCAGATTCTCCATGATTGAATTTGTTGAATCTGAATCACTAGAGAATTATGATTTAATGGTTGGTTCCTCGACAATCTCCGTTTGAATGATTGGTGGTCCCGGACGAAAGATTAATGGTTCAGGATCTCGAAATCGTCCCTGAATATTCTCCGGATTCTCAATTGTGAGGTCGGGTTCAAAAAATGGATTATCGGAAATTTGAATTAGAGTACTTGGTTGACTGGATGACGATTCTAAAGAAAAATCAATGGCGACAATATTTGCTAGATGTCTTGATCGAGTTACAGGTGGTGAACGTACAAAAGGTGGTGAACGTTTTGCTCGGTGCATTCACTGAATATCCTATTAGTTATAAAAAATAAAAATTATTAAAGTTATCAAATTAATAGACTTTTTTGCTTTTGCCCACGTTTCGAATAGCCAATAGATGCAGCAGAGAGCCAGAATCCTTTAAATCGGAAGCTCAAAACTCAACCACTAACAAATTCAACTATTACTACGAAGCAGAAAATTTGGATGTCTATCAATTTAACCGCTTAAAATAATTTTTCATTGAAATTTTAAAGAAATTTAGAGAAGAAATAGAAAATTCTATGTCCTAAAAACTAGAATGTCGAGAAATAAGAAAGAAAAAGAGCGCGTCGAAAAACGTCAAAAAATAAAAAGTCGAAAAATAAAATAAAAAAGTAGCGTGTCGAAACGTAAAAAGGAACTAAAAACTAAGAATTAAAAGTTACGTCTAAAGGTATTAAAGCTTAAAGGAATTCTATATCCAAAACGGCAATAACTTAAAAAGGTACTAAAATATAAAAATGGCGTTGCAAAATTCTAGAGCACCGAAATCTTAATCTAAAGAAAAAGCACTTAAGTGATTTTACGGCAAAGCCTAAAAATCTAGAAATAAAAATAACTATGGCAAAAACTATATCTTAAAACTAAAAACGAGCGAAAAATACAAATATTACGCTAAAACAATTAAAAAGAAACAAAATATAAAAATATACTTAACGTTGTAAAAAGTACAATTTTTATAAAAATATTATTTTTATATTATTTATTTTATAAAACTATTAATTTTATAATTTATTAAAAATAAATAAACTTAATAATACAAATTAATTAAATAACACTAAAACTAAATAATATTAAATGAAAACCTAATTAGGGTTTTATAATTAATAATAATACTCCGTAATGATTGCTGTTGAAAGTCAAATGTGGCGTGTCAGAGTACTTCATACGATCGCATGAACTTTTGCCTTCGGGCTCATGCGATCGCATGAGCTAGGGTTTCGGGCCACACTTTGGGTTGCTACAGTACCGGGCCTCGAGTAATTTTACTTTTTTATTTTGTTTTTTGTTTTCTGATTTATATATCTATATAATATATTTATATAAATTAAATAAAACTTATATTTTTACAAAATAAAAATAAAGAAACTTTATAGTTATGTATATATATTTAACAAACTCTTAAAAATATTTATATTTATATTTATATTTATATTTTTCTTTTTATATTTTCGTATATTTAAAACGTATTTTTACAAAAGCGTATTTTTATAAAAGGAAACTAAAAATTAATAAAAAAATTTTCTTTTTTTTATATATAGCGTTACGCTTCCGGCATTTAATCAAGAATGCTCCCCGGCAGCGGCGCCAAAAATACTTGATGTGTTGCGAGGTGTACTAGGAAATAGTATTATTTTTATAATGAAATACTATTAAATACGATACAATTTTACACAAGTGATTTATTTATTTGTAGAATGGATATACCTAAACCTTGCTACAACACTTATAGGCAGTGTACCTAATCGTACAGTAGTGTAGTTTTTAGTAAGTCCGGTTCGTTCCACATGGAAAATTAAACAAGCTTAACGCTATATTAGTTTTAACTTAAAAAAATACAAATATATATATATATGTAATATTATTATTATAAAAAGGGGGGTTTTACCGTTTAATGACCGGTTTGTTGATTTTAAAACTTTAGTCGCAGTTAAAACCTAATGTAAAATATTAAAAATAAATATAACTTAATTTAAAGCGTAAAGTAAATAACGATAATGAAATTGCGATAAATAAAAGTGCGATAATTAAAAATGCAATTAAATATGAAAATAAAGGAATTATGCTTATTTAAACTTCCGTAATCATGATGTTTGACGTGTTGATTTTAGTTTATTCCCATGGGTTAATTGTCCTTTGTCCTGGATTATTTAATATGTCCGTCTGGTTTTTGTCCATAACAGTCCATCAGTCATAAATATAAAGTGCGAGTGTCCTCGTCATTTTATCCTTATATCCGAAGTCAAATATTCCAACTAATTGGGGACTTAAACTGTAACAAGGTTTTAATACTTTGTTTAATAATTACACCAGGATATCGACCGCGTGTAACCCAAGGTTTTAATACTTTGTTAACAATTACGCCAAGTGTCCTTGTACATAATTCACCCTTGTTTTAATAAGTCTAATAACTATTAATCCATTCCCGTGTCCGGTTAAATGAACGATTATTCGTATATATAAATATCCAGCCCATCGTGTCCGATCGAGTGTATGTGGTTATTTATAGGTACGTCCAATTGTAAATCTTTATATTAAATTAACAAACTATCATTTAATTAAACAAATATAAAGCCCATTAATAGCCCATAGTCTAATTTCCACAAGTGTCGTTCTTTTGTCCAAACCCCAATTATGGTACAAAGCCCAATTATCCCGTCTTAATATTTTAGCCCAACATCATGATTACTTCGTCTTAAATAAGCATAATAATAACTTAGCTACGAGACATTAAATTAAAAATAACATTAACCATAACTTACAGTGATTAAAAATAGCGTAGCGTTACACGGACAGAATTTCGACTTACACCCTTACAACATTCGCTAACATACCCTTGTTATTAGAATTTAAAATTAAAAAATATATATATATATATATATATATATATATATATATATATATATATATATATATATATATATATATATATATATATATATATATATATATATATATATATAGAGAGAGAGAGAGAGAGAGAGAGAGAGATAGGAAAAACTGCGAATTTATAGACATGTGGCCAGCCACCTACTGCCATGCGATCGCATGGAAAATGGTCATGCTGGCCATGCGATCGCATGACCCTGGAATTCAGCTCACATGTCTTTGTTTGCATTCTGCCGACAGTTTTTATTATAATATATAATATATAAATAATTTATATAATTATTTAAATATTATATTTTATTCTTGTGCATAGTTGACTTGTAATTTTTAGTCCGCTGCGTCGAGCGTTGAGAGTTGACTCTGGTCCCGGTTCCAGATTTTCGAACGTCCTTGCGTACAATTTAATATCTTGTATTTTGCATTTCGCGTCTTGTACTCTTGAAATTTTGAGACGTTTCTCATCAATAATTGGAACCATTTTGATTGTACTTTGTACTTTTGAGCTTTTTGATCGTTTGCGTCTTCAATTCGTCGAATCTATCTTTTGTCTTCACCTTTTATTATTTAAACGAATATCACTTGTAAATAGAACAATTGCAACTAAAAGCTTGTCTTTCTTGTGGGATAATGCTATGAAATATATGTTCACTTTTAGAATTATCACCCGTTCATACCGATTATAAATGATTCACAATAGTTGATTTCATTGCGAGGTACTTGACCTCTATATGATACATTTTACAAACATTGCATTCGTTTTTAAAAGACAAACTTTCATTTACATCGAAAGTTGACGGCATGCATACCATTTCATAATATATCCAACTATAATTGACTTAGTAATAATCTTGATGAACTCAACGACTCAAATGCAACGTCTTTTGAAATATGTCATTAATGACTCCAAGTAATATCTCTAAATGAGCAAATGCACATCGGAAGATATCTTTCATACATGAGAATAAACATGCTTTAAAGTGTCAACCAAAAGGTTGGTGAGTTCATAGGTTTGTCATAAAACAATAAAATTCATCATTTTGATAGACCACAAGATTTAAATGCTGCATGGTACAAATGGGCCCGAATCCTTTACCCACCTTTAATTTACATGCGATATCTTTTAAATACAGTACACCTTTCTCGTGTATGAAATCATTTTTCATAAATCTTAGTAACCGTACACATATCTCGTGCACAAAATAACATACACATAACCTGTGTATAAAATCATTCTCTCGATACATAACATTCACTTTACTTTCATTGCTTGGCTTGGTAACTGACCTTAATATATAATGCGCATAAATAATATCCCCAAAACAGAACATCTCGTCCGTATAATAATCATATAAACTTCAAAGTACTAAACACCACGCCCACTAGCTCTTCCGTCCAGTGAACATTCTGGGTAGGGGTGTTAAACCCGGTAGCTACCTTTAGGATTCGCTTGAATTAGGGCCATACCCGATTCTAATTCTTAGGTTACCAAGCAATAATAATCAGGGGGAAAATATTCACATCAATTGGTGGCAATTATCATGTCCACATAATTCAATAATAATCCACAGAACTTCTGTCTGCATAATTATTCATTCGAGGAATGTTTTGCTTGTGTCTATCTCATCAAACATTTATAAAAGCATTTCATGTATTCGCATTTCAAAATATATTTCAAAAGCATTTAATAAAGCAGTTGTAAAAACAGCGCATGTATTCTGAGTCCCAAAAATGTAAAGAGTAAAAGGGAATCAAATGAACTCACTCTTCAATATTTTGTAGTAAAAATATTCATACGACGAAACTGAACAATGCAGGGTTGGCCTCGTATTCACGAACCTATTTCAGTAATATATATATATATATATATATATATATATATATATATATATATATATATATATATATATATATATATATATATATATATATATATATATATATTAAAACACATGTAATTGTAATCAAATAATTTCACCTATCAATTATATAATATTTATATATTTATTGTTTGTAGTTTATATAGAAGTTTTACTAAATCTCAATATATATTAATATTTATTCATATAGTTATATTAATATGGGTATATAAGAAATCAATAATTTGTTATATGTAATATTTATATAATTGATGTTAATATTTTTATTTCAAGATTTTATGTAATACTAATAAAATTATGTATCAAATATGTTTTATGTATTTAATATTTATTTGATAAAATAATGTTAATAATAATAATAATCATGTTAGTGTTAAAAATAATCATAATACTAATAATAATGAATAAAATCATAGTTTTAATAATAAAGGTAATCTTATTAAAAATGATAATATTAATACTTTTAATAATAAGAATGATAATAGTAATAATAATAATTACAATATCTATACTAATAATACTTTTACTAATAACGAAAATACTAATGATACTAATAATAATAATAATAATACTTATTATTTAATACATAATAATAATAATAATAATAATAATAACAATAATAATAATAATAACAATAATAATAATAATAATAGTAATAATAATAATAATAATAATAATAATAATAATAATAATAATAATAATAATAATAATAATAATAATAATAATAATAATAATAATAATAATAATACTACCTTTAAAAGCTTTTCCTAAAAAAAATACCCCGAACCGAGCTCGAACCTGCGACCTCACGCTAACCCTAACACCCTATCAACCATTGCACTATTTCTGTTTTTCTAATTATTTCATACACCAAATATATATATATATATATATATATATATATATATATATATATATATATATATATATATATATATATATATATATATATATATATATATATATATATATATATAACCCGTAATTAATCTGTTTCCTATTTTCTTCTCTTTCTTTTTCAAAAAAAAATTTCACCGCACAGTCTCGAACCCGAGACCTCTGGCTTACCAACAATACCCCAGACCATTGCTCTGCTACTACTGTTTCTGTAATAATTTGGATTTTAAATCTACTTTACTTGTATCTTAGTCTTCATCTTCATCATCAATAATTCGTATATCATTACATCCATCATCATACACATCATCTCCATTAACCGTAAACATCATCATCTTAATCACCATATCCTCACTACGTAAATCATCGTTATCATTTAATGGTATCATAATCATCATCACCATAAATTAATATTAACGTGACCCATCATCAACACTATTCCTCTTCTTCATCGTACGTAATCATCTTTCTTGACTTAACACTATCATCATTATATACCATCAATTGTGATAAAGGAAAAATATAAAGTTCCGTAATATTTGGGGGGTGGGTTTTGTATGTCGAGGCACCCCCGCTTGGTTTAAGGGAGCCCATTTTAATAGTTTATACACTTGATTAACTTGGTCCACCAACTAACCCACTAACAAAATTTCAAGAAGGGTTTACCATTTAATATTGGAACGTACAGCAGAAAATACGAAAGCAAATTCTTGGGCGAGTGGTTGGCTTACAGCTGAAACAGAAACACAACAAAAATAGCTGTAGCACATCATCTCCTCCTCATTCTTTTATTTATAATAACAACCCACTAGAACAAGAGTGTGTCACGGCCCTACTGAAAATCTTGCGGCCCCAATAGAGAATTTTGTGGATCTTCTTCTCTGATTTGATAACACGAATACATTGTGTTTGTTTTGAATGGGTAACACATCACTTTCCATAATCCACCCACTTGGAAAATTACCGACACTTTAATAAAAAAAGGGTTTGTATAATTAAATAAATATTTATGTAGGGTTATAAATATCAACATCTTGACATCTACCATTACATTATTCTTGTTATTGTTAAAAGAGAGAAGCCAGTAACGCTGTTGTAACCTTCACAAATGATGAAGAACAAAAAACAAAAAGAAAAAAATATAGTTGTGGTGATGTTTAATCAAGGTGGAAGGTGGTCGTAGTGTTGAGTGGTTTTCGAAGTTAATAGAAACATAAACAAGCGAATAGCTGGAAGACATGGGGTGTTAGGCTATCGTGGTGTTTGTTTCATGAAGGAAAATAGGAAAAAATATGGTGTAGGGACCGATGGTGGTTGTTTTCGATAAAGGTGACGGTTGAGGTCTTTGTTTGATAAAAAAATATTTATAAATGTATATGATGGTGGTGGCCGATTGGTTTGAAGAAAACAAGGTGGTGATCAAGGTTCGTTTAAACAACATTAAAGAGAAGCGAAAATTTGGTGCTTGAGTAGGTGTGGTTCTCGGTTAGGCTAAGGTGGTGAATATCTATAATGCGGTAAAGGTGATGGTTTTCTCTAACTCATGAACGTGTATATGTACTTATATAATTAGATAGAGAGTCAGAGAATAAGAATCACACTGACATGGTGGCGAGGGTTTAGGTGATTGTTAATGAAGATGATGATCAAATGTGGTAGTGGTGCTTAATGTGATTGTAGAATGATGATTGATTGGTATATATATTGAAAGGTGTCGACATGAAGAATCTATCCAAGAAGATATCAACAAAAATAAAAGAAGATTGAGATTGTTGATAGAAGTATTCGCCAGGAGTATCAAACAAGGAAAAGAAAAGTAGAAAGAGATTGGAAACAGATTCGTGATTTACTGATATTGATAAGTAACAAATTTTGTATTCATTTGTTTGATTCTTCTCCTCATCCATTCAAATTTTAGTAATGGTTAACATTATGTATTGTACTCGAATATTTGAAGCTGTAAAGATGATATGACTCGTTTGTTTTGTAGCTTAACAAACTCGACAAGAATCATTCGCTCAGTACCGAAATATATTAGAAAATTAAAAGGGGATGTTGATAGCTAACAGAATTTGGATGCGTTCAGTGATTGGATCCTTGATTGTACGAATTTTGTAAATCAGATATAGTATCATAGTTATGTGTAACAATATCGTACCATCTGTTAATTTCTTTATATATTTTTATGTAATTAAATAAATATAAAAGTAAATTAATAATAATAATTACTTCTAATATTATAAATAATACTAAAATTAATAATACAAATTCTTAATATCAAGTATATTGATAATTGTTAATAATAGCGTTAATAATATTATTAATAATAATAATAGATAATATTATTAAGGATTTATAAATAAAAGGATAAGTTTAATAATAATTAATAAATATAACAAATCATACATATCAAATTTTCATATTTATATATTGTATATTGGAAATAATAATATTACTAATACTGATATTAATATTAATAATAATACTAATTGTACTAATTCTAATATTATTAATGATAATAATAATATTAGTAATAACGATACTATAACAATTTGTATATATATCAAATTTATATACATGGATATATATTTTATATAATAATATTAATGATACACTATTAATAATAATAATAATAATAATAATAATAATAATAATAATAATAATAATAATAATAATAATAATAATAATAATAATAATAATAATAATGAAAGTAATGAATATAATATTAATATAACATTTATATTCAAACTCGTAATAAAATTTATTAATTTTATCCTGTTTAGTGATTAATATATTGAACCTTTAATTGTTATTGATTACAATATTATTTATGTATAGAATTCATATATATATATATACATTTATTTAAAAATAATTGTTCGTGAATCGTCGGGAATAGTCGAAGGTTAACTGAATCCATATAAACAGTTCAAAAATTTTGAGACTCAACCTATCAGACTTTGCTTATCGTGTCAAGGATATTAAATTGTATCGAAAGTTTGATTAAAAATTGGTCGAAATTCTCCGTGTCGTCACAGTACCTACCCGTTAAAGAAATTTCATCCCGAAATTTGAGTGGGATGGTCATGGATAACAAAAAGAATGTTTTCGTGACGAATATGAGTGGATAAATAGAGTTTTATCACCATAGGGTAATATGAATAAGACAATTCGATTACTCAAAGAGTACGAGTGAAGCTATCACAAAAGAGGGAAGTGAGAAGGGTAAAGTTTCGTCATATATTTTGACGTAGACAGGGTTGATTTCCAGAATTCAAGAAATTTAAAAGAAAATCTTCGAAATATAAAATATTTGATTCTTCGGTGAATAAGGAAATTAAGATCTTCTTTGATTAAATGCGATAATCTGTTTTAATTGCTCTATCAGATATTTCACTATAACTCTACTCCTTTCGTTTCCTTTATATTTTGGAGTTTCATCCTTTTGTTTTCTCTTCCCGATTTTAAGTCAAGCGAATAATGGTCCAGAATTCATAGGTATGAAGTTTCGAATGAACATGACTAATGTTTCAAGAGAGAGATTGTAATAGCACGATATTGATTGGTTAAATTGCCAGAATTCAAGAGAAAAGATAGAACTATCAAGAAAATATGTTCTTGATATATTTATAGATTGGATAGAATGTAAGAGTCGTGTAACATAGTACATGATGACGTTATAATCTATGAATCATCACGTTCCATTAGAAACTCAGCATGACTTACTGTAATATAATCACGTTGGCCGGGCGTCATTATATTACACTAACTCATGCTTCAATTCCCAACACTTATCCACAATTCATTCATAATTTATACTTAGATTTTACAGAAGTTTCCAATATAATGGAATACAGAAAATACGAAGAGGTAGATAATTTCGGACAAGAATATTTATGAAAATATCCTCAGAAATATCGAAGATATTTATGATGATATTTTGGAATTTCTAAGTTCGAAAGTTGATGGAGGAAAATTTTCCACAAGATTTTAACATGTCTTCGGAGCAAGATATTCTCTAAAGATGTCATCGGATCCAGAATTACATGGATTCTTTGAATATAGGGTTTGGTCCTTGTATTTGTCTTTGGTCTCCTTCATGGTTAGCTAAATCCGTTTTTCAGTACCAAATTTTCTATCGAGCGTTCCCAACACTCCATTCTTTAACATCAAACTCTTGGCCATTTAGACCATCTATAATTTTGTTGTTTCCTCTGCATTTAATGCTACTATATCTGAATCATCGGTTATCAATCCGAGGTGGTTTCAAGAGAATTGTGTTTTTAGATGATTAAACGCTGATGGTAATCGTCAAGATACGAATGATTGTTTAGGATAAAATCAAGTGGAAAACTTATATATTAAGTTATAATAAGGCTACTCCAAATGAAAGTCGAAGTTGATTTGCTGGAGCTGTGACAAAATTGGCTAATTTTGGAAAGGTATTGTAAAGTTATTTTCGGTAATAACACGCCAATGAATCTGGCACATTTTTGAATTCAAAGTATGGCTTTGAAAAATGTAGGAATCTAAAAGTGTTGTCTTCTGTTAAATCTTGACTTGGATTTTGATCGGTCAAAATCCGAATATGAAATTAAATTTGAATGAAAATGGTTATTCTTTGGTGAACGGATACGTATATCTGTGGTTGTATGTAGGATAGTAAATGATTGTTGAATCGGATTTGAAGAATGTACAGTGTAACTTATTAATGTGAAATTTAAATATTTCTAGGGTATTACCTACCCGTTAAAATATTCTCTTCATTAATAGTTTGTACAAGAGAACTTTTAATTACCATCGTTATGAAAATATATGTATATATATATTTTCTTCAAATGTAATCGTGGATTTAATGAGTTAATATGATATTAAACTCATCTGATTTATGGTTAGAACTAGAATACATAATCTCTAAAACATTAGAGATTACATAATTGCCATGTCGAACGAAGATAAATGATGTAGAATGTCATATAGAACAAGATTGTACTTGAGGTACAGATTGTGAGATTGAAGCTTATGATGCGGATGTTGAGGCTTGTGTTGTTGGTGGAAAGGATCGCCTTCTTCACGTCTCCATTGATTAACTCGACTACGAACCCATCCCTAATTCATCCAGAATTGATGATGACTGATTGGTAGATTCATTCCGGTTACACTGCTTTCAGAGTTCGAGTAGAAATCCATATCGGAATAGCTATCGAATCTGAGGAACTTGAACTGATTGTAGAATTCATCTTACACGGTTAGATAAAAGATTTTTAATATGAAATGATTCTCAGATATCGGATGATATTCTAATTACATAGAATATCCGTATATATAGAACAAAAGATTTCATAGACTACGGAGGAATTTACGGAATATGTCAGGCAAAGTTTTACAGTAACAGATACGCTAAGATATGAGTTTTGACTATACACTAATCATGCAGTCAATGCAGAAAGATGTGTCTGGACTAAGAATAATGAGCAGGTAATTTCCTAAGGATGATAAGCAGGTACTTTTCGACATGAAATGATAAGCAAAACTTTTGACATGCAGACACGGTCGAAGTCCAGACTCACTATTGCATCTAAACAACTATCAGTTAGACACACTAATGCAAGACCTGGTTCGCTAAGACCACCGCTCTGATACCAACTGAAAGGACCCGTTCATACCGATTATAAACGATTCACAATAGTTGATTTCATTACGAATTATTTGACCTCTATACGATACATTTTACAAACATTGCATTCGTTTTTAAAAGACAAACTTTCATTTACATCGAAAGTTGACGGCATGCATACCATTTCATAATATATCCAACTATAATTGACTTAGTAATAATCTTGATCAACTCAATGACTCGAATGCAACGTCTTTTGAAATATGTCATGAATGACTCCAAGTAATATCTCTAAATGAGCAAATGCACATCGGAAGATTTCTTTCATACCTGAGAATAAAAATGCTTAAAAGTGTCAACCAAAAGGTTGGTGAGTTCATAGGTTTGTCATAAAACAATAAAATTCATTATTTTGATAGACCACAAGATTTAAATGCTGCATGGTACAAATGGGCCCGAATCCTATACCCACCTTTAATGTACATGTGATATCTTTTAAATACAGTACACTTTTCTCGTGTAAAATCATTTTTCATAAATCTTAGTAACCGTACACATATCTCTTACACAAAATAACATACACATAACCTGTGTATAAAATCATTCTCTCGATACATAACATTCACTTTACTTTCATTGCTTGGCTTGGTAACCGACCTTAACATATAATGCGCATAAATAATATCCCCAAAACAGAACATCTCGTCTGTATAATAATTATATAAACTTCGAAGTACTAAACACCACGCCCACTAGCTCTTCCGTCTAGTGAACATTCTTTGTGGGGGTGTTAAACCCAGTAGCTACCTTTAGGATTCGCATGAATTAGGGCCATACCCGATCCTAATTCTTAGGTTACCAAGCAATAATAATCCGGGGAAAAATATTCACATCAATTGTGTAGTGACCCGAAAAATTTCGACTAATTTTAAACCAAACTCTCGATACGATTCATTATCTTTGACACGATAAGCAAAGTCTGTAATGTTGAGTCTCGAAAATTTTAAAATGTTTTCATGAATTCATTTAACATTCGACCATTCCCGACGATTCAAGAACTTGTACTTGTAAATAAATATGTATATATATATATATATATATATATGTATATATATATGTATATATATATATGTATATATATATATATGTATATATATATATGTATATATATATATGTATATATATATATAAGTATCAAATATTTAAATAATGTTGTCATATAATGAATGACATAATTACATAATTAATAGATTGTAATATTAATATATTAAATGTAGTTACAAATTAAAAATATAATTGTTATACTAATATTATTATTACTTTCATTATTAATAATAAAAAAATTAGTATTAGCTATTTTATTATTTTCAATATAAAATATATGAAAGTTAACACATGCAATTTGTTATATGATTATTAATACTAAAAATTATCATTTTTATTCCAAAATTATTATTATTATTATTTTTATTACTTTTTATTCTTATTAGTATTACTTGAATATTATTATTAATATACCTAATTATTGGTTAATACAAATTACATATAGTAATGGAATATAAATACAAAAATATATATATATATATATATATATATATATATATATATATATATATATATATATACTGATATATACAGATACACTATAGAAATCAGTATTATTGTATATACGAATTCAGAATCCAAATCCGTTACACATCTCAATCTAACTATATTTGATTATGATTGTTGTCTCCAATTTGGTACCAGATCAAACGCAATCACAGTTACACAACAAAAGAAATTTGATAGAATCAAAACCAGATATAATGATTCAGCATGATACAAAGATTTTACTAGATATTAAATAGATGAGGAATCAAATTCAGTTAGGCATCAACATCAATCTTTTTGATATTTTATTTTTTACTCGTCCTTCCTGTCTTCAACTGGTTACCCGTTTAAATTAACTTCTCAATACAAACAAGATGATCAAATCAAGTTGTCAGAGACCAATAGTAAATCGTACGAACCTGTTGACAATCACAACCAGCTTTTAATTATTTTCAATTTCTTCCTGAGCGAATATTTCATGTCGATCACAAATCTGCTATGAAACAAACTATAATCGAAACTTGTGCTGTAGATAATCGTACGAATCTATTACACTTCACTATCTGCTTTATATTTTTCTTGTTTACTCCTTCTGGCCTCGAATATTTCTGTCGACCACCATCAATCCTACAAAACAAAATGTGATCAGTTAGTGATACGATATCAGTCACCAAATATACAAATAATTATGTACACAAATCACGGAGAGGTAGAGAGAGTTATAGAAAATTACATTCATCATCACCATCTCAAATTATTGTTACTATCCTTGGTTTACATCCTTCTCATTACCAATCACTTGCATATTTGTTCGTCCTCAGTGTCATTTAAATCATAAACCGTTATTCGATCATCACTCATTGTTGCTCCGTCTTTCTGTTTCTTTTGCCATAAAATACCACCAACAAATATTAAACCCCACCATAACGTCACCTCACTGTATTTTTTTTATGATCACATTTAAACACCTATATCATTGATATACTTTTGTTTATTACGCTACTGCTACCTTGAGTCTGTCTTCTGGTTTTCTGTTTTGATTCGGTACACCACCACCTTCATCACCATTCAATTACTTCCGTTACTACTATAATATGATCCTCCACAATTGAACATCACTTTCATCGAACATTATTAATCAAAAGAGATTACTGCTGCTTCGTTACTTACCGTTTTTATTCGAACATTACTATCTTTCAATTCATTCCTGGCTGCTCAAATAAAGATCAAACTGTTACACGAATTATTTATAATACTACTTGAGTGATTGAGGAGTTGTTGCAAACTGAAAGTGACGTGCCTTTATTTAGTGTTACTACTTTTCTTTTTTAACCGAAAGCACCAAAGCAACCCTCACTTGTTGT
Source organism: Rutidosis leptorrhynchoides (assembly GCF_046630445.1). Taxonomy (NCBI): domain Eukaryota; kingdom Viridiplantae; phylum Streptophyta; class Magnoliopsida; order Asterales; family Asteraceae; genus Rutidosis; species Rutidosis leptorrhynchoides. Next base: position 278,956,341 of record NC_092336.1, read on the forward strand.
TAAGATAATGATATTGAGTGCTTTATGATGATGATAAATATAAATAAATTAGTGATGAGCTGTAAAGATATGGCGCCTAAGAGTAACAATGATGGTGAGGTTCATGTCCATAAAGGTAAAGATCAAGTTTTGATGTTTTGATCAAACAAGACTACTGCAGCCTCCATTATCCTTGATTGCTAGCTACTAATTTGTTTTCTGATTCAGCCCATAAAACTGCCAAAACCCATCACCTTATCATTTTATTTTGAGCCGTGTTGTTGTTCATCTCATTTAGTGGGCCGAGTTATATTTCTTTCCTTCCTGCTTCGGTGTAAACTATGACCACAATGAAACAATGATGGTGAATGACATTATTATTTCTTTATGTTTTTCTTTTCTCCCGACCGAACCCCACAACCATAATAATGCTCCATATACCTTTTCTTTATCTTCATGTATCTCGGATTTTTGATCAAATTGCTGGGCACCACATTATTTCACTTTTGGCCGAGATATGAGTAAATAAGTGGTGCAGAAAGTAATTGGGATATCATGGCTGCCACTTACGTAATAAATTAAAGAATGATGATGCGTCTGATCAAATCTAATCCCACTTGCTATATTGCTTTCCTATCTGTTGCTATCTAAAAACCGAACCATAAATCCACCTCATAACCCCAATAAACCCTTTTGTTTATATTTATAATCGAATTATCTACTTTCTTTGTTGGCAGACAACCATCCACTCTTTTCTTGGTCAACAACCTATAAAGCAATGTACTCCACTTGCCAACTTTTACTAGTGGGAACATGAGGTGAATATTTTAACATAATAGGGAAGTGCATATGTTTCCTGCTGCTACACTACGGCTTCTAATTATATCTAGCCAACAAATCACAAGGAAGTTAAGGGATAGGATGTGCTCACAATTTAAAATGTTTGTGAACTTGGTTATGTGATGATATTACACGGCATTTTAACAAATGATACATGTGACACTAATTGAAACTGGATAGCCAATGAAATGGCCACCTAAATGACTTGGGGAGATATAAGATAAATGATACACGAAGAGTTTGATATTTAGTTGTATATGTTTCGGTTGAGTGAGAGACCAAAAGGCCACAAAAATCGTTGGGCTTGATTATGGTAGACTACCTATCTTCTTTCCTATTTGGGCTGATTATTTCCATTTGGGCCGTAATACTATAGAAGGATTATTTGTTGGGCCGTAAGTTGACATTGGGCCTAGATCCAATCTCTTTACATCTCTGTTAGAATAGAACGAGGATTAATGGTACATGATGAGGTTCATGAAGGTAATTAATGTATGATGATTTAGATTATGATTAAGATTAAGATATTGATGATTACATGATGATAGTAAATAATGGTTTAAGATGAAATGGTAAACTGCCAGTACATGTTAAATGATTAAAACATGTGAGATATTACAAGGAAGTAAGGTGCAGAGCAATGGTTAGTGGTGTTGGTGATTGTCGAGAGGTCTAGGGTTCGAGCTTGGCTTATGACATATTTTTTTTAGAAGAAGAAAAAGACAGACATTTGTATTAGGATAAATAGATTTGGTATATCAATTAAATCAGAAATGAGATGACCAAAGGAATGGTTAAAGGTGTTATCGGGTTAGCGGGACGTCGCGGGTTCAAACTTGGACTTGGGCATTTTATTTTAAGGGCTACTTCTGTAAGGTAGTTATTTATTTACTTATTATTATTATTATTATTACTTTTATTAATATTATTATTATTATTAATATTATTATTGATATTATTATTATCACATCATTTTTACGATTAAAGATAAATATTATTATCACTATTAATATTATTATCATTATTATTATTATTATTATTAACATTATTATTATTATTATTAATATCATTATCAAGATTTATAAATATACATGATTATTTTTATTATCATTAATAATATCATTATTATCATGGTTATTATTACTAAAATTATTTTATTTAATAAGTATTACTACTATTATTATTAGTATAAGATAATACAACTTTTATTTATTATTATTATTTTACCAAATAACAATTAGTTACACAAAACTATAATTAATACATATAACATATAATTTCACAATGTATATCATTAATAATATATATATATATTCGTTCGATTACAATTATATGTGTTAATATATATATATAAATGATATAGGTTCGTGAATTCGAGATCAACCCTACATTGTTCAGTTCAGTCGTATGCATATTTTTACTACAAAATATCGTATCGTGAGTTCATTTGCTCCCTTTTACTCTTTAAATTTTTGGGACTGAGAATACATGCACTACTTTTACAACTGCTTTATTTAAATGCTTTTGAAATACATTTTGAACTGCGAATACATGAAATGCTTTTATAAATGTTTGACAAGATAGACACAAACAAAACATTCCTCGAATGAATTATTATATAGACAGAAGTTCTGCGGATTATTATTGAATTATGTGGACATGATAATTGCCACCATTGAATTATGTGGACATGATAATTGCCACCATTGAATTATGTGGACATGATAATTGCCACTATTGAATTATGTGGACATGATAATTGCCACCAATTGATGTGAATGTTATGTATCGAGAGAATGATTTTATACAAAGGTTATGTGTATGTTATTTTTGTGCACGAGATATGTGTACGGTTACTAAGATTTATGAAAGATGATTTCGTACACGAGAAAGGTGTACTGTATTTAAAAGATATCGCTGGTACATTACAGGTGGGTATAGGATTCGGGCCCATTTGTACCATGCAGGATTTAAATCTTGTGGTCTATCAAAATGATGAATTTTTATTATTTATGATAAACTTATGAACTCACCAACCTTTTGGTAGACACTTTAAAGCATGTTTATTCTCAGGTATGAAAGAAACCTTCTGCTGTGCATTTACTCATTCTAGAGACATTACATGGAGTCGTTCATAGCATATAGAAGTCAGTTCATCGCGATGGTACCATATGTTATTGTATTCGTTCGGAAGATTTTGGACGGGGTATGACAAATTGGTGGCAATTATCATGTCCACATAATTCAATAATAATCCACAGAACTTCTGTCTGCATAATAATTCATTCGAGGAATGTTTTGCTTGTGTCTATCTCGTCAAACATTTATAAAAGCATTTCATGTATTCGCAGTTCAAAATATATTTCAAAAGCATTTAATAAAGCAGTTGTAAAAACAACGCATGTATTCTCTGTCCCAAAAATGTAAAGATTAAAAGGGAATCAAATGAACTCACTCTTTAATATTTTGTAGTAAAAATATTCATACGATGAAACTGAACAATGCAGGGTTGGCCTCGGATTCACGAACCTATTTCAGTAATATATATATATATATATATATATATATATATATATATATATATATATATATATATATATATATATATATATATATATATATATATTAAAACACATGTAATTGTAATCAAATAATTTCACCTATCAATTATATAATATTTATATATTTATTGTTTGTAGTTTATATAGAATTTTTACAAAATCTCAATATATATTAATATTTATTCATATAGTTATATTAATATGGGTATATAAGAAATCAATAATTTGTTATATGTAATATTTATATAATTGATGTTAATATTTTTATTTCAAGATTTTATGTAATACTAATAAAATTATGTATCAAATATGTTTTATGTATTTAATATTTATTTGATAAAATAATGTTAATAATAATAATAATCATGTTAGTGTTAAAAATAATCATAATACTAATAATAATGAATAAAATGATAGTTTTAATAATAGAGGTAATCTTATTAAAAATGATAATTTTAATACTTTTAATAATAAGAATGATAATAGTAATAATAATAATTACAACATCTATACTAATAATACCTTTACTAATAACGAAAATACTAATGATACTAATAATAATAATAATAATAATAATACTTATTATTTAATAATAATAATAATAATAATAATAATAATAATAATAATAATAATAATAATAATAATAATAATAATAATAATAATAATAATAATAATAATAATAATAATAATAATAATAATAATAAGACTACCTTTAAAAGCTTTTCCTAAAAAAAATACCCCGAACCGAGCTCGAACCTGCGACCTCACGCTAACCCGAACACCCTATCAACCATTGCACTATTTCTGTATTTCTAATTATTTCATACACCAAATATATATATAACCCGTAATTAATCTGTTTCCTATTTTCTTCTCTTTCTTTTTCAAAAAAAAATGTCACCGCACAGTCTCGAACCCGAGACCTCTGGCTTACCAACAATACCCCAGACCATTGATCTGCTACTACTGTTTCTGTAATAATTTGGATTTTAAATCTACTTTACTTGTATCTCAGTCTTCATCTTCATCATCAATAATTCGTATATCATTACATCCATCATCATCCATATCATCTCCATTAACCGTAAACATCATCTTCTTAATCACCATATCCTCACTACGTAAATCATTGTTATCATTTAATGGTATCATAATCATCATCACCATAAATTAATATTAACGTGACCCATCAGCAACACTATTCCTCTTCTTCATCGTACGTAATCATCTTTCTTGACTTAAACTATCATCATTATATACCATCAATTGTGATAAAGGAAAAATATAAAGTTCCGTAATATTTGGGGGTGGGTTTTGTATGTCGAGGCACCCCACTTGGTTTAAGGGAGCCCATTTTAATAGTTTAAACACTTGATTAACTTGGTCCACCAACTAACTCACTAACACAATTTTAAGAAGGGTTTACGATTTAATATTGGAACGTACAGCAGAAAATACGGAAGCAAATTCTTGGGCGAGTGGTTGGCTTACGGCTGAAACATAAACATAACAAAAATAGCTGTAGCACGTAATCTCCTCCTCATTCTTTTATTTATAATAACAGCCCACTAGAACAAGAGTGGGTCACGGCCCTACTGAAAATCTTGCGGCCCCAATAGAGAATTTCGTGGATCTTTTTCTCTGATTTGATAACACGAATTCAATTGGCAGGAAAAAAAATTAACGTAGCTGGATATCAATCACCGTGTTTGTTTTGAATGGGTAACACATCACTTTCTATAATCCACCCACTTGGAAAATTACCGACACTTTAATAAAAAGGGTTTGTGTAATTAAATAATATTTACGTAGGTTTATAAATATCAACGTCTTGACATCTACCATAACATTATTCTTGTTATTGTTAAAAGCAAGAAGCCATTAACGCGGTTGTAACCTTCACAAATGATGAAGAACAAAAAACAAAAAGAAAAAAATATAGTTGTGGTGATGTTTAATCAAGGTGGAAGGTGGTCGTAGTGTTGAGTGGTTTTCGAAGGTAATAGAAACAGAAACAAGCGAATAGTAGGAAGAATGGGGTGTTAGGCTGTCGTGGTGTTTGTTTCACGAAGGAAAACAGGAAAAAATATGGTGTAGGGACCGATGGTGGTTGTTTTCGAAAAAGGTGACGGTTGAGGTCTTTGTTTGATAAAAAAATATTTATACATGTATATGATGGTGGTGGCCGATTGGGTTGAAGAAAACAAGGTGGTGATCAAGGTTCGTTTAAACAACATTAAAGAGAAGCGAAAATTTGGTGCTTGAGTAGGTGTGGTTCTCGGTTAGGCTAAGGTGGTGAATATCTATAATGCGGTAAAGGTGATGGTTTTCTCTAACTCATGTAAGTGTATATGTACTTATATAATTAGATAGAGAGCAAGAGAATAAGAATCACACTAAGTGATTTGTGGTGTCGACAGAGTTATTCGAGCCAGAAAGAAGAAAACAAAAATGTAAAAATCAGAAAGTGAAGTGTAACAGATTCGTACACTTATTTGATATTAATTTCCCAAAGTTTTGTTTAATGAAAGTGACATGGTGTCGAGGGTTTAGGTGATTGTTAATGAAGATGATGATCAAATGTGGTATTGGTGCTTAATGTGATCGTATAATGATGATTGATTGGTATATATATCGAAAGGTGTCGACATGAAGAATCTATCCAAGAAGATATCAACAAAAATAAAAGAAGATTGAGATTGTTGACAGAAGTATTCACCAGGAGTATCAAACAAGGAAAAGAAAAGTAGAAAGAGATCGGAAACAGATTCGTACAATTTACTGATATTGATAGGTAACAAATTTTGTATTCATTTGTTTGATTCTTCTCCTCCTCCATTCAAATTTCAGTAATGGTTAACATTATGTATTGTAATCGAATATTTGAAGCTATAAAGATGATACGACCCGTTTGTTTTGTAGCTTAACAAACTCGACAAGGATCATTCGCTCAGTACCGAAATATATTAGAAAATTAAAAGGGGAAGTTGATAGCTAACAGAATTTGGATGCGTTCAGTGATTGGATCCTCGATTGTACGAATTTTGTAAATCATATATAGTATGATAGTTATGTGTAACAATATCGTACCATCTGTTAAATTATTTATATATTTTTATGTAATTAAATAAATATAAAAGTAAATTAATAATTGTGACGACCCGGGAATTTCCGACCAAATTTAAACCTAATCTTAATATGATTTCGATACGATAAGCAAAGTTTGTAATGTCGAGTCTCAAAAAGTTTTGGAACTATGTTCATATATTCAATTGACCTTTTGACTATGCCCAACGATTCACGAACAATTATATTTAACTTGATGTGCATATTTAATTATATATAAATATTACTTAAAAACGTTTTTCCATTCAATAGAATTTGACTATTATAATGTTTTGTTTAAATAACACAATTTGAATATATACAATATGCTGGAATATTAACTATGAGAGTTAAATATATAGATAACTCGCTAAGTGTATTTAACGTATGTTTATAAATATTGTAATATATATATATATATATATATATATATATATATATATATATATATATATATATATATATATATATATAGAATAGGCAAATAAGTGATATCATACAAAATATTATATAAGTAACAAATTTTAATATTAATATATTAAATAAGATTACAAGTTAAAAAAAAATATAGTTGTATACTAATAGTATTATTATCTCATTATTATTAGTAATATTAATATTAATATCAGTATTATTAATATTAATACATATAATAGTTAGATATAAAATTTGATAAAATTAATGTATTTCTATCATTATAATTATTATTAGTATTTTTAATAATATTAACAATGTTATTATTAATAAAGTTTATTAATTATTAATAGGAATTTAATATAAAATATAAATACTGATTAAGGTACATAAAAATCAGATTTTTATAAATAAAATCGTACAGATAGATTCCAGGTTAAATTGCAGATCACTTTCAACTATTTTGATTTTGTTTTTGGTCTGGAAACTTTTGAAAAACGAATCCCAAATTGTACAATTCAGGTAGACATCTTTTTCTTCTTTTTTTTTTTTTTGTATTTTACTTCCTGGATTATTAACCTGTCGCACCATCTGCTATATAATACTAGCAGTACAAATAATGAAGGGATTAAACTCAGTCATACAAATTTTCCTCCACAATCAATTATCAGTTATATCAATTGTGATTATTTCAATCAATTCCTGGAATAAACATAAAGTATGTATTTATTTATTTTCTACCGATATATCTCTGTTTGCATATCTTAAATCAAAAACTCGATTATGTATCATTTTAAAAAATCTAAAATTTGCAGTTGTGTGAGGAATCATCTAATCGTACTAATTGCGAAAATTCATGTTCTAATTTCTCAAATTGAATAAGAATTTCGGAGTCAAAGTTTGGGTGTTAAAAAGTCAAACATTTGTTCTTCGTCGAATTAGAGTTATCTGTTGTAATCCAAGGTCAATTGACGATTTGGATAGTTTCTATAAGTGATTTGAAATATAGTTTGTGTTGTAATCTTTAACCAAAATGCTATCAAACTCAAAATCAATATTTTTTTTTTCAAAGTCGACGAAGCACAGCAGCAGTTTTATTTTTTTTATTTTTTTTTTTTTGCTAGTTAATACAAATGCGAATTTTATACTATTCTATTAAAGAGTCTAAACTTTTGTTTGTTTTAAATAAATTGGTTTTGATATTTTTGGATCGATTAAATTGTGGGTGATGAAGAAGACGATTTCGTTTAAGGGATAAAAGAAATTAAAAGTTGTATAATAACAGAAAAATGGTCACGGATGGATGGTTAAGGGGTGTTTGGTAGGAACGAGAGGTCTCGGGTTCGATCCCGGCTAGTGGCATACATTCTTTTTAATGCATTTTTGAGGTAGTTTTCTATACTAAAATTCTCATTAGTTTATTATTATTAAGTATTACTAATTAGTATTATTGTTATTATTATTATTGTTAGTATTATTAGTAATAGTATTAAGTATTAGTGTTATAATTACTAGTATTATTATTAAGTATTACGAAAATCATAATAAACCTTATTATTACCATTAGAATTATTATTATTTTTATTATTATGAATATGATAATTATTAATATATTATTACTAATATAAGAGTTATGATAGAAAAACTTTTATTTATTTATTATTAAGATTGTCATTACTAATATTATCATTTAAATTAAAATCCTTATCGTTTTATTTCTAAAATAAGTATATTATTATTATATATATTATCATTTATATTACTAATATGAATTTTCATTAGTAGCATTGTTATTACTAAAAACTATTATCATTAATATTATTGTTACTAAAATTATCTTTTTGAATCCTTAAAAACTTTCATTTCTATCATTATTCGTAAAATATATTATTATTATTATTATTATTAAGATAATTTTAATTATGTTAATAAAAGATTTAAAGACATGGTTAAAAGTATAAGTATAAAAATGAAAAGCTTATATATAAAGATATATTTAATATACGCAACTTAACTATATTAAAATTATTATGTACAAAATGAAAATATATAAATTAATAATGAAACTTATATATTAATAGATAAAACAATTACATCACTAAATAATATATATATTTATATTTATTTGAATGAAAGAATATGTTTTAATACATATACAATTGGTATAGGTTCGTGAATCCGAGGCAAACCCTATACTTGTTCAAAGACGTTATATGTATTTTTACTACAAAATACACTAGGTGAGTTTCATTTGCCCCTTTTTACTCTTTACATATTTTTGGGCTGAGAATACATGCAAATGCTTTATTAACTGTTTTACAATATTTATATGCATGAGTTTCATTAATCCCTTTTTAAATGCTTTTGCAATATATATTTTTGGGACTGAGAATGCATGCGCTGTTTTTTATAAATGTTTTACGAAATGGACACAAGTGATTGAAACTACATTATATGGTTGAATGATCGAAATCGAATATGCCCCTTTTTATATAGTCTGGTAATCTAAGAATTAGGGAACAGAAACCTTAATTGACGCGAACTCTAAAGATAGATCTATCGGGCCCAACAAGCCCCATCCAAAGTACCGGATACTTTAGTACTTTGAAATTTATATCATGTCCGAAGGAGGATCCCGGAATGATGGGGATATTCTTATATACATATTGTGAATGTCGGTTACCAGGTGTTCAATCCATATGAATGATATTTTTGTCTCTATGTATGGGACGTATGTTTATGAGAATTGGAAATATGAAATCTTGTGGTCTATTAAAATTATGAAATGATTGTTTATGATAAACTAATGAACTCACCAACCTTTTGGTTGACACTTGAAAGCATGTTTATTCTCAGGTACGAAAGAAATCTTCCGCTATGCATTTGCTCATTTTAAAGATATTACTTGGAGTCATTCATGACATATTTCAAAAGACGTTGCATTCGAGTCGTTGAGTTCAACAAGATTATTATTATTAAGTCAATTATAGCTAGATATATTATGAAATGATATGCATGCCTTCAACCTTCAATGTAATGAAAGATTGTCTTTTCAAAAACGAATGCAATGTTTGTAAAATGTATCATATAGAGGTCATGTACCTCGTGATGTAATCAACTGTTGTGAATCGTTTATAATCGATATGGACTTCGTCCGGATGGATTAGGACGGGGCTTCACTGTTGGTATCAGAGCGGTGGTCTTAGCGAACCATGTCTGCATTAGTGTGTCTAACTGATGAGTCGTTAGGATGCATTAGTGAGTCTGGACTTTGACCGTGTCTGCATGTCAAAAGTTTTGCTTATCATTTTGTGCCAAAAATTACCTGCTTATCATTCTTAGAGAATCACTTGCTTATCATTCTTAGTCTAGACACGTTTTACTGCATTGACTGCATGAATAGTGTATAGACAAAATTCATATCCTAGCGTATCTGCTACTTCATATCTTAGCGTATCTGTTACTGTAACTTTTCCTGACAACTTTCGTAGATGCTTCAGTAATTTATGGGATTTTAGTATTATATATGCATATGTAAATTATGTATTGCAGGGTACTAATCTACATCCTATAATCCATTTCTTATCAAAAAATCTTTCATCTGATCGTACGAGATGAATCCTGCAACCAGTTCGAGTCCCTCAGATTCCGATAGCTATTCCGATAGTTATTCCGACAGCTATTCCGAAATAGATGTTCACCTAAGCTCTGAAATCAGTGTCATCGGCATGAATCAACCAATCAGCTATTATCAAATCATCTGATGGGTTCGTAGTTGGCTTAATTAATGAAAACGCGCAGAAGGCAATCCCTTCCATCAACCGAATTCACCTCTTGACAATGAACCTGAAGCGTTTACCGGCGAACCTGTTTGAGACACCATTTTCAGTCTCATTTCCAGGGTAACTCGACAAGATTATATTCTATCCACAATTCTGAACCTTATTCATCCGCTCGTTCCGACCGACAATCATCCTGGAGTAATAAGTCAACGAACTTCGCGATCGAAAAATCAATTCGGAGAATATGGTGCAAAATGTACCAGCTTCAGCAACATCACCGGCACCAACAGTACCATGAATAACAGCACCAGTACCATCAACAATCCATGCTTCAATATCATCATCTGTACTTTGAGTATGATCTTCGTTCTACGTATCGTTCTACCTCATTTATCTTCGTTCGACATGACGAATATGTAATCTCTAAAGTTTTAGAGATTAGTTATTCTAGTTCCAACCGAAAAACAAATGAGTTTAATATCATATTAACTCATTAAATCCATGAATACATCTGAAGAAAATATATATATATATGTATATATGTTTTCATAAAGATTGTAAATAAAAAAAAAAAAAATTCTCTTGTACAAACTGTTAATGGTGAAAATATTTTAACGGGTAGGTAATACCCGAGGACTATTTAAATTTCACATTAATAAGTTACATTGTACGTTCTTCGAATCTGTTTCAACAGTCATATACTATCCTACTTACATTCACCGATATACAAATCCGTTCACCACCGAATAACCATATTCATCCAAATACATATTTGGATTTTGACCTATCAGAATCCAACAAGTGGCATAATGAAGAAATAATGGACACAACAAAAATTGATTAGAAACAGATTAATTAACAATATGAAATTCTATTAAGAATCCACGCTGACAAAATCCTAGCTAACTGTTCCTAGCTAACTGTTAATTCCGTATTACCATTTAATTATCGCAATTTATTTATCGCAGTTTATTTATCGCAATTTACATTCTCGCAATTTTATTTATCGTCATTTAATTTCTGTTATTTACTTTACGCACTGTATTTATCGTCATTTAATTTCTGTTATTTATTTTAAGCACTTTAAATATCGGGACATGTATACAAGGTTTTGACATATCATATCGACGCATCTATATATATTATTTGGAATCACCATAGACACTCTATATGCAGTAATGATCGAGTTCTCTATACAGGGTTGAGGTTGATTCTCAAATAATATATATACTTTGAGTTGTGATCGAGTCTGAGACATGTACACGGGTCACGATATTTATTAATCAATTCGAATATTATATATTAAATTATATATGAATTACTGGACTGTTACTGTGGAATATCAACTGTGGACTACCAACACTGGACAATTAAAATGAATTAAAATATTGATTATAACATATGAAACTAAACAATTCTTCAAGTTTGCCACTTGATTTCATCTTAAACCTTATTTGTATCTTGACGATTACAATCCGCGTTCAAACCTTTCATGATTCTTGAAAACACCTCAATCGAGAGGATGAACCAACTGCACATTTCCTATGGAAGAAAAGATCGATGCATATTATTATGCACCTGAAAACACTCGGAACTTGAGTAAACGTTTAACGCATAGCTGTGCTAATTCCTTTAGCGTTATTATTATCGAAAATAAATTTGCAATCTCTTTCCAAATTAGCCAATTTTGTCACAGCTCCAACAAGTCAACTTTGACTTTTCGTTCGAAACAACCTTATTATAACCTTGATATGTATACGTGCTCTTTTATTGTTACCAGGGAACCTTTCACATTTTACCATATTACCAACAGATGTACCAGCAACCTCGTTGCTTCTTGGTTTAAATCTCTCTGATAAATCATTATATTTATTCATTGAAACCCTATCATATACCCATCCGCATCTTGTAACGAATACTGCCATACCAATTACCGGGAATCAGCAATCAGTATTTCGAATCTCGTAGCATTTCTACATCAATAGTTATATGTATACATATAACAATTATCTCCTAGAATTACGATCTTCAATTCTAAAATTTTGAAAAGGCACCCAGTTTACGAATCGATACTCTGAATGTTGAAAAATCCGAATGAAGCAACATAAACTGTAGACAACCGTAAACGACCTTAGTCATCAGAAGTTTGATGATAAAGAATAGTATGTTGGAAAAGCTCAGAAAAGTTGGAACTGAAAAACTGACTGAGCAAACTATGAAGGAGTCTCTGAACAAATCATAAGGACTAAACTTGTACATTAAGAATCCTGATGATTCTGTTTCTGATGAAATCTTTAGCGAATACCTTGCTTCTGACTCCAAACTCTTGCGGACAAATTTTCTTCTCCATCCTTCGATATTAGAAATTCCAAGATATCATCGTATATCCATTTATAAATATCCTCCATATTTCTGAAGATATTTTCATAACTGTTCTTATCTGAAATCATTAATCCCTTCGTGCTATCAGTGTTACATCATATAGAAACTGTTAGTTTCTATATTCTGTAATCTTTCGAGCTTAAAATATGAATGATATTAAAGTAATGTTAGGAACTGATGCATGAGTTAGTATAATATAATGACACTTGATCAACGTGATTATATTACAGTAAGTCATGCTGAGTTCTAATGGGACATGATGGTTCACAGTAGATCATACCACCATCATGTGTCATGTTACATAACTCTTTCATTCTGATTAACTTCTGAATATATCAAGAAAGTATATTCTTGATATCTCTATTCTCAATGATTCTGGTAATGTGACGAATCAAATCGTGCTAATACGTCCTTTCTCGATTATAACATAAAATTCATTCGAAACTCCATACTTACAAATTCTAGACCATCACTCGTTTAATTAGAGATCGAGAGGAGATTAAAAAGGCGAAGAGCTCCGAAACATAAAGGAAGATATAAAACTCGACAACAACACTGAAATTACAATAATTAAAAATTAAAACAGCACGACAATTAAAAATTAAAGGATTTCAATTAAACTACTAGTCGTCGTCAATTGTTATCTGCAAAGTAGCGTTCACCAGTCATTTCACCATCCGTGATGTACTCTGGAGACATCGGTATTTCTCTTGATGCCTCAACTGCTGCTTCAACTGATTCATCGAGGTAACGATAACCCAATGTCTCTTCATCTTCAAGAACCGCATACAAAGAAATGCGTTTACCGCGATCTTCAATGGTATCTTTTATAAAGTACCATTGATCATCGGTACACAGAAAATTTGCCCTACAATCCGCATCATAATCGTCTTTATAAAAGAACACGGACGTAAATTCACACGGAACTTTTTCCTTCAGAAAGGATAGCAAGTCTTGTAAACCAACATCACGAATGTCGATATCTTCAAACGAAATACTGTCACCCCACTTATATTCCTTCATTTGATTACGGAAATCACCTCCGTAATGAACATCGAACGAAACAATCATTGGGGGAAGTGTTAACATTTTTCAGTTTGGGAGTGTTTGATTTTGAATTTGAGAAAGGTGGAAATATAAAAGGAATATATTTTAGAGTGTATAAAATGAAATATATGGTTGGTGTTTTTATAGTGTAAAAGTGACCGTTGGGATAGCCGTTGAAATTTTTTACTAACGGCTAAAAATTTGGGCAAGTTTTTGGGCGAAGGTGGACGATGCCTGTTGGGACCTCTCTCATGATAGTTTCACTCGTACGCTTCGAATAATCGAATTATTTTATCCAGGTTACACCTGTGATAAAATTCTATTTATCAACTCATATTTGTCATGAAAACATTTTTATTGTTAACCATGACCACCTCACTCAAATTTCGGGACGAAATTTATTTAACGGATAGGTACTGTGATGACCCGGGAATTTCCGACCAAATTTAAACCTAATCTTAATATGATTTCGATACGATAAGCAAAGTTTGTAATGTCGAGTCTCAAAAAGTTTTAGAACTATGTTCATATATTCAATTGACCTTTTGACTGTGCCCAACGATTCACGAACAATTATATTTAACTTGATGTGCATATTTAATTATATATAAATATTACTTAAAAACGTTTTTCCATTCAATAGAATTTGACTATTATAATGTTTTGTTTAAATAACACAATTTGAATATATACAATATGCTGGAATATTAACTATGAGAGTTAAATATATAGATAACTCGCGAAGTGTATTTAACGTATGTTTATAAATATTGTAATATATATATATATATATATATATATATATATATATATATATATATATATATATATATATATATATGTATATATATATATATATATGTATATATATATATATATATATATATATATATTTATATATATATATATATAGAATAGGTAAATAAGTGATATCATACAAAATATTATATAAGTAACAAATTTTAATATTAATATATTAAATAAGATTACAAGTTAAAAAAAATATAGTTGTATACTAATAGTATTATTATCTCATTATTATTAGTAATATTAATATTAATATCAGTATTATTAATATTAATACATATAATAGTTAGATATAAAATTTGATAAAATTAATGTATTTCTATCATTATAATTATTATTAGTATTTTTAATAATATTAACAATGTTATTATCAATAAAGTTTATTAATTATTAATAGGAATTTAATATAAAATATAAATACTGATTAAGGTACAAAAAAATCAGATTTTTATAAATAAAATCGTACAGATAGATTCCAGGTTAAATTGCAGATCACTTTCAACTATTTTGATTTTGTTTTTGGTCTGGAAACTTTTGAAAAACGAATCCCAAATTGTACAATTCAGTTAGACATCTTTTTCTTCTTTTATTTTTTTTGTATTTTACTTCCTGGATTATTAACCTGTCGCACCATCTGCTATATAATACTAGCAGTACAAATAATGAAGGGATTAAACTCAGTCATACAAATTTTCCTCCACAATCAATTATCAGTTATATCAATTGTGATTATTTCAATCAATTCCTAGAATAAACATAAAGTATGTATTTATTTATTTTCTACCGATATATCTCTGTTTGCATATCTTAAATCAAAAACTCGATTATGTATCATTTTAAAAAATCTAAAATTTGCAGTTGTGTGAGGAATCATCTAATCGTACTAATTGCGAAAATTCATGTTCTAATTTCTCAAATTGAATAAGAATTTCGGAGTCAAAGTTTGGGTGTTAAAAAGTCAAACATTTTTTCTTCGTCGAATTAGAGTTATCTGTTGTAATCCAAGGTCAATTGACGATTTGGATAGTTTCTATAAGTGATTTGAAATATAGTTTGTGTTGTAATCTTTAACCAAAACGCTATCAAACTCAAAATCAATATTTTTTTTTTTCAAAGTCGACGAAGCACAGCAGCAGTTTTATTTATTTTATTTTTTTTGCTAGTTAATACAAATGCAAATTTTATACTATTCTATTAAAGAGTCTAAACTTTTGTTTGTTTTAAATAAATTGGTTTTGATATTTTTGGATCGATTAAATTGTGGGTGATGAAGAAGACGATTTCGTTTAAGGGATAAAAGAAATTAAAAGTTGTATAATAACAGAAAAATGGTCACGGATGGATGGTTAAGGGGTGTTTGGTAGGAACGGGAGGTCTCGGGTTCGATCCCGGCTAGTGGCATACATTCTTTTTAATGCATTTTTGAGGTAGTTTTCTATACTAAAATTCTCATTAGTTTATTATTATTAAGTATTACTAATTAGTATAATTGTTATTATTATTATTGTTAGTATTATTAGTAATAGTATTAAGTATTAGTGTTATAATTACTAGTATTATTATTAAGTATTACGAAAATCATAATAAACCTTATTATTACCATTAGAATTATTATTATTGTTATTATTATGAATATGATAATTATTAATATATTATTACTAATATAAGAGTTATGATAGAAAAACTTTTATTTATTTATTATTAAGATTGTCATTACTAATATTATCATTTAAATTAAAATCCTTATCGTTTTATTTCCAAAATAAGTATTATTATTATTATATATATTATCATTTATATTACTAATATGAATTTTCATTAGTAGCATTGTTATTACTAAAAACTATTATCATTAATATTATTGTTACTAAAATTATCTTTTTGAATCCTTAAAAACTTTCATTTCTATCATTATTCGTAAAATATATATTATTATTATTATTAAGATAATTTTAATTATGTTAATAAAAGATTTAAAGACATGGTTAAAAGTATAAGTATAAAAATGAAAAGCTTATATATAAAGATATATTTAATATACGCAACTTAACTATATTAAAATTATTATGTACAAAATGAAAATATATAAATCAATAATGAAACTTATATATTAATAGATAAAACAATTACATCACTAAATAATATATATATTTATATTTATTTGAATGAAAGAATATGTTTTAATACATATACAATTGGTATAGGTTCGTGAATCCGAGGCAAACCCTATACTTGTTCAAAGACGTTATATGTATTTTTACTACAAAATACACTAGGTGAGTTTCATTTGCCCCTTTTTACTCTTTACATATTTTTGGGCTGAGAATACATGCAAATGCTTTATTAACTGTTTTACAATATTTATATGCATGAGTTTCATTAATCCCTTTTTAAATGCTTTTGCAATATATATTTTTGGGACTGAGAATGCATGCGCTGTTTTTTATAAATGTTTTACGAAATGGACACAAGTGATTGAAACTACATTATATGGTTGAATGATCGAAATCGAATATGCCCCTTTTTATATAGTCTGGTAATCTAAGAATTAGGGAACAGAAACCCTAATTGACGCGAACTCTAAAGATAGATCTATCGGGCCCAACAAGCCCCATCCAAAGTACCGGATGCTTTAGTACTTCGAAATTTATATCATGTCCGAAGGAGGATCCCGGAATGATGGGGATATTCTTATATACATATTGTGAATGTCGGTTACCAGGTGTTCAATCCATATGAATGATATTTTTGTCTCTATGCATGGGACGTATGTTTATGAGAATTGGAAATATCAAATCTTGTGGTCTATTAAAATTATGAAATGATTGTTTATGATAAACTAATGAACTCACCAACCTTTTGGTTGACACTTGAAAGCATGTTTATTCTCAGGTACGAAAGAAATCTTCCGCTGTGCATTTGCTCATTTTAAAGATATTACTTGGAGTCATTCATGACATATTTCAAAAGACGTTGCATTCGAGTCGTTGAGTTCAACAAGATTATTATTATTAAGTCAATTAAAGCTAGATATATTATGAAATGATATGCATGCCTACAACCTTCAATGTAATGAAAGATTGTCTTTTCAAAAACGAATGCAATGTTTGTAAAATGTATCATATAGAGGTCAAGTACCTCGCGATGTAATCAACTGTTGTGAATCGTTTATAATCGATATGGACTTCGTCCGGATGGATTAGGACGGGGCTTCACAATAATAATAATTACTTCTAATATTATAAATAATACTAAAATTAATAATACAAATTCTTAATATCAAGTATATTGATAATTGTTAATAATAGCGTTAATAATATTATTAATAATAATAATAGATAATATTATTAAGGATTTATAAATAAAAGGATAAGTTTAATAATAATTAATAAATATAACAAATCATACACATCAAATTTTCATATTTATATATTGTATATTGGAAATAATAATATTACTAATACTGATATTAATATTAATAATAATACTAATTGTACTAATTCTAATATTATTAATGATACTAATAATATTCGTAATAACAATACTATAACAATTTGTATATATATCAAATTTATATACATGTATATATATTTTATATAATAATATTAATGATACACTATTAATATTAATATTAATAATAATAATAATGAAAGTAATGAATATAATATTAATATAACATTTATATTCAAACTCGTAATATAATTTATTAATTTTATCCTGTTTAGTGATTAATATATTGAATATTTAATTGTTATTGATTACAATATTATTTATGTATAAAATTCATATATATATATATATATATATATATATATATATATATATATATATATATATATACATTTATTTAAAAATAATTGTTCGTGAATCGTCGGAAATAGTCGAAGGTTAACTGAATCCATATAAACAGTTCAAAAATTTTGAGACTCAACATATCAGACTTTGCTTATCGTGTCAAGGATATTAAATTGTATCGAAAGTTTGATTTAAAATTGGTCGAAATTCTCCGGGTAGTCACAGTAAGTCCGTTCTGATATAAATTAGTTAAACTATCAATAGACAGAGTCTGATTGCATGATTAATTGAAGTTTTGATAGATTCTGTAGATACCGAGTGTGTTCTTGCTACAATTCCGAGTCTTTTCATTCTCTTAACATGTTTATCTGATCTCTTGTGCTTTTCATTGATAATGGTTTATGTTCTAAAGATTATGTGACTGAATATGCATGTTACATGATAATTTGTGAATTTTAAAAATAATAAATCTGGTTTTTGGCTTGATACTGAGTCTGGTATTTGGTATTTTGAAAATTATTTAATTCTATTTTAGAAAACTTGCATGCTTATTCTAGTTCATTATATGAAAAGAAATGCTGATTTGGTTACCGAATCTATGATTTTTCATGGTTACCGAATCTGATCAAATGTTTTGGAAAATTTCCTAAGTGTTGATTAGATTCAGTATGTTTTCATATTTGATTATTCATGATGGTGTTGCATATTATAAAAAATTTTATTTGTTAATCATGATTATAAAGTATTTGTACATAAAATGGAATAAATGATTTTATAACTTATAAAATCCATAAAAAGTATAAATTTTGAAAAATACAAAGGACTTCAAAGAATATAAGGATAGAGATATGTGCTTTGTGATAACATATTTTGGTCTTCTATTTCTTATTTCAAACAGTCAAATGGCAAACAATTATTTCATCAACACAAATACAAACATTCCTGGAAATTATTGGCTAGCAATTCTGGAGAGGCATACTTTATGGCCTGCTTTAAGCTTAACTGTCAGTGTACCTGATACAGACTTGAGACTTCTCAAGAAAACTATCAAGTTTGTTGAAGCTACACAACTAAATGCTGCTAATCCACAAGGAGAACCTACCCAATTTGAATTTGAGCTAAGAGGGGTACAATGATTAAGGAGAATAACAAAAGCTGATTTCAGGAGGATCTTTCAACTTACTCTTGTGCAAAATGCTCCTGCTCTTCCTGCTACTCAACAAATGTTGAATTCTATATTCCAACTGGGATATAACGAAGATACTCGGGTTACACCTGCTAAGTTCCAAAAGAAGTTCGTACACTTCAGGTGGTATGTGATCTTCTCGATCATCAACCGATGTTTCCTAATGACACAGAGTGGATCTGATAGCATGACGGTCCCTATGCTAAAGCTCTTCTACTCTTTTACTAGAGTAGAGCATCCAGATTATGCTGAATTATTGTGGGATCTGGTACAGGCTCACGTGGATAAGTCAAGGAGTGGTTATGTTTTGTATGAGGTTTTTCTGTCTATTTATACAAGATGCTATAACCTCTTATAGAAATGCAAATATTATTATGCCAGATACACAGAGAATGACAATGGTGAGATTTGGAGAAGTAAAGATGAATACCCCGGTGATTTCTGATAATCAATTCACTGCACCAATTCCAAACTGGTTGGTGAATTTGGCTAATCCCTTAGACGCACAAATGCATACTTATTTTGAGTCAATAGGGATACCTCTTTCAAACACGATACAACAACAACAACAAGTTGATCCAGCCGTGGTTCCAGCCCTAGAGGTTGTAGAGGAACCAGTAGTTCAACCACCAGGACCAACCAATCCTCCACTTAGGATTAAGCTGAAACGTCCTAGGGGAACTCAACAAGCTCAACCCGTGAGGATTAGAGAACCTAGTCCGCTTAGGATTGAACCTACCCTATCCACCACACCTGAAAGTAGTGAAATGGATTCATCATCAACTGAATCATCTCCAGAACATTCTCCAAAGAGAACACGATATATGCCAGATGAGATGATTCAGACTCCGCCAACCCAACGAGTAACTAGATCTAGGTCTTCGACTCCTATCGTCCACCAAACAGTTACTCCAAAGTATTGGTGATACAGACCAAGACTTATAGCCAACTAGGTCACCCTCACCCATCTTTGTATCACATCCAATAATAACAGTGAGCCCTACACTAAATGAAGCACAAGCTTCGGTAGGTAAGAGAGCTGAAAGCATGGATGGTAAAAAAACCAATCAGCCCATCCAACCTAATTCAGGACTTAACAATAAATCCTCCCATGATAGGTGCTTCGGCATCTCAAAAAGAAGTAAAGTCTTCCTCTACAGTAAAGTCTGCGATGACTCAATCAATTGAAGAACCTCAATCATTGAAGTCCAGAATGACAGAAGGGGAGCCGAAAAACCTTAAAAAGGCACCCTACATATCGGATGGAAATCTTCTTAATGTAATTCATCTCCGTGATGATGTATTGCCTCAACGTACAACAGGGCCTGGAGGTCCGGCTTATCTTGATGAGGGAGATCTGCCACGTCCCTTGGAAACGAATCAACCTGCCAATCCTTCGAGATCTTTATCAGACTTCCAGCAGACTGTTCCTTTGGTTTAAGAAATTGATCCATTGGTTTAAACCACTTCTCTTCCGGATCTTAAAACTCAGGGTCTGGAGGATGAGTCTTTAACTGAAAGAGATGTGCCACCTCATGGTATGTCAATGATTTCAGGAGTCTGGTATATAATCTCCGCGAGAGCTAAACTGACGGGTAGTTCTGCTACTCTGCTAGAGTCCCATGAGACTAAAGTCATGAAGGCGGGTAATTCAATCGAATCTTCGTCAGTGACAACTCCAGTTGTTACCCAACATCCATCAGAAGGGGATATTATGAATATGACTAGTAGTATGTACAACCCTACATCAAGGTTGTAAAACTCGCGACTCGGGGAGTACTCGGCAGGAGGTTTTTGAGTAGTAATCGGCGACTCGGGGAGTACTCGGGGGAGTAATTGAATGTTGACTTTCGTTGACTTTTTAAGATAAATATATATATTATCATATATATATGTTAAATATTAAACTTCTTAAATAAAACCTAATTAATTATATCTCAAACTAATAATGTTTTATGTTTTAACTTGGTAAATTAAAATTTAAGGACCGAATTCTCAATGTATTTGTAATATGAAGGAGTTTGATATCAATTAATAAAAGGTTTAAGAGTGGATATCAAGTTTGTTCCTATTATTAACGTTTGATAAAAGTTTAAGGGCTATTATTGCCATTTGTAAAAAGAAAAAGATATTTAATACGGAGTAGGTGTTTAGATCTAAAAGGGATTGATGGGGACAACTCAGTCCTTTACTCTGATTTATCTTTTACAGATGTCCTGCAAGCATCTGGAAAAAATGTTCACTCAAAACATGTCCATTGCAACTTCAACTTCATCGATCTATTCCTCTTCTTCCCTTCTACAAGCTTTAAACCGGGTAAGTTTTTAGATCTACGGACTCACGCACATCATTTGGATATTTGGCCGCCGCTGACCGCCTTTTGACCACCGCTGACCGCCGTTTGAGCACCGTTGACCGGCGTTGACCGAGTAATTGGACGAGTTAGACACCGATTACTCGTTTTGTTCTTCCAACCGAGTAATCGCCGATTACTCGGCCGAGTTGGCCGAGTTTTACAACCATGCCCTACATATAAGAATAATACCGCACATATATCCTTACCTGCCCTCACGGCAAATCAAACACTTCCACCGACATCACCTTCAACAGATGCTGCTGCTGCTGTTCCACCTGGTTTCACTGTTGTTTCACCATCTGGGTCACCTTCTCGGACTTTGAATAGATATGGATTTAGATATCTCTCTGATAATGAGGTCGAGGAACTCTACCTTTCTTAATTTGAACGTCGAACTGATCTTGATGAAAAACGTGATAGAATGATGATTTATCTTGAACAAACAAGGGTAGTGTATCCTCTGTCTCCATGTAAATCACCTGGACCAATTTATATGCATGAACATAATGATTTCTATCCCGACAATCTTCATGAGGGGGAGAGTAGACATGGTTCAAGGTCAGGTGCTTTTCAACGATAAACATATGAAACTGGTTTGTCTAGTCAACATGTGGGAAAAGGCGATGTAGTTGATATTTCTGATTCTGAAAGTGATGAAATTGAGGAGATTCAACACGAAAGTTTTCTAGATGAATCGGTTAATCAGAGAGAAGGTGACTCAGGAATGTTAATAATAATGGATGCAGTTACACAGACTGAGGATAAGTCAGCACCAGAGGATAATCGTAATTTTGATAACATCGAAGAAATTTTGAAGGGAACAAGTGTTTTGGATGAATTTAATGAACATCAATTTGTCAACATTACATCTCCAATCGAGGAATTTGGGATTCATTTTGAAAAGGAGATTTTTTCAAATGGTAAAATTGACACAACAACACCTCCTAACCCTGATGTTTCTTTTCAAATATCAGAAATTATTTTTGATCATGGTGTTGATTATCTGCTCAGTGATGAAGAAGAGAAGCTGATTCTTCATTCTCCATTCATCGAACAACAATCTTACAAGTTTTATGGTGACTCTGATCTCGTTCTTATAGCTTCTATGTGTGTTCTCGGTGCATGGGAATATCTTAAAAAAACAGAATACCTTTAAGCTTATCTGAGGGTTCGTGACAAATTCAAATTGAAGAATGAAGAGATACTTCAAGAACAACGAAGCTCAGAGATTAAAAGCATAAACAAAATTTCAATGAGCAACAAGGATGGAGTGAAGATGCAACTATTCTACGTAACAAGAATGAATGATGAGGAAAACAAGTTCTCAGAGGCAGATTTTGATAGTTTAAATATGGACGACATCATCTTCATCTATAACTACTTGATTGATCAGAATGAATCTGCAACAATATATCATGCTACTGCAAGGAAGGCAGTCTACAGATTTATTCTTGACTCAATGAGATGGATGTCGGTTCATGATTTTCAAATGGGATTGGAGTCTGGACACAAAAACATTGGAATCAAACCACCAAATCATGTGGTTGATGATTTAAGATACATGTACTTACTTGAAGTAAGTGACTATTTGTAACATCCCGCATTTTTTCGTTAAATTTATTTTAACGCCGTCTTTTATTTTAAGATAATATCTTTCGTTATCTAAATTCGTATCTTTCGTTAACTAACGTTCTTAATATTCCCGTTATTTAATTATAACATATCTCATTAATTTGCGTTTTTAAAATAATTCGTTCGGTTAATTCACGCACCTGCTTTTAAACTCGAGGGACTAATTTCGCCATTGGGCCAAAGTGGCAACTAGTTGAACTAGTCACCACCTCCCCACCACTCCTTTCCACCTCCCCACCATTTTTGATACTTCTACTTTTTCTCTCATTTCTTCATAAGCAAAGATTTATCATCCATTTCCAATCTAGCAATCAAACATCAAAACGATTTGTACTTTTGGAATCCTCTCTTCATCCTCTACAACTTGATACCAATTTCATCTCGTTTGCGTAACATTTCTAAAACTCTAGATTTCTCTAATTCATTTTATAGACTTTAAATGGTGTTAATTAGTGTCTATGGCTCGAGTCTAGCATGAATATGTAATTTATTTGCTCGATCTTGTTGTTTTGCATAAACTAGCATGAACTTGAAATGGGTGTGCTTAACCTTTAATTTTGGTTGATTAAATGTTGATTAAATGTTTAAGTTCATGTATTAAATGTGTTACTATCATCAGTAGCTTAGTTTTGGTATGTTGGTTGACTTAGAAAAACTTCATAAACAAAAATTGTTGAATTCATGATTTTTGGTTAGGGTTTAGTAACCTTGAATATGAATTTTGATGCATTGAATGCTATGAAATATTGTTAGTAAGTGTTTAGTTGCAATGTATGATTAATTACCTTCGAAACGGCGTATCGTATGTGTAAATTGGATTCTCGGATCACCATTTGCATTTTTGAGCTTGAAACGTTAAATAATGATCATTCGGCGAGGTTTTCATTATTGTTAATGATGAATTTGATTGATGAAATGTGTTTAGTTATATTCCTCGTTAAATTACCTTTTCAACGATATAAGATACGTATTTTGAATATTTACGGTTCATAAGTTGTGATTAAAAGACTTTTGGTTCGTGCACTTGACTTTTCAGCAATCAGCTTTTTTGTGTACAAACGCACGGTGCGCATATTTATGCGCGGTGCGCATTAAGCCTGAGCAACGGGCTGTCCAAATTTGCAATTTTTCATTTTATTCTAACTATGCTACGCAACTCCGATTGACATGAAACTTGGCCAACATGCTTATATATGACTTCTAAGCTTAGAAAAATTGTCCGAGACCCGACCCGAACATGTTGACTTTTTCGTTGACTTTGACCAAAGTTTGACTTTTAGTCAAACTTAACCAGATGTTTATGCAATCATTCTAACATGCTTTTATACTTGATTCTTGCATGAAACTTGACAACGTGATTCACATGCTATATATTCGAGTCGTAACGAGCCATATGACTAATTGAACACATTTCGCCCGACCATGTGTCATAACCGGTTAATTGATATAACTTACTTGTTTAGGTCAAGGCAAAGCAACTTTTATGCACACGTTTACTTTGTGAAGTACTTTTATACTCGTGCACTCGAGGTGAGATCATAGTCCCATCTTTCAACAACTTTTATACTTTTAAATCATGGGATGAGAAACATATACAGTTTTATACTACATACTTTTATACTTTGAACGCAAGTACGGAAACAAACATTCCACATCGAGTTAGAACAAAAAGCCTTAATTCGATTATCATTAGTTACACTTGCAGGGTGTAAGCGAGAACTTATATTATGTGATCACATGGGCTTGACGAGCCTCATTCGGACGGTTCGCTACCGTTAGCGGATGAAATATATTTTCGGATTTAGTGTATGTTCTAACACTACGCAACAGGTTGCAAAACAGTTAAGTCTTGATAATTGGGTGCTGCGAACATACTTTTGGAATGCAAACGATTTAGATAATCAACTATACAAAATCTTGTGATTCAAAAACAATTTTTACAAACACCTATGATTTCACCAACATTTTTCGTTGACAGTTTTCTATATGTTTCTCAGGTTCATGAATGGCTATTTGATACATGCTTCCGCGTACACTCATATTTGCTTGGGGTCAAGCATACATGCATACACTTTGATTACTTGCTTGGAGTCAAGCATACATGCATACGCTAGTGATAGCACCTTTGGATTCAAACAAATA
Organism: Rutidosis leptorrhynchoides; assembly: GCF_046630445.1. NCBI lineage: Eukaryota > Viridiplantae > Streptophyta > Magnoliopsida > Asterales > Asteraceae > Rutidosis > Rutidosis leptorrhynchoides. The sequence continues at coordinate 278,982,369 of NC_092336.1, forward strand.
TTTACATACTTACGCTATTTATAGCAACCGTGATTTTCAACTAATTATGTCGCAAGTTATTTAATTTATACATTACTACTTTTGTAAACTTAATCTTGTTGTGGATCCGTTTGGTAAACTAAACTTTGTAAGTCTTATACGTTTCAAATGAATGCGACATAATTTTGGTCAAACGCGTCTCATTTAGGGACTATGACCACGTAAAGGGACCTAATTTACGGTGCCGTCAATGACAATTTTGACGGGTCGTTACAGATGGTATCAGAGCGTTGGTTGTAGGGATCTAGGATGTGCATTAGTGTGTCTGACAGAGTCGTTAGGACGCATTAGTGAATCTAGACTACAACCGGATAGTTAACCATTGCATTCTGACTTGCATTTGCTATAGATAGCACTTACTTGACTACTTGTGCATTATACTTAAACCTTTCTTAGGTGAACTCTTAAATGGTACCAAATTTTCATCATACGAACTCGTACTCTACCACTTTCTGGTAACTCACGTAAATTCAAGATTCGTACACGCAAGGATGACAACGAATTCATTAGTCACACTAGTTCGGGAACTCCGTCTCTTCGGTTATTATTCACCACCGTCTCAGCTTACTATCCACGGGCGCTGCGAAGTTTCCACCACCATGGCAAGCACTAACCACTACCGATGTTACACCGGCGTCCTTCACTATCTACCACTTTTTGTTACTACCATCACTACTCTCGGTGAGTATCGTTATCAATATTTATCACCACGGTTGCGTACCACTCGTTATCAAAATTCATTACTCTTTTCGTACCTAAGGACATTATTGTTTGACTTGAACCGCATTGACATGAACAATCATTTATACACTTCCCTCGGGGAACGCTTCTTTAGAGTTGCACTAATTCTTTTTCAATACGAGTCACGTTAGAGACGTCGTTACACTTTGTTCGTTTTAAAACTTCACGATCACACGAACTTGATTCTATGGAGTAATGTGGGAATGGAGGTATGAGTTAGCATAATATAACGACACTCGATCAACGTGGTTATATTATGGTAGGTCATACCAAAGTTCTAATGACTCGTGATGGTGATTGGACTCGATCAACCTAATCACCACCATGTGCCATGTACATGACTTCATTTTTCTTGTTTGAACATCCGAAAACTCCGAGAATACTGATAACAACCATACCCGGGACACATCGTCGATTATTGTCAAACCATATTTATGCTTCCGAATGAATGACAAATTCTTTCAACTTCAACCATGTGATGCCCCGTACTAAATCAACATGTACGGACCATCAACAACAGGATCATTACAAGGTCAAACACTATATGCGTTTTCAAAACAAGTTTGCATTCATGATAAAAGGTGACGTCATAACTAACGTCGAATGTTTTACATCAAAACTATGCTTCTATGAATAGAAGCAAAGATAATAGTGCGTGACCCTTAGGTCGTTACAAATCATTGTTTCAAAAGTATTAAAGTTTGAATGCAAGATAAAGTGTTTCATGCGGTGACATCTCTAGTAAAGCACAACGGAAGTCTACGAGGCATGACTAGTACAACAGCGGAAGCAAGCAACCTTAAGCACCTGATAAAAACATCCTTAAAAATGTCAACACAAAGGTTGATGAGCTATAGTTTAAGTATAACAATATGTAAGGTAGGCCACTAGATTTCAGTGCTACAAAGAGCGTTTCAAAACAGTATCTAAAGTATATGTTTAACCGTGGGCACTTGGTAACTAACTTAACGTTTATAACCCCCTAAAAGTATACTTGGCGAGTGCATGTGTTTACGAAGTATTAAACACCCATTAAATGCTAGCGCTACTAGCCTGAGTGGGAATGTCAAACCCTATGGATCCATATCTAAGATTCGCGTTCACCGGTTCAAAAACCAATGACTAAACGTTACCGAGCTAAAGGGAATGTTTATGCCGTTGTATAACCCACACATATATAAAGTTTAAGTACTCATGCCTAGTATGTAAAATGTAAAATGTGCATGAATTCTCAGTTCCCAAAATAGTTAAAGTAAAAAGGGATGCTATAACTCACAGTGGAAAAGTAGTAGTAAAGTTGACTCGGGAAAAGTAAGCAAGTACGTTGGTTCGGAAAGTCCTCAACCTAAGTCAAAAGTTACTAAGTCAGTAAATAGTTCCCGATATCTTTAAAAGTATGTAAATTAGGTCTTAAGGGTCATCATCATTCATCATCAAACAAAAGTATAAAGTATGTTTCATTCTAGAAAAAGTTTAAAATAAAGGCTGACTTTGGTCAGTCACCACGGCCTCTATACCTACTGAAATAAGGTGAGACCAGTGGCCATGGCTCCATATATGAGTCCTTTAGGTGCTGTAAAAATTCCAAAAGCAAACTCATCTTTGTTTGACCGTGGCGACTGTTTAGGTGCGAGTAGGTCAGAATTTTCAGCACAACGTTAAAAGGACATAGTGACGTTCGGAGGGCCATAGATCCTAAACCGTAACTCGGATTAAGACGAGTCTTAAATGAAAAATTATCTAATCGAACAGAGCTAACTGAAAATCAACTTTAAAGTAGCCCAAGTGTGACGATCGCTCCAAATCCATATGGACGAACACGTCATTCATCGATTTCATTGCGAGGTATTTGACCTCTATATGAGATGTTTTGTAAACATTGCATTCTTTTGAAAAGGCACACCATAAATGAATATTTAAATCAAAGGTTTTCGACATTTGATGATTTCTACATATAGACAATCACCGTAAATAATAGTTTACAATAGTACTTCCATTGACAATGCAGTCAAAATAAGATACACGGTGATGATTTGGTGAATGCAACGTTTCCTTGATAAACATGTCATGTAAGACTCCATGCACATAGCTTGTCTAACATATAAGCAAACAGCGGAAGACTTCTAGGGAACCTGAGAATAAACATGCTAACAAGTGTCAACACAAAGGTTGGTGAGTTCATAGTTTTAATGTTTCGTATAATCTGTATATAAAGGTGGATCACAAGATTTCAGTTGTTTCATCCAGAAACGTTTATCAAAATTATATAAAAGTGGATCACAAGATTTCAGTTGTTTCATCTAGAAACGTTTATCAAAATTATATAAAAGTGGATCACAAGATTTCAGTTGTTTCATCTAGAAACGTTTATCAAAATATTCTACGAAATTGAGCACCCTGGTAACTAAACTTTAACGTATATATAATTTGTACCCTTTGTATAATCATCTTAATAATACACGCAAACCAACGTGTACGCTTCTCAAATAGCATACGTCCGTTAAAAGGCTAGCGCTCTAGCTCGGACGGGGATGTCAAGCCCTATGGATCCATATATAACTACTCGCGCCCACCAGTTCTTATAACCGGCAGTTACTAGTTACCAAAGCTAAGGGATTTTCGGTTCAAACTCGGTGTAGAATTTAGTATGTACTTGTATCCATTGCGTTTAAAATAAAGTGCATGTATTCTCAGCCCAAAAATATAGATTGCAAAAGCAATTAAAAAAAAGAAGCAAATGAAACTCACGCATATAAATCTAGTATTTTTAGTATTTATAAACAGTCGCATGTATTCTCAGCCCAAAAATGTAGAGAGTAAAAGGGATCTTATGAAACTCACAGTTTAATATTGATATACAATATTGCAGGAAAGCACGTAGACGCATCGGAGATGATAAACACGAGGTTTGATTCACAAAAATACCCCCGAACATTACCGATAATTTCCTTGGCAATAACCCATATTTTCCTTAGCTCTAGCTCGCTCGGAAACTCGTTTTGAAAATTACTTGGACAGCACTCCGTCGTAATATTTTTTTTTACATTATTATTTTTGTATCGCAAAAATAATAACACTAATAATAATAAAAAAATAATAAGATTAATAATAATCTTATTAATAATAATAATAATAATAATAATAATAATAATAATAATAATAATAATAATAATAATAATAAATAAATAATATTACGGAGTATATATATATTTGTGTATGTGTGTGATTTAAATCGAGCGAAAACACTGAAATTTATAGATGTGGCCTGAAATCTGGAGTCATGCGACTCGCATGGAAATGGCCTTCTGGCCATGCGACTCGCATGAGGACCAGGGACAGCTCACATTGTTTTGGCTCCTAGCTTGTCGACATAATATAAAATAAATATAAATATATAAATAATTAATATAATTATTTATATATTATATTTTATTCTTGTGCATAGTAGACTAGATATTTTTGGTCCGTTGCGTCGGGCGTTTCTTCTTGACTCGGGTCCCGATTCCGGATTTTAAGACGTCCTTGCGTACTATTTTATATCGTGTACTTTGCGTTCCGCAACTTGTACTCTTGTCATTTTTAGACGTTCTTCATCAATAATTTGAACCTTTTTAATTGTATCTTGTACATTTGAGCATTTTGGACCTTTCCGTCTTCAATTCTTCGTTTTCGCCTTTTGTCTTCGCACTTATTAAATATAAACGAATATTACTTGAATATGGAACAATTACAACTAAAATCCTGTCTTTCTTGGGGGATAATGCTATGAAATATATGTTCCTTTTTAGCCTTATCAATAGCCTTAAATTATCCCTTAATTATATCACTCAAAGTGTATCTTAAACTTTCGAGTGTTTTGGTCATTTACTTATATAAATCATCGTCTCGCTATTTGTTAAAATACATTTTTATAATAGCGTTTTACTGTAGCAAAGTCAAATTTTACTGTAGAAATTCACTGTAGCAAATAGTGATTTTCGAAAACACTGTAGCATTTTGAGTAATGTGGCAATTTGAAAACACTGTAACAAATTAGTGTTTAACTGGTTCATCTTAAACGCTTTAGTTAACTTATCTAAATATCAATTGAATCAATAAACGAATGTTACTATCGTTTATTATATATATGTATATATCTTTTTAATATACATAAATCAGTTTTTAAATACACATTGGAAGTTATTTATAAATAAATTTTAATAATAAATATTTCAACTTATCATATACATTCAAATAGATATTTAAACCAATAAGTTTAATGTACGGTATCAAACAATTAATACATTGTTACCTTTTCATGTTATAGTATATATGTATCTATTTACATATAATTGTTCTCGAATCGTCGAAAATAACCGAAGGGTATTTAAATATATAAAAGTAGTTCAAAAATTTTGAGATTCAGTTTTACAGACTTTGCTTATCGTGTCGAAAATGTTAATCATACAAAGATTAAGTTTAAATTTGGTCAGAAATTTCCGGGTCATCACAGTACCTACCCGTTAAAGAAATTTCGTCCCGAAATTTGAGTGAGGTCGTCATGGCTAACAATAAAAATGTTTTAATGACGAATATGAGTTGATAATAGAGTTTTATCTATGTTTGAATAATATGGATAAAATAATCCAGTTACTCGAAGCGTATGAGAGAAGTTATCGTAATCAAGTGAAATGGAGAATAGAGATGCGTCTTATCTCTTGATGTAGTAACGATTGATTTCCGGATTTTAAGGAATAGAAAATCTTCATAATTTAAATAAGATTTGATTTTTCGGAATTTGCGGAAATTAGGATTTTCTTTGATTAAATGCGTAATCTGACTCTATTACTGCGTCCGATATTTTGCTATAAATTGACCTCTTCCGTTTCATTTATTTTCAACACTCCTATAATTTTCTTTATTATTTCATACATCCCAATAGATTGTGAAAATGCTTAATCCAGTTCTGATTCTTGATATTTTTCTGGCTATCGTATCCTTCATTCTTCTTTTTCATCTGCCACCAGAGGAAGTTATTTTCTTCTACTATTACCTTGGGGTTATAGTGTTTTTCATTCTCCCGTGTCTTTATATTGCTATACGCATTGATATACACGGTTTGTAATTTCAGGGTTATTTTCGGGCTTTATATTTTCCATTATATTTCGGAGCTTCATGTTTTCGTTTTCTTTTCCCGACTTTAAGTCAAGCGAATAATGGTCCAAAATTCGTAGGTATGGATTTTGAAATGAACATAATTAATATTCTAAGAAAGAAACGGTAATGGCACAATCTGACTTGTCAAATTACCAGAATACCTCGAAAAAGACCTTAATCATCAAGAAAAATATTTTCTTGATATGTTTAGAGGTTAAATAGAATGAAAGAGTTATGTAACATGGTTCATGATGAGGGTATGATCTGTGAACCTTTATCACGTTCCATTAGAAACTCAGCATGACTTACTGTAATATAATCACGTTGATCAAGTGTCATTATATTATACTAATTCATGCTTCAGTTCCCAACACTACTTCAAAACATTCAAATTTTAAACTTGAAGGTTTCAGAATTTAGAAACTAAAATAGTTTCTTTTATGATGTAATACAGATAGCGCGAAGAGATGAATGATTTCAGATAAGAATGCTTATGAAAATATCTTCAGAAATATCGAGGATATTTAAAAGATACGATGATATCTTAGAATTTCTAATATCGAAGAATGATGAAGAATATTTGTTCGTAACGGATTTTGAGTTAGTAGCAAGGTATTCGTTAATGACTTCAGCAGATACTGAATCATTTGTATTCTTTGAAGGCAGGTTTAGTCTTTGTGATTTATCCACAGCCCTCCTTCATACTTTGCTCAATCCGTTTTCCAGTTTCAAACCTTCTTTTTTTTCTCAGCTTTACCATCATATTATTCTTTATCATCAAACTTTTGACTGTTAAGGTCGTTTACAGTTTTTGCTGCTTCATCAGCATTGTTCTAATTTCAGAGAACTAGTTTCATAGTTTGGGGTGTTTTTCAAAAACTTCACATTCGAAGTATGTAATTGATAATGCTAAAAACGAACATATATTTCATAGCATTATTCCTCAAGAAAGACAAGCTTTTAGTTGCAATTGTTCTATTTACAAGTGATATTCGTTTAAATAATAAAAGGTGAAGACAAAAGACAGATTCGACGATTTGAAGACGCAAACGACCAAAAAGCTCAAAAGAACAAAAGACAATCAAAAAGGTTCCAATTATTGATAAGAAACGTCTCGAAATCACAAGAGTACAAGATTCAAAACGCAAAGTACAAGATATTAAATTGTACGCGAGGACGTTCGAAAATCCGGAACCGGGACTAGAGTCAACTCTTAACGCTCGACGCAACGGACTAAAAATTACAAGTTAACTATGTATATAAATATAATATAATATATAATTAATTATATTAATTATATATATATTATATATATATATTAAAAACTGTCGGCAGCCAGAAACTCCAAGGGTGTGAATTGAAAATACCTCTCCGCGACTCGCGGAGTTTGAAGGGCTTTTTGCCGCGAGTCGCGGAGCCCCAAATTTCACTTCTGGCTATAAAGCCAACCAAATTCTGATCGAATTTATCATCTATTTTTTCTCAATCTCTCTCTCAATATATACGTAATATATTTATATTTATAATTTATATTTTAATTTTAAATATAATTCTAATAATAAGGGTATGTTAGCGAATGTTGTAAGGGTGTAAGTCGAAATTCTGTCCGTGTAACGCTACGCTATTTTTAATCATTGTAAGTTATGTTCAACCTTTTTACATTAATGTCTCGTAGCTAAGTTATTATTATGCTTGTTTAAAACGAAGTAATCATGATGTTGGGCTAATTACTAAAATTGGGTAATTGGGCTTTGTACCATAATTGGGGTTTGGACAAAAGAACGACACTTGTGGAAACTAGACTATGGGCTATTAATGGGCTTTATATTTGTTTAACTAAATGAAAGTTTGTTAATGTTAATATAAAGATTTACAATTGGGCGTCCCTATAAATTACCATATACACTCGATCGGACACGATGGGCGGGGTATTTATATGTACGAATAATCGTTCATTTAACCGGACACGGGAATGGATTAATAGCCACTAGAATAATTAAAACAGGGGTGAAATTACATTCAAGGGTAATTGGTGTAATTGTTAACAAAATAGTAAAACCTTGGTTTACACGCAGTCGATAACCTGGTGTATTCATTAAACAAAGTATTAAAACCTTGTTACAATTCGAATCCCCAATTAGTTGGAATATTTATCTTCGGGTATAATAATAATTTGACAAGGACACTTGCAATTTATATTTATGACTGATGGACTGTTATGGACAAAAACCAGACGGACATATTGAATAATCCAGGACAAAGGACAATTAACCCATGGGCATAAAACTAAAATCAACACGTCAAACATCATGATTACGGAAGTTTAAATAAGCATAATTCTTTTATTTCATATTTTATTTCCTTTATTTTATATTTAATTGCACTTCTAATTATCGCATTTTATTAATTGTTAATTTATTTTATCGCACTTTTAATTATCGTACTTTTTAATTATCGCAAGTTTATTTTATCGCACTTTTATTATTCGCAATTTCATTATCGTTATTTACTTTACGCTTTAATTTAAGTCTTGTATTTATTTTATATTTTACATTAGGTTTTAACTGCGACTAAAGTTTTAAAATCGACAAACCGGTCATTAAACGGTAAAAACCCCCCTTTATAATAATAATATTACTTATATATATATTTGTATTTTTATAAAAGTAAACTAATATAGCGTTGAGCTTTGTTTAAAGATTTCCCTGTGGAACGAACCGGACTTACTAAAAACTACACTACTGTACGATTAGGTACACTGCCTATAAGTGTTGTAGCAAGGTTTAAGTATATCCATTCTATAAATAAATAAATATCTTGTGTAAAATTGTATCGTATTTAATAGTATTTCCTGCTAAAATTTAATAGTATTTTATACCCCTCTGCTTTGACACCAAGTATTTTTGGCGCCGCTGCCGGGGAATTACTCTTAAAAGCCGGAAGCGCAACGCTAATAATAAAAAAAAGATTTTTTATCTACTTTTATTAAAAGTCATTTTTGTAAAATTACGTTTTAAAAATTCGAAAAATATAAAAAGAAAAACAAAAATATTAGTATTTTTAGGATTTTGTTAAATATTTAAGTTTTATAAGTTTCTTTATCTTTATTTTAATTTATAAAAATATAAATTTTATTAAAAATCGTTTATTTAAATTAAAAACAGAAAACAAAATAAAAAAAAAAAAAAAAATTAAAGAAAAACGCGTAAAAAGTAAAAGCTGTCAACTGAATTCCTGAACCCCGCGACTCGCGGGGTTTTCCTCTTTATTTGCCGCGACTCGCGGAGGCCTTCTGACACACGGACAAAAACCCTAATCACGGGTTATTTTTAATTATTATTATTATTAAAACCTAATTATTATTATTATTATTATTAATTTTAATTTTACTTTTACTTTTTATTTAATTTGTTATATTTAGTATAAATAAGTTTTTATTAAATTGTAAAATTAGTAGTTTTATTAAAATAATATAAAAATAATATTTTTATAAAAATTGTACTTTTTACAACTTTTTATATATTTTTATATTTTGTACCTTTTTAATCGTTGTAGCGTAATATTTATATTTTTAGCTCATATTTAATTTTAAATTTAGTATTTGCTATAGTTATTTTTACTCCTATATTTTTAGGCTTTGCCGTAGAATTCCTTAAGTGCTTTTTCTTTAGACTAAGATTTAGGTGCTTTAGAATTTTGCGACGCCTTTTTAAGTTTTAGTTTCTTTTTAAGTTATTTCCATTTGGGATTTAGTTTTTCCTGTAAGCTTTAATATTTTTAGACCTTTTACTATGTATCAATTATCATTCCAATTAGTAATTTCAATTTGCGATTATAATTTTAAGTTAGTTGTAGTAATAAGGTTAAATTAGTTAAGTTTTTTTAAGTTTTTATAAGTTTCTTTTATTTTTCCGTCACCTTTTATTTTTCAACCATTTTTTCTTTTTCGACCTTTTGCGACGAAATCTTTTTCTTTCTTATTTCTCGCTATTCTAGTTTTAGGACATAGAATTTTTTTTTCTACTTCTTATCTAAATTTCTTAAAATTACGAAAATTTATTTTGAGTGGTTAAATTAATAGACATCAAAATTTTCTGGTTCGTAGTAATAGTTGGATTTGTACGTGGACCGGGTTATTGGAGCCAAACAGTCCTCAATTATATTGAGACCAAACGAATCCTGCCCCTCTGCTGCATCTTTTGGCTATTCGAAACGTGGGCAAAATCAGAAAAGTCTATTGATTGGATAACTTATTATAATTTTTCTTTCCTTTTAAAAACTAATAGGATATTCTGTGAATGCACCGAGCAAGACGTTCACCACCTTTTGTACGTTCACCACCTTTAACTCGATCAAGACATCGTTTAACAAATATAACCGCCGTTGATTTTTCTTTAGAATCGTCATCCAGTCGACCAAGTACTTCAGTTCAAATTTCCGATAATCCAGTTTATGAAACAAACCTCACAATTGAGAATCCGAAAAATATTCAGGAACGGTTCATAGATCCTGAACCATTAAACTTTCCTCCGGAACCACCAATCATTCAAACAGAGATTGTTGAGGAACGAACTATTAAATCTGAAGCATCTAGTGATACCGAGTCAACAAATTCAATTATGGAGAATCTGGAACCTTTAAGTATGGAAGACCGAATGAGAGCTAAACGCACTGGCCAAGGTCACGCAATTACTCATCCAGACATTAATGCGCCAGATTATGAAATCAAAGGACAAATTCTACACATGGTGACTAATCAATGCCAATTTAGTGGTGCGCCGAAGGAAGATCCAAATGAACATCTACGTACCTTTAATAGGATCTGCACACTATTTAAAATACGAGAAGTGGAGGATGAACAGATATATCTCATGTTATTTCCCTGGACTTTAAAGGGAGAAGCCAAAGATTGGTTGGAATCGTTACCTGAAGGGGCGATCGATACATGGGACGTTTTAATTGATAAATTTCTTAAACAATTCTTTCCTGCATCTAAAGCCGTAAGACTTCAAGCAGAAATTGTTACGTTCACACAAAAGCCAAATGAAACTCTATATGAGGCGTGGACAAGATATGGGAAGTTATTAAGAGGATGTCCGCAACATGGTTTAGACACCTGTCAAATAGTACAAATATTCTACCAAGGATGCGACATCACTACAAGGAAAGACATAGATATAGCAGCTGGTGGTTCGATTATGAAGAAAACCGAAACTGATGCTTACAAAATTATTGATAACACTGCTTCCCACTCACATGAGTGGCACCAAGAAAAAGATATCATTAGATCATCTAAAGCAGCTAGAGCCAATTCTAGCCATGACTTAGATTCCATTTCCGCAAAGATAGATGCTTTCGAGAGACGAATGGAAAAGATGACTAAAGATATTCATGCTATACGAATTAGTTGTGAGCAGTGTGGAGGACCACATTTGACAAAAGATTGTCTCAGTATTGAATTAACAATGGAACAAAGAGAGAATATTTCATACATAAACCAAAGGCCTGGAAATAATTATCAGAATAATTATCAACCGCCAAGACCAATTTACAATCAAAACCAGAATTATAACCGAAATATTCCATACAACAACCAACAAGGTCCTAGCAATCAACAAGTATCCAATAATACTTATAATCAGCAAAGACCGAATTTTCAGAACAAACCACCACAACAAACCGATGATAAAAAGCCGAATTTAGAAGATATGATGACGAAGCTAGTTGAAACTCAAACGCAGTTTTTCACATCTCAAAAACAAACAAATGAACAAAATGCCCAAGCATTTAGAAATCAACAAGCTTCTATTCAAAATCTGGAACAAGAAGTAAGTAACCTAGCAAGGTTAATAGGTGAAAGAAAACCGGGAAGTTTACCTAGTGATACAAATGCTAACCCCCGGAATGAAACAGCTAAAGCTATTACCACAAGAAGTGGTACAACACTTAAACCACCTGAAATACCTGTAACTTCTGATGAAACTATTCCTACTCCACAAGAACCACAACCTGATCAAGATAAGGAAAAAGAACCGGTAGTTGAAAAGGTTAATGAAGATAACACAGCTAAGGATAAACCTTATGTTAAACCATACCAACCACCACTTCCTTATCCGAGTAAAATGAAGAAAGAGAAACTTGAAGCCGAGCAATCCAAATTTTTGGATATGTTTAAACAGATAAATGTAAATCTTCCTTTCATTGATGTGATTTCAGGAATGCCAAGATATGCTAAATTCTTGAAAGATCTAATCACGAATAGAAAGAAAATGGAAGAACTCTCGGCTGTTACTATGAATGCTAATTGTTCAGCAGTGCTGTTGAATAAGATACCAGAAAAACTATCTGATCCAGGAAGTTTCACAATTCCATGTTTTCTGGGTAGTCTTAGTTCAATAGAAGCATTGGCTGATTTAGGTGCTAGTATAAATCTAATGCCGTATTCACTATACGCTAAACTAGACCTTGGAGAATTGAAACCAACCAGAATAAGCATACAACTAGCCGATAGATCAATAAAATATCCTAGAGGGATAATGGAGAACATGCTAGTTAAAGTTGGTACTTTAGTATTCCCAGTAGATTTTGTTGTTTTGGACATGGAAGAAGATTCTCAAGTTCCTCTCATATTAGGAAGACCATTCTTAAACACGGCTAAAGCAATGATAGACGTGTTCGGTAAGAAACTGACCCTAAGTATAGAGGATGAGAGTGTTACCTTTTCAGTTGATAGAGCAATGCAACAACCACAATCTGCAGATGATACATGTTATTATATTCAAACTATAGATGCACATGCAGAATTATTAGAAGAATTTCCAGAATTACAAGGAACAGGAGAATGTTCTTTAGGAGAAAGTAATGAACCAATTGATGAAGCTGAAATGATAGCTACACTTATAGCTAATGGATATGAACCAACAACAGAAGAAATTCAAATGCTAAAAGAAGAAGACAGATATCGATATAAATCATCGATAGAAGAACCTCCGAAATTAGAGTTAAAGCCACTTCCAAACCATTTGGAATACGCTTATTTACATGGTGAATCTGAATTACCTGTAATAATATCGTCTTCTCTTACTGAAAATGAGAAATCACAGCTCATTTCTGTGTTGAAAGCTCATAAACCAGCCATTGCATGGAAGATTCATGATATTAAAGGAATAAGTCCTTCGTATTGCACACATAAAATCCTTATGGAAGAAGGTCATAAAACGTATGTGCAACGCCAACGAAGACTAAATCCTAATATGCAAGATGTAGTTAAAAAAGAGATTATTAAACTGCTAGATGCAGGTTTGATATATCCAATTTCTGATAGTCCATGGGTAAGCCCAGTTCAATGCGTGCCTAAGAAGGGTGGCATGACTGTTATCACAAATGAGAAAAATGAGCTTATTCCTACTAGGACTGTAACAGGATGGCGTGTATGTATTGATTATAGAAAATTAAATGACGCCACCAGAAAAGATCACTTTCCCTTACCTTTCATAGATCAAATGTTGGAAAGATTAGCCGGAAATAGTTACTATTGTTTTCTAGATGGATTTTCCGGATATTTTCAAATTCCAATAGCACCCGAAGATCAAGAGAAAACCACATTCACGTGCCCTTATGGTACTTTTGCTTACAAACGCATGCCATTTGGACTTTGTAACGCCCCTGCAACCTTTCAAAGGTGTATGATGGCGATTTTTCATGACATGATAGAAGAATGCATGGAAGTATTCATGGATGACTTTTCAGTCTTCGGTGATACATTTAAATCATGTCTAGTTAATCTGGAACGAATGCTAATTAGATGCGAAAAATCAAATCTAGTACTTAATTGGGAGAAATGCCATTTCATGGTTAAAGAAGGCATCGTTCTTGGACATAAAATTTCAAAAGAAGGAATTGAAGTGGATAGAGCTAAAGTAGATGTAATTGCTAAACTTCCACATCCCACAAATGTTAGAGGAGTTAGGAGTTTTCTAGGGCATGCCGGTTTTTACCGACGTTTCATAAAAGATTTTTCTAAAATTGCCACTCCTATGAATAAACTCCTAGAAAAGGATGCGCCATTCATCTTTTCAGATGAATGTATCAAATCTTTTAATATTCTTAAAGAAAAACTCACTAATGCGCCGATCATGATAACACCAAATTGGAATCTACCATTTGAACTAATGTGCGATGCAAGTGATTTTGCAATGGGAGCCGTTTTAGGACAAAGGATTGAAAAACGATTTCAACCTATATATTATGCTAGTAAGACGTTACAAGGAGCACAAACGAACTATACAACTACTGAAAAAGAACTCCTTGCTATTGTCTTTGCTTTTGACAAATTTCGATCATATCTCGTTCTAGCAAAAACGGTGGTCTATACCGACCATTCTGCTCTTAGATACCTATTTTCAAAACAAGATGCTAAACCAAGATTAATCCGTTGGATCTTACTCTTACAAGAGTTTGATATTGAAATCCGAGATAAAAAAGGAGCAGAAAATCTCGCCGCTGATCATCTTTCTCGTCTTGAAAATCCCGAATTAGAAGTTCTGAATGAATCGGCCATACAAGACAACTTTCCTGATGAATATCTATTGAAGATAGATTATAAAGAAATCCCATGGTTTGCAGACTATGCAAACTACTTAGTTTGTGGATTCCTTGAAAAAGGATTATCGTACCAAAGACGAAAGAAATTCTTCAGTGATATAAAACACTATTTCTGGGAAGATCCACATCTGTTTAAAAGTTGTCCCGATGGAATAATACGCCGATGTGTATTTGGAGATGAAGCTAGTAAAATTTTAAACCATTGTCACACAGGACCAACAGGAGGGCATTATGGGCCTCAACTAACAGCAAGAAAAGTTTATGAAGCTGGATTCTATTGGCCTACAATTTACAAAGACGCACACCTTCTTTGCAAATCCTGTGATGCATGTCAAAGGGCCGGAAAAATAAGTCAACGTGATGAAATGCCACAAAATGTCATCCAAGTATGTGAAGTATTTGACATTTGGGGTATTGACTTTATGGGTCCATTTCCAAAATCTCATAATAATCTATATATACTCGTAGCCATTGATTATGTATCTAAATGGGCGGAAGCACAAGCTCTCCCAACTAACGATGCACGAGTTGTAGTAAACTTTTTAAAACGTCTTTTTGCAAGGTTTGGAACACCGAAAGCTTTAATAAGTGATCGGGGTACTCATTTCTGTAATAATCAACTTGAGAAAGTTCTTAAAAGATATGGAGTAACTCATAAAATCTCCACCGCATATCATCCACAAACAAGTGGACAAGTTGAAAATACCAACCGAGCTTTAAAACGTATTCTAGAGAAAACCGTAGGATCAAATCCAAAGGAATGGTCCATTAAATTGGAGGATGCACTCTGGGCTTTTAGAACAGCCTACAAAACTCCAATTGGAACCACACCTTTTAGACTTGTTTATGGAAAAGCATGTCATCTTCCAGTAGAAATTGAACACAAAGCATTTTGGGCTTTGAAAACATGTAATCTTGATTTACATGAAGCCGGACGTCTACGATTAAGTCAACTAAACGAATTAGAAGAATTAAGACATGAAGCATACGATAATTCGTTAATCTATAAAGAAAGAACGAAGAAATGGCATGATAAAAGAATCAGAAGTTCAAAAGAATTTAAAGAAGGAGACAGAGTTCTTCTTTTCAATTCACGATTCAAGCTATTTCCTGGAAAATTGAAATCAAGATGGTCTGGACCATTCATAGTCAAAAGAGTTTTCCCATACGGAACGATAGAATTAATAAATTCAAATGGGATTGAATTTAAAGTTAATGGTCACAGAGTTAAACATTACATACAGGGTCCGATGGAAGTCGACAACGAAGTTAATCACAATTTCGACACCACAGCTAACTAAGTGTGGGGAGAATCAAGTCTTTAAAAGATAATATGTATTTCTGTTAGAGTTAGATTGTCTGTTTTCGTGTAGTTCTCGAAAATGGAACACGTATGGTCTTTCCCTAGCAGACCCTAAAGAACTAGTCTTCTCCCCCCATTCTGAATTTTTATTTTTTTAGGTTTTTACAAAATGAAGACTGCCTGTGAACTAAACCATGGTCTAATGCTACACGCTTTGATCACTAAAAGAAATAATGACATACTACCGAGTGAATTAGTATCAGTAATCAGAGAAAGAATGGACGGAGTTAGAAAAGGATCCAGATGCGAAGATAATAAGTTACAATTTGGTAAAGGAAAATCAAAATCCGCAGCGAAAAGAAGAGCACGACACCTAGAAAAATGTCACAAATGCGGAAAATGGTCACATGGAGGTAAATGTTCAAATAATCAAACCTATTCAAATACCGAATTTGTTACTTTATGCAGAGACGGACCGTTCATATGTTTAGAAGAAAAGACAATGAATGCTCGAGGTTACGCCTATGCAGCCATGGAAGACCAATTAAACCGACTATCTTATGAATATAATAGATCATATAACTAAGAAATCTATTTCACAGGTATGTCTGTATAGTTTTTATTTTTATTTTTATTTTTAACCTTTTGATAATAAACGCTAATTTGTTCGCTAAAAAGTATTAAATTGGTATTAAATAAAATTAGGTTTGGCGACCGAAATTATTGATATCATTCAAAAATTTATTACATCACTGCGAAATTTAACGTTTATTCTTAAGGTATAAATATCTTTAATCAATCAACCCATAATATTTCAAAAATTCGTCATGAGTTAAATTAGGTCTTGAAACCGAAATTACTTTACCGAAAAGAGGGGCGCATATTTTTGATAATATTTGATTGATAAAAGTGGGATAAAAAGACAAAAAGATTTTTAATTTTATTTTTACCATGTTTTTAAAATTAATATTTAAACCTTAATTTAATATTGTAAACTTTATAAAAACAATATATTTAAAATTGTAAATATTTAAAAAATTAATATAAGTTTGGTATGAATTTATAATATGAATTTTTAAATTAAGTTTGGTGTGAATTTTTAATTTTTAAAATATGAAATTTTAATTTTATGCATTTCAAATTTTAAGTTTGGTATGAATTTTTAATTTTTAATATTAATTATGAATTTTATATTTATGTTGTGTGAATTTAAAAAACAAAAATTTACTTTATCTCATTAAGTTAAAAATATGATTTTTAAAATTCGTCGTAAGTTGAAGACTAGGTCTTTGAACCGAAATTGCTTTACCCGAGGGAGGGACGAGAACTTTTATTATCATTATTTTTAATCTTATTGATTTAAAGTATGCCAAAAACATTGAAAAAACCCGAGAAAACCCACGAAAATCATCCCAAAAACTCGATTTTTCACCGTTAATCTTCAAATTTTTCACTACAATCATGTTGAGGAGGATCTTATCTAAGAATTACTCAAGAAAACAGGTACAATTACACCCCAAATCACCTTTAAATCCGAATTTTAGTGTGTTCTTGAGCATATTTTCATAATTTGAATTTTGTTAATTTTTAGTGTAATTAGTGTTAAATTGTTAGTATATTATGCATGTATAACCTAGATTGATGCTTGTTAACATGATTTGAAGCCAAAAACTTCAAAATCTTTAGAATCTAGGGTTTGTGTTCTTGAGCAAATTTGGGGCTTTTTGATATAAACAGGTTATGGCCGATTTTTGTCATGAATTATTGCTAAATTGAGTAGTGTAACATGTCTAGGTAGTTAAAAGATCCAAACTTTGAGCCTAAACATGATTTTGAGAATTAAAGTGGACTTTTTCAAGTCCAAAATTCATGAACTTGATTTTTGAAAGATAATGCCATTTGAGACTTGTTTATTTGCTAGTAATGATTATTTTGACATGTTATTTGAGTTGAATGCTTATGAACTTGGCGAAAATTTTCGTATATGCTTATTTGAAAAAGTGTAGATTTGATAAAAATGTGGAAATAAGCTTAAGTTTGATATAAATTGATAATGTCATTGTAATTATTTTGATTGATGATTTTGCTGACACTAATGCATATTTGGATGCACAAAATTTGTGTTTGATGTGTTTTGCAGAATGAAAGGGGTGAATCTTCATCCCAAGCCCGTCATGCTCCTGCTGAGAACTTGGAACAACAGGAGGTAGATAACTACTACAAGCAGGATGTACCTCATCCAGTCATGACCTTTTCAGATATGCACTTGGAACAGTTGCACCCGAACCTGCGATTTGACAGACTTTGGATAGATTATCCAAAATATCAACGGGGTTTGCATACTCTTCATTCCAAGGTTGTTGAGGTACCAAGGGTCATAGAATGGGGACCCTTGGAAGCTGTAGAATTGGCCGGGCCAATTAGGGAATTACTGGTACAGAGGTATGGTAATTCTTCTTTTAATGACTGGATATGTTTATTCACCATACGCAGACCTGTATATAAAGTATGGTGTGAAGAGTTGTTATGTAGTATAGAGTTGAATGATCGGGTAGCTAGTTTAACCGATCGTTCTTTTATTAGATTTTTGTTAGGCGGTTCGATGCGCCACATGTCTTTACTAGACATGGCTCAGGCTTTACGTATATATACGCCTGAGGAGTTAGCGTCTGCCGATTGTAGAGGATTGATACTAAACGGTAGAAAGATAGATGAGAATTTTGATACACACGGTGTGTGGAGTCAAATGACAAGCCATCACCGTTTCAAAGGGGGAAACTACTCTTATTTGGATATAGATAGAGCCGAATTAAGAGTAATACATAGGTTTTTAGCTAATTCGATTACACAAAGGGGTAAAAACAAAGAAAAGGTAAATGAACAAGATTTGTTTTACCATATGTGTATTCGAGACCCACACAGCGCTGTAAGTATACCATATTGTGTGGGTTATTATTTATCAGCTATGGTTCGAGGGATGCGTCCACATAGCATAATAGGAGGTGGTATTTTTATTACTTTGATTGGTGAATATCTCGGTGTGGATATAAGTCGGGGGGGATTATTAGTAGAAGAGCCGGAACCCCGCGACACTATAGGTTTAAATGTATACCATGGTGCGAAAGTGTTGAAGCGGCGAAATAACGCCGCAGTACGATACAATGGTAGACATCCACAGGTAGAGAGAAACCAGGAACAAGGTAATGTAGGAGGGGGGCAAGAAATTCATAGGTTTATAGCTTCTCAGGAATACGAAAATGCTAGACAGAGAGCATTTGAAGATTGGCAAGTTCATCAGAACCAGATCATAGCGCATTGCCAACATATAGGTAGAAACTATATTCCTACTCCGAAACCCGTCTTCCCTCCTTGGTCGATAGAGATGCAGCCACCATATCCTACGTATGACCCTGCCGAAGCATTCTATAGCACTTATGGTTATGCGTGGAACCCCTATTGGTACCAATATCATCCTTAGTTTACTTATTTTTTTTATTTTGTAATTTGTAATTATTGATACATTTAATATTTTTGTTAATATTGTAATCATTTTTATAATTATCTAACTTTTATTCTTAGATTTTAATAATTTTTGAATGTGGGGTAATAAACCAAACTTCAAAAATATGTATATATGTTTGCAGTTTATCTTATGTAAACAACAGGGTAAAACAACGCGTTTTCAAAGACTGGCATTAAGTTCAGCAAAAGCAAGTAATTTTGACGACAATGATGCAACATGTATGTGAAATAACAACAAGACGGAATGAACAAATGACGTGCACCATTTATCATTCAGCAAACAAACGCCAATATATTTGCAAACTTTGGTAAAAATTTAATCATTTTCACACAAATCACCCTCAATAATTTAAATTGTTACTGATTTCTTGCAAATGAGGGCATTGCAAGATCTTAAGTGGGGGAAGGGATTAAATTCTTTCGGATTTTAAAATTTTTATATTAAACACTTGGTTACCATTAAAAATACTAGTAAAGCAGTAGTTGTATTAGAATCTAGTGCTCTCTGATAAAAAAAGAACAGCCCTAGTCTTATATACTGACTACCCAATTCTAGTAAAATTTTTCAAAATTTTCAATTAAATGAATTCAAATCATGTTTATACATATTTATGAACGATAAAACTAGGTTTTAACACCGAAATTATTGTTACCTAGGAAAGGACATAAATTGAGAAACAAACTAAAATGTTAAAATTCATTTAAAATGGAATAGAGGACGATAAAAAGAAAAATAAAAAGCCAAGTGTGGGAAAATTTACCAAGTTATTTTAAACATATGCCACATATATTTGTAACAAATAACTGAAAATACTTTTGCTTTGAACTAAACTAAACTGTTTTACCCAATGAAAGAAAAGAAGAGATGGATCTACACGATGAATCAATTCCATCATTAAAAGGAAGTAAAGTCTTCCGAAAAAGACACGCGCTTCTTGATTTAGGTCATGAAGTTGTCGTTCAGACCAGCTGTAGGTTGACGAAAAATCTAGAAAAATCATCACTAAAATCAGCAGGAAATCCACGGACCTCAGCATTAAACAGGGTCGTCAAGTGGTCAGATTTATCCTAACCATGAGAAGGATTTATCTCGTACAATGGGGAGGCACCGTGCAAATTAGCTGGATAAGACTAATGAATCAGATCCCCAGAAAGGATAATCTCCTTAAAGATTAAAAATCAGCTTTTAAGACTGATATTACTCAATCCTAGAGATTGACCTTAAAGATTGAGAATTCAAACTCATGGAATTCAATGATATCTAAACTCGAGCTTAAACGAAAAAATATTTTGATCAAAATTATAAACCGATTTGTTTTCTGAAAACCCTATTTTCAATGCGTTCATTACCATTGAACGTAAAATCCTAGGAATTCACCTGGAATTCATTAGGTCACCTGAATCAAATCGGGTGTCAACCGTAAGAACGGTGGTTGCATAGCATGGTCAAAGACAGGACCTTGTGCCAGACCGACAAATTATAAGGGTGAGCTTTACTATTGCTCCTACCAAGGATAGTAATTGCGTCCGACACGTTATAGACCATAATCAAAAGCATGTCACGGGACATTGCCTTAAACAGTTGCTTGTTCAACGCTTTCCTTTACAACCGGACGGTAGTTTGCCGAAAGGTAATATACGGAACAAGTAAACTGGACGTGTTGCTTTCCAAATACAAGGTTAGCAAGTGGGTGACACAAAACCGCAAGTTTTGAGCTAAAATTTTCAAATCTGAAACCCACCAAACCCACAAAAATATTTTGCAAACACCGGTAAAGGGTTATTCCGGAAAATTTATCTAGGGTAAAAACTAGATTTAATTTTCAAAAGATCAAATGTTTTCATAAAGATCCAATTTCCTTAATGGATCTAAATTTTTATAGTCATGTGGGACTGTAAACCATATCGTTACTACCATTGTTTATACCGCCGTATAGAAATCACTGATGTACAAAGTGTGAAGAATAAAAAAGTGATTCTAGTATTTCAAGACGATATTGCTTGAGGACAAGCAACGCTCAAGTGTGGGAATATTTGATAATGCTAAAAACGAACATATATTTCATAGCATTATTCCTCAAGAAAGACAAGCTTTTAGTTGCAATTGTTCTATTTACAAGTGATATTCGTTTAAATAATAAAAGGTGAAGACAAAAGACAGATTCGACGATTTGAAGACGCAAACGACCAAAAAGCTCAAAAGAACAAAAGACAATCAAAAAGGTTCCAATTATTGATAAGAAACGTCTCGAAATCACAAGAGTACAAGATTCAAAACGCAAAGTACAAGATATTAAATTGTACGCGAGGACGTTCGAAAATCCGGAACCGGGACTAGAGTCAACTCTTAACGCTCGACGCAACGGACTAAAAATTACAAGTTAACTATGTATATAAATATAATATAATATATAATTAATTATATTAATTATATATATATTATATATATATATTAAAAACTGTCGGCAGCCAGAAACTCCAAGGGTGTGAATTGAAAATACCTCTCCGCGACTCGCGGAGTTTGAAGGGCTTTTTGCCGCGAGTCGCGGAGCCCCAAATTTCACTTCTGGCTATAAAGCCAACCGAATTCTGATCGAATTTATCATCTATTTTTTCTCAATCTCTCTCTCAATATATACGTAATATATTTATATTTATAATTTATATTTTAATTTTAAATATAATTCTAATAATAAGGGTATGTTAGCGAATGTTGTAAGGGTGTAAGTCAAAATTCTGTCCGTGTAACGCTACGCTATTTTTAATCATTGTAAGTTATGTTCAACCTTTTTATATTAATGTCTCGTAGCTAAGTTATTATTATGCTTGTTTAAAACGAAGTAATCATGATGTTGGGTTAATTACTAAAATTGGGTAATTGAGCTTTGTACCATAATTGGGGTTTGGACAAAAGAACGACACTTGTGGAAACTAGACTATGGGCTATTAATGGGCTTTATATTTGTTTAACTAAATGAAAGTTTGTTAATGTTAATATAAAGATTTACAATTGGGCGTCCCTATAAATTACCATATACACTCGATCGGACACGATGGGCGGGGTATTTATATGTACGAATAATCGTTCATTTAACCGGACACGGGAATGGATTAATAGCCACTAGAATAATTAAAACAGGGGTGAAATTACATTCAAGGGTAATTGGTGTAATTGTTAACAAAGTAGTAAAACCTTGGTTTACACGCAGTCGATAACCTGGTGTATTCATTAAACAAAGTATTAAAACCTTGTTACAATTCGAATCCCCAATTAGTTGGAATATTTATCTTCGGGTATAATAATAATTTGACAAGGACACTTGCAATTTATATTTATGACTGATGGACTGTTATGGACAAAAACCAGACGGACATATTGAATAATCCAGGACAAAGGACAATTAACCCATGGGCATAAAACTAAAATCAACACGTCAAACATCATGATTACGGAAGTTTAAATAAGCATAATTCTTTTATTTCATATTTTATTTCCTTTATTTTATATTTAATTGCACTTCTAATTATCGCATTTTATTAATTGTTAATTTATTTTATCGCACTTTTAATTATCGTACTTTTTAATTATCGCAAGTTTATTTTATCGCACTTTTATTATTCGCAATTTCATTATCGTTATTTACTTTACGCTTTAATTTAAGTCTTGTATTTATTTTATATTTTACATTAGGTTTTAACTGCGACTAAAGTTTTAAAATCGACAAACCGGTCATTAAACGGTAAAAACCCCCCTTTATAATAATAATATTACTTATATATATATTTGTATTTTTATAAAAGTAAACTAATATAGCGTTGAGCTTTGTTTAAAGATTTCCCTGTGGAACGAACCGGACTTACTAAAAACTACACTACTGTACGATTAGGTACACTGCCTATAAGTGTTGTAGCAAGGTTTAAGTATATCCATTCTATAAATAAATAAATATCTTGTGTAAAATTGTATCGTATTTAATAGTATTTCCTGCTAAAATTTAATAGTATTTTATACCCCTCTGCTTTGACACCAGTAATTCGAGGAGGTAGACGTTATATGTACACATATAACTGTTGGCGTAGACGTGCTGCAAGATTTCAAAATACTGATTGCAAATTCCCGATAGTTGGAATGGCAACTATTGTTACAAGATGTGGATGAGTACATGATAGGGTTTCAATGTATATATAGTGATTTCCGGAGAGTTTCAAATAGCAGAGTGACGGAGTCGCTGGTACATTTACTGCTAATATGGTGGAACATAAAAGGTTCCCCAGTAACAAAAAACGTATATGCCAAAGTTATAAGTCTGAAAGGTCGTCGTTGACTAGTTGAATGGGTGATAATACTGGATACTTTTAAAAAGGAATTGCAAGGTTATTTTCAGTAATGATAATGCCGAAGGATTTATCACAGATACGTGTTAAAGTTTTACTTAGGTTTCGAGAGCTTTCCAGATATATGATTATAATTACAAATCTTTCTTCTCGTAGATATCGTGTAGTTGGTTTGTCTTCTCGTTTGTTCATTAGTTGAAGTGTTTCCAAGAATTTTGATGGGTTTGAACGCAAAATGTAATCATATGATGTTCTAGTACTGTTCTGAATTCAAAGCATGGTTTTCGAAGCATGGTTTTGAAAGATGTAGGAATCTAAGAGTGATGTTTTTCGTTTAATCTTGACTTGGATTCTGATCTATCGAAATCAGAATATGAAATTGAATGAAAATGGTTATTCTGCGATGAACAGATACGTATATCTATAGGTTTGAGCAGTATAGTTAATGATTGTTGAATCAAAATTGAAGAATGTATAGTGTAACATATTAATGTGGAATTTATATATTTCTAGGGTATTACCTACCCGTTAAAATATTCTCATCATTAACAGTTTGTACAAAAGGATTTTCAATTACAATCTTTCTGAAAATATATGTATGTATATTTCCTTCAGATGTAATATAAATTTAATGAGTTATTAAACTCATTTGATTTTCGGTTGGAACTAGAAACGAATAATCTCTTCTATATTAAAGATTACATAATCGTCGCAGGATATTTCTCCAATGAAGTTATGAATCAATACTTCATCGTTTATGGTTATTAGTATTCTTCGGTGCCTACGGTGCATATGAGGTTGATACTCGTGGAACAGATTGTGAGGTTGAGGTTTCCGGTGCGGATGTTGTTGTTGGTGGTGCTGGTACTGTTATTGGTTGTGCTGCTGGTTCTGGTGGTGCTACCGGTGCTGCCTGTGATGCCTGCAAATTGTGCATCATATTCTCCAAAGCCACAACTCGAGCGCGAAGCTCGTTAACTTCTTCTATTATTCCGGGATGATTGGCGGTTGGTACGAGAGGATGAATAAAGTTTAAAATTCTAGTTATCATATAATCGTTGCGAAATATCCTGGAAATTAGGGTAAAGATAGTGTTTCGAACGGGTTCGCCGGTAAGTGCCTCAGGTTCCTCACCAAGAGGTGAATTCGGTTGGTGGAAAGGATCGCCTTCCTCTTGTCTCCATTGATTAAGTTGATTACGAACCCATCCCCAATTCATCCAGAATTGGTGATGACTGATTGGTTGATTCATTCCGGTTACACTGCTTTCGGAACTCAGGTGGAAATTCATATCGAAATCCGAAGAACTCGAATTACTTGCAGAATTCATCTTACACGGTTAGATAAATAATTTTCGATGTGAAATGATTTTCGGATATCGGATGATATTTTGATTACATAGAATACCTTTATATAGTACAAAGGATCCGTAAATTATGGAGAAACTTTCGGAAACTGTCAAGTAAAGGTAACAGTAACAGATACGCTAAGATATTCATTTTGTCTATACACTAGTCATGCAATCCATGCAATAAGGTGTGTCTAGACTATAAATGATAAGCAGGTAATTTTCCACACAAGGAATGATAAGCAGGTAATTTCTAACAAAAAAAATTATAAGCAACAACTTTTATCATGCAGACATGGTCGAAGTCCAGACTCACTAATGTATCCTAACAATAACCGGTTAGACACACTAATGCAAATTCTGGTTCGCTAAGACCAACGCTCTGATACCAACTGTGACGATCGCTCCAAATCCATATGGACGAACACGTCATTCATCGATTTCATTGCGAGGTATTTGACCTCTATATGAGATGTTTTGTAAACATTGCATTCTTTTGAAAAGGCACACCATAAATGAATATTTAAATCAAAGGTTTTCGACATTTGATGATTTCTACATATAGACAATCACCGTAAATAATAGTTTACAATAGTACTTCCATTGACAATGCAGTCAAAATAAGATACACGGTGATGATTTGGTGAATGCAACGTTTCCTTGATAAACATGTCATGTAAGACTCCATGCACATAGCTTGTCTAACATATAAGCAAACAGCGGAAGACTTCTAGGGAACCTGAGAATAAACATGCTAACAAGTGTCAACACAAAGGTTGGTGAGTTCATAGTTTTAATGTTTCGTATAATCTGTATATAAAGGTGGATCACAAGATTTCAGTTGTTTCATCCAGAAACGTTTATCAAAATTATATAAAAGTGGATCACAAGATTTCAGTTGTTTCATCTAGAAACGTTTATCAAAATTATATAAAAGTGGATCACAAGATTTCAGTTGTTTCATCTAGAAACGTTTATCAAAATATTCTACGAAATTGAGCACCCTGGTAACTAAACTTTAACGTATATATAATTTGTACCCTTTGTATAATCATCTTAATAATACACGCAAACCAACGTGTACGCTTCTCAAATAGCATACGTCCGTTAAAAGGCTAGCGCTCTAGCTCGGACGGGGATGTCAAGCCCTATGGATCCATATATAACTACTCGCGCCCACCAGTTCTTATAACCGGCAGTTACTAGTTACCAAAGCTAAGGGATTTTCGGTTCAAACTCGGTGTAGAATTTAGTATGTACTTGTATCCATTGCGTTTAAAATAAAGTGCATGTATTCTCAGCCCAAAAATATAGATTGCAAAAGCAATTAAAAAAAAGAAGCAAATGAAACTCACGCATATAAATCTAGTATTTTTAGTATTTATAAACAGTCGCATGTATTCTCAGCCCAAAAATGTAGAGAGTAAAAGGGATCTTATGAAACTCACAGTTTAATATTGATATACAATATTGCAGGAAAGCACGTAGACGCATCGGAGATGATAAACACGAGGTTTGATTCACAAAAATACCCCCGAACATTACCCATAATTTCCTTGGCAATAACCCATATTTTCCTTAGCTCTAGCTCGCTCGGAAACTCGTTTTGAAAATTACTTGAACAGCACTCCGTCGTAATATTTTTTTTTACATTATTA
This sequence comes from Rutidosis leptorrhynchoides, assembly GCF_046630445.1. Taxonomy (NCBI): domain Eukaryota; kingdom Viridiplantae; phylum Streptophyta; class Magnoliopsida; order Asterales; family Asteraceae; genus Rutidosis; species Rutidosis leptorrhynchoides. The sequence goes on from NC_092336.1 coordinate 279,009,055, forward strand.
TTTTTGTATCGCAAAAATAATAACACTAATAATAATAAAAAAATAATAAGATTAATAATAATCTTATTAATAATAATAATAATAATAATAATAATAATAATAAATAATAAATAATATTACGGAGTATATATATATTTGTGTATGTGTGTGATTTAAATCGAGCGAAAACACTGAAATTTATAGATGTGGCCTGAAATCTGGAGTCATGCGACTCGCATGGAAATGGCCTTCTGGCCATGCGACTCGCATGAGGACCAGGGACAGCTCACATTGTTTTGGCTCCTAGCTTGTCGACATAATATAAAATAAATATAAATATTTAAATAATTAATATAATTATTTATATATTATATTTTATTCTTGTGCATAGTAGACTAGATATTTTTGGTCCGTTGCGTCGGGCGTTTCTTCTTGACTCGGGTCCCGGTTCCGGATTTTCAGACGTCCTTGCGTACTATTTTATATCGTGTACTTTGCGTTCCGCAACTTGTACTCTTGTCATTTTTAGACGTTCTTCATCAATAATTTGTACCTTTTTAATTGTATCTTGTACATTTGAGCATTTTGGACCTTTCCGTCTTCAATTCTTCGTTTTCGCCTTTTGTCTTCGCACTTATTAAATATAAACGAATATTACTTGAATATGGAACAATTATAACTAAAATCCTGTCTTTCTTGGGGGATAATGCTATGAAATATATGTTCCTTTTTAGCCTTATCAATAGCCTTAAATTATCCCTTAATTATATCACTCAAAGTGTATCTTAAACTTTCGAGTGTTTTGGTCATTTACTTATATAAATCATCGTCTCGCTATTTGTTAAAATACATTTTTATAATAGCGTTTTACTGTAGCAAAGTTACTGTAGCAAAGTCAAATTTTACTGTAGAAATTCACTGTAGCAAATAGTGATTTTCGAAAACACTGTAGCATTTTGAGTAATGTGGCAATTTGAAAACACTGTAACAAATTAGTGTTTAACTGGTTCATCTTAAACGCTTTAGTTAACTTATCTAAATATCAATTGAATCAATAAACGAATGTTACTATCGTTTATTATATATATGTATATATCTTTTTAATATACATAAATCAGTTTTTAAATACACATTGGAAGTTATTTATAAATAAATTTTAATAATAAATATTTCAACTTATCATATACATTCAAATAGATATTTAAACCAATAAGTTTAATGTACGGTATCAAACAATTAATACATTGTTACCTTTTCATGTTATAGTATATATGTATCTATTTACATATAATTGTTCTCGAATCGTCGAAAATAACCGAAGGGTATTTAAATATATAAAAGTAGTTCAAAAATTTTGAGATTCAGTTTTACAGACTTTGCTTATCGTGTCGAAAATGTTAATCATACAAAGATTAAGTTTAAATTTGGTCAGAAATTTCCGGGTCATCACACCAAGTATTTTTCTCAGTTTTATAAAACAGTAAATAGTGTGTTCCGGTGGGTTCTTGGTGCTTGATGTTCATCACGGTTCTCATCTTTGTTGCATACAGCTTCAAGTGTACAACTCGTTGATGTTTTTACATCATATTTACCAAGTTTTGACCATAATAACACAAGTGTAAGTCTAAGATAAGTAGCACAACTCAATTAAGTGTTGCAAGTAGTTTGATGAACCAAAGTTACATCAAGATCTTAGATCCGACACTTACATGAACTATAAAAGTAATATTGAACTACAAACTTGAAAGTAAACTAACTAATCAAGATCTTAAGTTGTAGAACATAGTTCTTAGTTAGATCTTGAAGATCCTAGACCCAAAAGTCTAGATCTAAAGTTATTAAGTTAAATCCTAAGTACTAACACTTGAATCTTTACTTTAATGAATCCATAAGTTATAAACTTAGATTTGCATCTTGTAAAGTGTATGTAAGCTTTCAAGCTTTTGTTTATGACAAAATAAGTAGACCATAAGCTATAGAACTTAGATCCATCAAAATTATATGAAGTTATAACTAGAAAGTTATACTTCCATGTTCTTGAACTTATAAAGTTAGCTTTTAGTTTCAAGAAGTATGAGATCAAGATTAACTTGTAATACTTGACCATTTAACATAAATCATGAATTCAAACATGAACAAAATGAAATCTACAAGTAAATAAGTTCATGGTTGTTCAAACTTTTAAAGATTCAAGCCAAGGTCTTGATCTTTAAGGAAGTAAACTTTTAAGTTTACAACATGAATTTCAAGTATGGTTATTACAACTCATGAACTTTAAGTCTTTAAAACATTAAGTGTAGAACATAAACTAGAAAGTTTAGGCTCTTGTATGTTCTTGTATGTACAAGATGAAATGAAGAACAAACTAAAGAGTTTGATTCTTATTAACTAGTAAGTAACAACAACTAAGAACAAGTAACAAAACAACAACAAAGAATGATGATGATGAGTGTGTTTGCTACGGTTTTAAACAAGGAAAAGAAGAGAAGAAAAGCTCAAGTTACTTACAAAGTAGAGAGCAAAATGAGAGAAAAATGAAGTTGCAAGTAAGAGTGTGTGTTTGGAATGAGAGAGTGCAAGTGAGAAGTAATACAAAAATGAAACAAACTCTCCCTTTTACTCCATCAAAACCGACGGTTTACACCATCAAAGGGGGAAGGGAAGTGTCCACTAGTCTCTTCATGTATTTGGCTCAAAAAGATGGTAATAAGGTTGCATGGTGTTGGAAAATGGTGTAAGTAAACTTGTAATTAGATTCTTTACTAAGCAAATTTATCTAGTTGCAACTTAATGTAATACTTACATAAATATGGGCTAACTAGTCCATTAAAGATGTAGGGTGGGCTTCTAAGTCCATTAGCATTAATAAAAGCCCAAGTTCAAGTAGTTAACAAATTAATCCAATAAAGCCCAAGTAATTAACTAGTAACCTTAGTTAATTAAAAATGATTAATAATAATTAACCATGTATGTAAATAATATCCAGAATATTATTCATGAAAAGTTCATGTGTCACAAAGACGTGTCGGGCAATTAAAAGTCATGTACGGTAACAAGTAAATGTAATAAAATACATTCATTAACACGCAAGAATTAATAATAAAAATTATTAATTAAAAGTTGGAAAAACCAGGGTCGTTACAAACCATATGTTACACGTGTATACTATATCGTTTTCACGCTGTTTTATCGACGAACTACAATATGCTTGTTATTCTCACATCGAGGCAGGGACTTCTCTCGCATTACACTCGTACTTCCGTATAAGGAAATCTTTTATCTAAATTCTCCATGGAGGGATAGACTCTTCACATTATACTAGTATTCACCACGAGGGTGAATAGTCCTAATGAACGTTTTTTAGAACCCGATAAGAAACTTGATCTAACAAACGTTTTTAGAAACCGATAAATGTTCTGCGGCGCGAATTTCTTGAGAAACAGAAACTTGTTCCAACAAACGTTTTCAGGTCCTAACAAGCTTGTTCAAATGTATCTTAAAAGAAGTGTACCTCGTTTTGGATCGAGATCCTCGTTTCACTTCTAAATTTCGGGGTGCCTTATAAAAAGCCTCGGGACCACGTTTAGACTTGGGTACTGTGAAGACCCGTCCTAATCCATCCGGACAAAGTCCTTATTAATTATAAACGATTCACAACAGTTGATTAAATTGCGAGGTACTTGACCTCTATATGATACATTTTACAAACATTGCATTCGTTTTTGAAAAGACAATCTTTCATTACATCGAAAGTTGACGGCATGCATACCATTTCATAATATATCTATCTATATCTGACTTAATAATAATCTTGATGAACTCAATGACTTGAATGCAACGTCTTTTGAAATATGTCATGAATGACTCCAAATAATATCTCTAAAATGAGCAAATGCACAGCGGAAGATTTCTTTCGTACCTGAGAATAAACATGCTTTCAAGTGTCAACCAAAAGGTTGGTGAGTTCATTAGTTTAACATAAATAATCATTTCCATCATTTTAATAGACCACAAGATTTCATGTTCCCATTTCTCATAAACATACGTCCCATGCATAGAGACAAAAATATCATTCATATGGTGAACACCTGGTAATCGACATTAACTATATACATATAAGAATATCCCCATCATTCCGGGATCCTCCATCGGACATGATATAAATTTCGAAGTACTAAAGCATCCGGTACTTTGGATGGGGCTTGTTGGGCCCGATAGATCTATCTTTAGAGTTCGCGTCAATTAGGGTGTCTGTTCCCTAATTCTTAGATTACCAGACTTAATAAAAAGGGGCATATTCGATTTCGATCATTCAACCATATAATGTAGTTTCAATTAGTTGTGTCTATTTCGTAAAACAGTTATAAAAACAGCGCATGTATTCTCAGTCCCAAAAATATATATTGCAAAAGCATTTAAAAAAGGAATTAATGAAACTCACTCTACTGTATTTTGTAGTAAAAATACATATGATGATATTGAACAACTGAACAATGCAGGGTTGGCCTCGGATTCACGAACCTATATCATTTGTATGTTCATTAATACATATAATCGTAATCGAATAAATATATATTATTATTAGTGATGTAATTTATATGTTTAATAATTTATAAGTTTCATTATTTATATATATATATATATATATATTTTTTTTATCTTATATATAACTGTTAATATAATTAAGTTAAATATATTTTATATAGGGATTACTTGTTTGTAATTAATAATTATGATAATACTAATTTTAGTAATAATATTGATACTTTATAATAATGCCAAAAGTGATAATAATAATAATAATAATGTTAATAATGATATTATTAATGATAATAATAATAGATTGTATTAAAATAACTATGATAATATTAATTATCATAATTCTTTTAAAACATACTTTAGTTAAGATTTTAATGATTTTCATAATAATATTTATATCTAAAATTTATATTTTTAATCTTAACAATATTACTAAGCCTGTATTTTCATAGTTATAATAGTCATAGCGTTTATGTTTAATTTATAAACTACTGACTATGGTTTCTTTTAATAATAACTTGTATTCATAATCATAATCTACATGTATTCATATAATTAAAATCAATCTCCGAATCTTTATCATAATACTTTTTATTATAAATTAACCTGTTTAGTGTACTCGAAATCCTAATAATATTACTTATTAATGATACTAATATACACAACAACAATGTTAGTTGTAGCAATAAATACATAGCAATAATCTTAATCATAATAATAATAATAACACTTATTCTAATAATAATAGTAATGATAATTAGGATAACTAATAATGCATAATAATACTAATACTTAACAATAATAATAATAATAATAATGATCATAATAATAACAATAATAATTAAATTTATAATAATAATAATAGAAATTAATTTAAGAGTGTATACCCTTTTTTAAAAGCCTTTTCTAAAAAGATTGCTTCATACGAGACTCGAACCCGTGACCTCCCGCTCACACACAAGTATTCTTAACCATTACTCTAAGTCTGCTTTTCTGAAATATCATCACAGTATAATTATTTAACCAAACTCGTTCTCTTTCTTCTTCTTCACCATCATCAAAATTGAATTGAACCCAGGACAACTCAATCTTGTCATTAGTTACCAAAATGAATTTTAGGATGTAATATCCAATCAAAGAGATAATTTACTTGTGATTAATACTAAAAAAAAATAAAAAAAATAGAAAGAAGTGTGCTGCTGCCGTCGGTATTAAAAAAAACTCAAAATTAATCTCGATTTATAAACGTTTTTAGATCACGATTACTTCATGAAACATTTTCCAAATCACTCATAGAAACTATAGAAATCATCAATTTAACAAAAAACATCGAAATGATTACGAATTTTGCGATGAACATAAACTTTGACTTTTTGACATTTAACTTTGACTCAAAAATTTGTGCTCGTTGTAAAGAATTAAGATATGAGGATTTGCAGATAGTTTGTATAAGGGTTTCCTAACAACATTGCATTGTTAGATTTTTAAATTCGATTCGTAATCCAGATTTTGACAAAAAGTTACAAGAACAGAGTTCTCATACTATTTTCTTCAATTTCAATTAAATTTCTTTCTGTTATCCTCTGATTTGCAGTAGCAGTAGGTTATATAAAACATATTCTAGATACTAACACAGTATTAGATTCGTTAGCAATTGTTTTGTAGCAAGATGAAATAGTCACTGGCCAAAAATCGTACAGAAAATAAAATAAAATACATAAAGTTTGATATTGATTGTTAACAGCTTATATAATTGAATGAACCTGATATAAAATCGACAGACAAGAAAAATATATTTCAATAAAGCTTGATTGTGAAAGGAAACAGAATACTGCATTAAGTATTATCTATGTATATGTATATCTGTACAAAAATACTGTATGTGTTTATCAGTATATGTATTTATGTATACGTATTTATATAATTACCTGAGTTTATCATTAATCTGGATAGGATTCTGTTTAATGTATTTACATTAATATTAAAATTACTAATAAATAAGTATAGATATATTAATAATATACAATTAATATTAATAATAATAGTATTAATAAGATTTAATAATAATACAAATAAGTTGCATTAGTAATAATAACAATAATAATAATAATACAATTACTAGTAGTAGTAATACTAATAACTAATGACAATAATATAAGATGATAACAATAATATTAGTATTGATGATGTTAATAATGATTGTTACTTATAAAGGTAATTTTAATATCTGATAATAATACAAATAATAGTTAAGATATATCAAGTTATATGTTTTTATGTATATATCTATATCCGTATATCGAATTTATATTTGTATAATAATTATGTAAAGAAACATAATAATATAATCATTAATATTTAATACTAATTTTATTAATAATAATGAAACTAATAAAAATGATATTAATAATAATAGTAGAATTAATAATGATAATAATAATATTAATAACAATACTTGTACATCCCAAGTTTCATATATTATATATATTTTAATAATACGAATATTAATATTAACATTTATAATGAAGATTAGGTTAATAGTATAACTTTTACATTTTTTTATCATACACCAAATAATAAATATGTACATAAATTATATGTTATATTTATAGCTTAATAACAACTTAATTATTTATGTCTTATTTTCTTCAATTATTATATATACATACCTTATATATATATATATATATATATATATATATATATATATATATATATATATATAAATATTTATTTATTTATTTATTTATTTATTTATTTATTTACAAACAATTATTCGTGAATCGTCGGGCATGGTCAAAAGTCAAGTATATACATGAATATAGTTCAAAGGTTTTGAGACTTTAACATTACAGACTTCGCTTATCGTATCGAACTTATATAAAGATTAAGTTTAAATTTGGTCAGAAATTCCCGGGTCATCACAGTACCTACCCGTTAAAGAAATTTCGTCCCGAAATTTGAGTGAGGTGGTCATGGCTAACATTAAAAATGTTTTTATGACGAATATGAGCTGAAAATTAGAGTTTTATCATCATTGGGTAATATAGATAAAACAATTTGATTTTGTGAAGAGTAGGAGTGAAGCTATCACAAAAGAGTGAAATGAGTAATTGCAAGTTCATCTTAACTGGTGACGTAGTCACGGTTGATTTCCGAAATTCAAGGAATTTAAAGAAAATCTTCGAAATCAAAAAGATTTGATTCTTCGGCGAATAAGGAAATTAAGATCTCTTGAATTAAATGCGGTGATCTGCTTTGATTACTCTGTCTGATATTTCCATTATAAATTAAACTCTTCCGTTCCATTATTCTCACCATTCCTATACTTTCCTTCTTGTTTCATACATCCAATAGATTCTAAAAATGCTTAATTCAGTTCTGATCCTTGTCCTCATCCTTATTATCGCAACAATCATTCTCCTTTTCCAACTTCCACCAGAGGAATCTGCTTTCTTCTACTTCGCCCTCGGGATTATAATGTTTTTAATTCTCCCGTGTCTTTATGTTGCGATAAACATTGATATACACGGTTTGTAATTTATGTGTTGTTATCGGGCTTTATATTCTCCCTTATATTTTAAAGCTCTATGCTTTTATTTTCTCTTCCCGACTTCAAGTCAAGCGATTAATGGTCCGGAATTTGTAGATATAGAGTCTCGAATGATTATAATGTTCCAAGCAGGAAGGAACGTGATAGCACGATTTGATTTTCAAATTTATCAACATCACGGAAGATAGGACCATCAAGAATACATTTTCTTGATTTGTTCCGAAGTTAAGTAGGATGAAAGAGTTATGTAACATGGCACATGATGATGTTATGATCTGTGAATCATCACGTTCCATTCAGAAACTCGGCATGACTTACTGTAATATAATCGCGTTGATCAAGTGTCATTATATTATACTAATTCATGCATCAGTTCCCAACATTACTTCAATAACATTTATATTTTAAGCTCGAAAGTTTACAGAATATAGACACTAATAGTTTCTATATGATGTAATACTGATAGCACGAAGAGATTAATGATTTCAGATAAGAATAGTTATAAAAATATCTCCAGAAATATGGAGGATATTTATAATGAAAGATTCCATAATATCTCGGGATATCTAAGATCAGAGGATGATAGGAACTATTATCTGCAAGGGTTTAGAGTAAGGAGTAAGATATTCACTAAAGACTTTAGCAGACATTGAATCATTTGGATTCTTTGAAGTCAAACTTATTCTTTGTGATTTGTCCACGGCTTTCTTCATAGTTTCGCATAATCTGCTTTTCGGTACTAAATTTTCTCTTGAATGTTTCCAATATAATGATACACAGGAAGCACGAAGAGGTATATAATTTCGGACGAGAATATTTATGAAAATATCCTCAGAAATATCGAAGATATTGATGATGATATTTTGGAATTTCTAAGTTCGATGGTTGATGAAGAAAGGTTTTCCGCAAGATTTTAACATGAGTACGGAGCAAGATATTCGTTGAAGGTTTCATCAGATCCAGAATTACCTGAGTTCTTTGAATATATGGTATGGTCCTTGTATTTGTCCTTGGTCTCCTTCGTGGTTAGCTCAATCCGTTTTCCAGTTCCAACTTTTCTGAGCTTTTTCCAACATTCTATTCTTTATCACCAAACTTCCGATGATTAAGGTCGTTTACAGTTTTTGTTGCTTCATTCAACTTTTCAAAATTCAGAGTATTAGTTTGCAGACTGGGTGCTTGTCAGAATTTCAGAATGGAAGATCATTATTCTAAGTGATAAATGTTATACATATAACTGTTGATGTAGATATGCTATGAGTTTTCAAAGTACTGATTGCCGATTCCCCTACATTTACTGCTACCATATCTGAATCATTGGTTATCGATCTGAGGTGATCTCAAGAGAATTGTGTTTTTAGATGATTAAACGCTGACGGTAATATGGTGGAATATAAAAGGTTCCCCGGTAACAATAAAAGAACATACATATAAATCAAGGTGATAATAAGGTTGTTTCGAACGAAAAGTCGAAATTGATTTGTTGGAGCTGTGATAAAATTTGCTACTTTGAAAGGAATTACCAAGTTATTTTGGGTAATAATAACACTAAAGGAATTAGCACAGCTACGCGTTAAACGTTTACTCAATTTTCGAGAGTTTTCAGGTGCATAACTATATGCATCGATCTTTTCTTCCATAGGTAATGTGCAGTTGGTTCATCCTTTCGATTGAGGTATTTTCAAGAATCATGAAAGATTTTGAATGCAGATTTGTAATCGTCAAGATACAAATGAAGTTTAAGATGAAATCAAGTGGCAAACTTGAAAAAATGTTTAGTTTTATATGTTATAATCAATATTTTAATTCATTTTAATTGTCCAATATTATTAGTCCATAGTCGATAGTCTACAGTTAACAATATATAATATTCGAATTAATTAATATGTGTCGTGACCCGTGTACATGTCTCAGACTCGATCACAACTCAAAGTATATATATTATTGTAGAATCAACCTCAACCCTGTATAGAGAACTCGATCATTACTGCATATAGAGTGTCTATGGTGATTCTAAATAATATATATAGATGCGTCGATATGATATGTCAAAACCTTGTATACGTGTCCCGATATTTAAAGTGCGTAAAATAAATAACAGAATTTAAATAACGATAAATAAAGTGCGTAAAGTAAATAACAGAAATTAAATGACGATAAATAAAATTACGAGAATGTAAATTGCGATAAATAAATTGCGATAACTAAAATGTAATATAGAATTAACAGTTAGTTAGGAACAGTTAGCTAGGATCTTGTTAGCATGGTTTCTTAACAAAATTTCATATTGTCAATTAGTCTTTTTATTGTGTCCATTATTTCTTCATTATGCCATTTGTTGGATTCTGATAGGTCAAAATCCAAATATAAAATTGAATGAAAAATGGTTATTTTGTGGTGAACGGATTCGTATAGCTGTGGTTGTAAGTAGGATAGTAAATAATAGTTGAATCAGATTTGTAGAATGTACAGTGTAACTTATTAATGCGAAATCTAAATATTCCTCGGGTATTACCTACCCGTTAAAATATTTTCACCATTAACAGTTTGTACAATAAAAATTTTAATTACAATCTTTATGAAAACATATATACATATATATTTTTTTCAGACGTAATCATGGATTTAATGAGTCAATGTGACATTAAACTCATCAGATTTACGGCTAGAACTAGAGTACATAATCTCTAAAACATTAGAGATTACATAATTGCCATGAAGAACGAAGATAGTTTATGTAGAACGATGATTATACTCGAGGTACAGAATGAGGTGTCGAAGCTGGTGATGCGGATGTTGTTGTTGGTGGTACCAGCCCTGTTGGTGCTAAGGTCAGTGATGTGACTGGTGTTGGTGATACTGATGGTGCTTGCAAACTGTGTACCGTGCTCTCTAAAGTTAACACTCGAGCTCGGAGTTCTTTAACTTCTTCTACTAACCCTAGTTGGTTATCAGTGTGAGGTAGAGATTGGATATCTTCTCTAGTTTCGTTAATGGTAGTCTCAAGACGAAAAATTCTGGAAAAAGGGTATAAACGGTGTTGCGAACAGGTTCGCCGGTGAGCGGGTCGAGTACTCCAAGGTTAGGTGGTAGATTCGGTTCATGATATGGAGTACCTTCTTCCCTTCTCCACAGGGTGAGTATGTCGCGAACCCACCCCCATTTTCTCCAGTAATCACGATAGTTGATTGATTGATGTGCTCCTGTCACGCTGTCTTCGGAGTCAGAGGAACTTGGTCGATTCGTAGAGGCCATCTTACGCGATCTCCGGAAAGATTTTTGATATGAAAAGTTTAGTGACAGTAATTGATAGTTGGATGGTATTCTCAATGCATAATTTACATAGGTACATATAGTACCAGGATCCCTTAAATTAAGGAGAAATTTACGAGAGATATCAGGCAAGGTCTACAGTAACAGATACGCTAAGATATGAATTATCAGATACGCTAAGATATGAATTGTCAGATACGCTAAGATATGAATTTTGTCTATACACTTATTCATGCAGTCAATGCAGTAAAACGTGTCTAGACTAAGAATAATGAACATGTAATTTCCTAAGAATGATAAGCAGATGATTTCCGAAAAAAAATGATAAGAAAAACTTTTGACATGCAGACACGGTCGAAGTCCGGACTCGCTAATGCATCCTAACGACTATCAGTTAGACACACTAATGCAAGACCCGGTTCACTAAGACCACCGCTCTGATACCAACTATGAAGACCCGTCCTAATCCATCCGGACGAAGTCCTTATTGATTATAAACGATTTACAATAGTTGATTACATTGCGAGGTACTTGACCTCTATATGATACATTTTACAAAAATTGCATTCTTTTTTGAAAAGACAATCTTTCATTACATCGAAAGTTGACGGCATGCATACCATTTCATAATATATCTATCTATATCTGACTTAATAATAATCTTGATGAACTCAACGACTTGAATGCAACGTCTTTTGAAATATGTCATGAATGACTCCAAATAATATCTCTAAAATGAGCAAATGCACAGCGGAAGATTTCTTTCGTACCTGAGAATAAACATGCTTTCAAGTGTCAACCAAAAGGTTGGTGAGTTCATTAGTTTAACATAAATAATAATTTCCATCATTTTAATAGACCACAAGATTTCATGTTCCCATTTCTCATAAACATACGTCCCATGCATAGAGACAAAAATATCATTCATATGGTGAACACCTGGTAATCGACATTAACTAGATACATATAAGAATATCCCCATCATTCCGGGATCCTCCATCGGACATGATATAAATTTCGAAGTACTAAAGCATCCGGTACTTTGGATTGGGCTTGTTGGGCCCGATAGATCTATCTTTAGAGTTCGCGTCAATTAGGGTGTCTGTTCCCTAATTCTTAGATTACCAGACTTAATAAAAAGGGGCATATTCGATTTCGATCATTCAACCATATAATGTAGTTTCAATTACTTGTGTCTATTTCGTAAAACAGTTATAAAAACAGCGCATGTATTCTCAGTCCCAAAAATATATATTGCAAAAGCATTTAAAAAAGGAATTAATGAAACTCACTCTACTGTATTTTGTAGTAAAAATACATATGACGATGTTGAACAACTGAACAATGCAGGGTTGGCCTCGGATTCATGAACCTATATCATTTGTATGTTCATTAATACATATAATCGTAATCGAATAAATATATATTATTATTAGTGATGTAATTTATATGTTTAATAATTTATAAGTTTCATTATTTATATATATATATATATATATATATATATATATATATATATATTTATCTTATATATAACTGTTAATATAGTTAAGTTAAATATATTTTATATAGGGATTACTTGTTTGTAATCAATAATTATGATAATACTAATTTTAGTAATAATATTGATACTTTATAATAATGCTAAAAGTGATAATAATAATAATAATGTTAATAATGATATTATTAATGATAATAATAATAGATTGTATTAAAATAACTATGATAATATTAATTATCATAATTCTTTTAAAACATACTTTAGTTAAGATTTTAATGATTTTCATAATAATATTTATATCTAAAATTTCTATTTTTAATCTTAACAATATTATTAAGCCTGTATTTTTATAGTTATAATAGTCATAGCGTTTATGTTTAATTTATAAACTACTGACTATGGTTTCTTTTAATAATAACTTGTATTCATAATCATAATCTACATGTATTCATATAATTAAAATCAATCTCCGAATCTTTATCATAATACATTTTATTATAAATTAACCTATTTAGTATACTCGAAATCCTAATAATATTACTTATTAATGATACTAATATACACAACAACAATGTTAGTTGTAGCAATAAATACATAGCAATAATCTTAATCATAATAATAATAATAACACTTATTCTAATAATAATAGTAATGATAATTAGGATAACTAATAATGCATAATAATACTAATACTTAACAATAATAATAATAATAATGATCATAATAATAACAATAATAATTAAATTTATAATAATAATAATAGAAATTAATTTAAGAGTGTATACCCTTTTTTAAAAGCCTTTTCTAAAAAGATTGCTTCATACGAGACTCGAACCCGTGACCTCCCGCTCACACACAAGTATTCTTAACCATTACTCTAAGTCTGCTTTTCTGAAATATCATCACAGTATAATTATTTAACCAAACTCGTTCTCTTTCTTCTTCTTCACCATCATCAAAATTGAATTGAACCCAGGACAACTCAATCTTGTCATTAGTTACCAAAATGAATTTTAGGATGTAATATCCAATCACAGATATAATTTACTTGTGATTAATAATAAAAAAAAATAAAAAAATAGAAAGAAGTGTGCTGCTGCCGTCGGTATTAAAAAAAAAAACTCAAAATTAATCTCGATTTATAAACGTTTTTAGATCATGATTACTTCATGAAACATTTTCCAAATCACTCATAGAAACTACAGAAATCGTCAATTTAACTAAAAACATCGAAACGATTACGAATTTTGCGATGAACATAAATTTTGACTTTTTGACATTTAACTTTGACTCAAAAATTTGTGCTCGTTGTAAAGAATTAAGATATGAGGATTTGTAGATAGTTTGTATAAGGGTTTCCTAACAACATTGCATTGTTAGATTTTTAAATTCGATTCGTAATCGAGATTTTGACAAAAAGTTACAAGAACAGAGTTCTCATACTGTTTTCTTCAATTTTAATTAAATTTCTTTCTGTTATCCTCTGATTTGCAGTAGCAGTAGGTTATATAAAACATATTCTAGATACTAACACAGTATTAGATTCGTTAGCAATTGTTTTGTAGCAAGATGAAATAGTCACTGGCCAAAAATCGTACAGAAAATAAAATAAAATACATAAAGTTTGATATTGATTGTTAACAGCTTATATAATTGAATGAACCTGATATAAAATCGACAGACAAGAAAAATATAATTCAATAAAGCTTGATTGTGAAAGGAAACAGCATACTGCATTAAGTATTATCTATGTATATGTATATCTGTACAAAAATACTGTATGTGTTTATCAGTATATGTATTTATGTATACGTATTTATATAATTACCTGAGTTTATCATTAATCTGGATAGGATTCTGTTTAATGTATTTACATTAATATTAAAATTACTAATAAATAAGTATAGATATATTAATAATATACAATTAATATTAATAATAATAGTATTAATAAGATTTAATAATAATACAAATAAGTTGCATTAGTATTAATAACAATAATAATAATAATAATAATACAATTACTAGTAGTAGTAGTAATACTAATAACTAATGACAATAATATAAGATGATAACAATAATATTAGTATTGATGATGTTAATAATGATTGTTACTTATAAAGGTAATTTTAATATCTGATAATAATACAAATAATAGTTAAGATATATCAAGTTATATGTTTTTATGTATATATCTATATCCGTATATCGAATTTATATTTGTATAATAATTATGTAAAGAAACATAATAATATAATCATTAATATTTAATACTAATTTTATTAATAATAATGAAACTAATAAAAATGATATTAATAATAATAGTAGAATTAATAATGATAATAATAATATTAATAACAATACTTGTACATCCCAAGTTTCATATATTATATATATTTTAATAATACGAATATTAATATTAACATTTATAATGAAGATTAGGTTAATAGTATAACTTTTACATTTTTTATCATACACCAAATAATAAATATGTACATAAATTATATGTTATATTTATAGCTTAATAACAACTTAATTATTTATGTCTTATTTTCTTCAATTATTATATATACATACCTTTTATATATATATATATATATATTTATTTATTTATTTATTTATTTACAAACAATTGTTCGTGAATCGTCGGGCATGGTCAAAAGTCAAGTATATACATGAATATAGTTAAAAGGTTTTGAGACTTTAACATTACAGACTTCGCTTATCGTATCGAACTTATGTAAAGATTAAGTTTAAATTTGGTCGGAAATTCCCGGGTCATCACAGGTACAACACATCAACCACAACCCGAAGGACCAAACAAACATACGATTCAAACCTTGGAAACCATAATACGAGTTCGTGTTATCGACTTCAAAATTACTTGAGAAAAGTATTTGCCTTTAGCCGAATACTCTTACTACAATAATTTTCATTCGAGTATTAACGCCACACCTTTCGAAAACCCATATAGCCGCAATTGTCGATTTCTAAATCGTTGAGTCGAAGTAGGTGACAAGCAAACCACCGAACCCGAACTCATTTATGAAATAACCGTTAAGATCATTCAAATCCAAGAAAGACTCAAGACGGCCCGTAGTCGCCAAAAGAGCTACACCGATGTTAGACGTAAACATTTCAAATTCCAGGTGGGTAACCATGTAATGTTAAAAGTCAGACCTTAGAAAGGTGTAATCCGTTTCGGGAAACGTAGAAAGCTAAATCCGCGATATTTTGATCCTTTGAAAATCTTGGGGCGTTTTGAACCCGTTGTTTACCGTTTCGATCTCTCGACTCAATCAAATTCCGTTCATCCTACATTCCATGTATAAAACTTAAAGAGGCATCTTGTTGAACAAGAACTTGTTATTCCTTTCGATGAGCTTAAAATTGATGACAAAATCTATTTCCTAGGAGAACCGGTTGAAATCATGAATCGTGAAATCAAACTCTAAAACATCGTAAAATCCTGACTGTCAAAGTTCATTGAAATGCCCAAGGAAGTACCTTCACTCATTCGTAGAATTGGAAACGCAAGATCTCGAGGAATAAACAACGACTACTACTTCCAAATAAATTTTGGGACGAAATTTCTTTTAAGGTGTAGGTAATGTAACATCCCGTCTTTTTCTGTTAAATTTATTTTAACGTTGTCTTTTTTATTTAAGATAATATTTTTCGTTATCTAAATTCGTATCTTTCGTTAACTAACGTTCTAAATATTCCCGTTATTTAATTATAACATCTCTCGTTAATTTGCGTTTTTAAAATAATTCGTTCGGTTATTTTACGCACCCGCTTTTAAACTCGAGGGACTAATTTCGCCATTGGGCCAAAGTGGCAACTAGTTGAACTAGTCACCACCTCCCCACCACTCATTTCCACCTCCCCACCATTTTTGATACTTCTACTTTTTCTCTCATTTCTTCATAAGCAAAGATTCATCATCCATTTTCAATCTAGCAATCAAACATCAAAACGATTTGTACTTTTGGAATCCTCTCTTCATCCTCTACAACTTGATACCAATTTCATCTCGTTTGGGTAACATTTCTAAAACTCTAGATTTCTCTAATTCATTTTATAGACTTGAAACGGTGTTAATTAGTGTTTATGGCTCGAGTCTAGCATGAATTTGTGATTTAATTTCTCGATCTTGTTGTTTTGCATAAACTAGCATGAACTTGAAATGGGTGTGCTTAACCTTTGGTTTTGGTTGAGTAAATGTTGATTATATGTTTAAATTCATGTATTAAATGTGTTACTAGCATCATTAGCTTCGTTTTGGTATGTTGGTTGACTTAGAAAAACTTCATAAACAAAAAATGTTGTATTCATGATTTTTGGTTAGGGTTTAGTAACCTTGAATATGAATTTTGATGCATTGAATGCTATGAAATGTTGTTAGTAAGTGTTTAGTTGCAATGTATGTTTAACTACCTTCGAAACGGCATATCGTATGTGTAAATTGGATTCCCGGATCACCATTTGCATTTTTGAGCTTGAAACGTTAAATAATGATCATTCGGCGAGGTTTTTGTTATTTTTAATGATGAATTTGATTAATGAAATGTGTTTAGTTGTATTCCTCGTTAAATTACCTTTCCAACGATATAAGATAGGTATTTTGAATGTTTACGGTTCATAAGTTGTGATTAAAAGAGTTTTGGTTCGTGCACTTGACTTTTCAGCAATAAGCTTTTTGTGTGTACAAACGCGCGGTGCGCATATTTATGCGCGGTGCGCATTAAGCCTGAGCAGCGGGCTGTCCAATTTGCAATTTTTCGTTTAATTCTAACTATGATATGCAACTCCGATTGACATGAAACTTGGCCAACATGCTTATATATGACTTCCAAGCTTAGAAAAATTGTTCGAGACCCGACTCGAACACGTTGACTTTTTCGTTGACTTTGACCAAAGTTTGACTTTTAGTCAAACTTAACCAAATGTTTATGCAATCGTTCTAACATGCTTTTATACTTGATTCTTGCATGAAACTTGACAACATGATTCACATGCTATATATTCGAGTCGTAACGAGCCAAAGGACTAATTGATCACATTTAGGCCGACGGTGTGTCGTAACCGGTTAATTGATATAACTTACTTGTTTAGGTCAAGGCTAAGCAACTTTCATGCACACGTTTACTTTGTGAAGTACTTTTATACTCGTGCACTCGAGGTGAGATCATAGTCCAATCTTTCAACAACTTTTATACTTTTAAATCATGGGATGAGAAACATATACAGTTTTATACTACATACTTTTATACTTTGAACGCAAGTACGGAAACAAACATTCCACAGCGAGTTACAACAAAAAGACTCAATTCGATTATCATTAGCTACACTTGCAGGGTGTAAGCGAGAACTTATATTATGTGATCACATGGGCTTGACGAGCCTCATTCGGACGGTTCGCTACCGTTAGCAGATGAAATATATGTTCGGGTTTAGTGTATGTTCTAACACTATGTAACATGGTGCAAAACAGTTAAGTCTTGATAATTGGGTGCTCCCGAACATACTTTTGGAATGCAAACAATTTGGATAATTAACTATACAAAATCTTGTGGTTCAAAAACAACGTTTACAAACACCTATGATTTCACCAACGTTTTTCGTTGACAGTTTTCTATATGTTTCTCAGGTTCATGAATGGTTATTTGATACATGCTTCCGCGTACACTCATACTTGCTTGGGGTCAAGCATACATGCATACACTTTGATTACTTGCTTGGAGTCAAGCATACATGCATACGCTAGTGATAGCACTTTTGGATTCAAACAAATGTTTACATACTTACGCTATTTATAGCAACCATGATTTTCAACTAATTATGTCGCAAGTTATTTCATTTATACATTACTACTTTTGTAAACTTAAACTTTTTGTCGATCCATTTGGTAAACTAAACTTTGTAAGTCATATACGTTTCAAATGAATGCGACATAATTTTGGTCAAACGCGTCTCATTTAGGGACTATGACCACGTTACGGGACCTAAGTTACGGCACCGTTAATGATAATTTTGACGGGTCATTACACTATTCATATGGGTTTGTGTTTGTCAACTCTCACTACACAAAGGTCTTCATCAGAGATTCAGATTTCAAAAGATATTCGGATGGAACTTTGATGTATGGTTTCAAATATTTAAGATGGAGAGTGATTAACAAATGCTATTCAAAAAAGGATAATGAAATAGTCAAATACTTTCTCACAAGATTGAAGAGTCGTTTCAAAACAAGAGTAAACATAAGAAGATATGAGGGACTCAAAGGATTCAAATCGAAGATTCATTTCAGTGAACAAAGTTCCTTTAGATGTTTCAAGTAGGATTACATTGCAATTTTCATATTTAACACTAAGGGGGAGATTGTTAGGATCCCAAAAGTAGTATAGTGTTAATGTGAAATAAGGCTAAATGAAGGTTCCTTAGAAGAGGGCTATATAAGGAACCTAAGTAGTCCTAATTAGATAGCCATTGCATTGTAAACTAGTTTAAGAAGATGTGGAATGTAATTTTACCGCATCTCTCTAATACTGAATCTGTTCTTACATACCGAGTCTCACTCAATCTTATCATTTCTTCTATTCTCACCATGATCTGGCCTATCACGATTAGATTTTATTGTTCATATATTGTTTAGCTAAGAATGACTGTTATCTAGGTTAATTAATTGATTGAAGTTGTGGAGATTATTAACTATTCAACGAGAGTTGAATTAAGTTGTGATCTTTACTAGGTTATTGAACATGAATAGCTTAGGCCTTTGGTTAATTATATTAGGGAGACCGGTATAGTTAATTAACTAGTAATTAATCTGTGAGAAACCTTGATAATTGTAGAATTGTTAGGGAGACCAAAGCAATTCAAGCTAGATTAATATATTGATATATATCTTGGAAACTAGATTAGAGAATTAGGATCAACGAGAGTTGAGGTATGGATTTAGTTGATAATCCGTGAGAATCGAGAGATAATTATAGTGTTACCACCATTTTAATTGTTTAAAAGTGGACTTAACAGCAATCCTGATCCGAGAGAATTGATTCTAAGTAGATACCTTTGTCTTTATTGAATTAAGTTAATTTTAATTACTCAATTGTTTTCAGAACAAAAACCCCCCATTTTCACTAGAATAATTACAAGTTAAAGTTTCTGATAAAACTGCTTTCTGTGGACGGACTGGTCAACATTACTTATAAATTACTGCACGATCGGGATTAGCTGCCTGTATTGTGTGATAATTATTGGGTAGTTTTTACTAGTTATATTTAGAGTATAAAATTACCCATCAGTAATAACCAAAGTTTTTAGACCACAAGATTTAGTTAAATGCAAATTGATATAGAAATATCAATTTAAAAAGAAATGCTGAGTTATATGATATCGAAACTAACAAGTTTACCCCATGACACTTTGTTTATTCGTGCCATTAAATCATTAGTTATATCCAAGACCAACGGTCAAATGGATAGAGACGTTACTTTCAATAGGCCTACTCACAATAATTAAACTTGTTGTTATACCTAGCAATTGACGATATCATGGTAGGGATTTAGCATGAATCAAAGCATGTAATAGCATATAAGTTTGAGTACTTGTATCTAAAGTGTAAAGCAGTTTAAAAATAAGCATGTGTCTCACCCCAAAAGTTGTAAAACATTTATGAATAGTTAAAGTGGGGTTATGAAGTTCACCTTAAATAGCATGTTAAAAGTTATTCCGCAATTGAAATAAAATCAAGTAGATGACCGGGATCTCAACCTATAGATATAAGTTAGGTCATTAGTTTTTCCAACCGTCAAATAGAACTTCATAAGTAAACTTATGAGTTGTTAAACATGTTTGCGTGTCCAGCATAATCATGCTTAGATTGAAAGGACCCGTCCTAATCCATCCGGACGAAGTCCATATCGATTATAAACGATTCACAACAGTTGATTACATCGCGAGGTACTTGACCTCTATATGATACATTTTACAAACATTGCATTCATTTTTAAAAGACAAACTTTCATTTACATCGACAGTTGACAGACATGCATACCATTTCATAATATATCCAACTATAATTGACTTAATAATAATCTTGATGAACTTGACGACTAGAATGCAACGTCTTTTAAAATATGCCATGAATGACTCCAAGTAATATCTATAATATGAGCAAATGCACAGCGAAAGATTTCTTTCGTACCTGAGAATAAACATGCTTCAAGTGTCAACCAAAAAGGTTGGTGAGTTAATTAGTTTAACATAAATAATCATTTTATAATTTTAATAGACCACAAGATTTCATATTTTCATTTCTCATAAACATACGTCCCATGCATAGAGACAAAAATATCATTCATATGGATTGAACACCTGGTAACCGACATTCACAATATACATATAAGAATATCCCCATCATTTCCGGGATCCTCCTTCAGACATGATATAAATTTCGAAGTACTAAAGCATCCGGTACTTTGGATGGGGCTTGATGGGCCCGATAGATCTATCTTTAGGATTCGCGTCAATTAGGTTTTCTGTTCCCTAATTCTTAGATTACTAGACTATAAAGGGGCATATTCAGTTTAATAATCCAACCATAGAACGTAATTTCGATTACTTGTGTCTATTTCGTAAAACAGTTATAAAACAGCGCATGTATTCTCAGTCCCAAAAATATATATTACAAAAGCATTTAAAAAGGGATTAATGAAACTCACCTAATCATTTGTATATATATATATATATATATATATATATATATATATATATATATATATATATATATATATATATATATATATATATATATATATATATATATTAAAACATATAATCGTAACTGAGCCAATTTATTTATTATATCCTTAATTTATATATATTATGTATATTTAATTTGTGTATATATTCAAAATGATTAATATTTATATAGTTATATTAATATATCTATATTTATATACATACTTGTTTAATGTTATATTAAAATTTAATAGTTTGTTATATGTACGAATTTAAATAAATAATATTAGTAAGTTTGATTTATATAGTTATGTGAAATATTAACAATTATAGTATATGTAATAGGTATATTTTATGTACAAAATATTTATCAGTTTAAAATGATAGTATTGATATTAATGATTTACTGATAATCATAATAATAACCTTATTAAAAATGATAATATTAATAATAATAATAATATTGATATTATTAATAATAATACTAATAGTTACAAAAGTGTTACTAATACTAATATTAATGAAAATAATGATATCTTGTATAATTTCATAATAATGATAATAATAATGATCTTAATCATGATAATAATAATACAACTGTGAGTGATAATAATAATAATATTTGTATTTATAATCATAAAAAATGAAAATTTTATCCTAATACTATATTAGTGGTAATAATAGTATTAATAATTATAATACTTGTAGTAATAACATTAATTAAGATTGATAATCATAATCCTAAAAATGATAATAATACTAAAAATAATAACAATTATATATACTTATACTAATACTAATACTAATACTAATACTAATACTAATACTAATACTAATACTAATACTAATACTAATACTAATACTAATACTAATACTAATACTAATGATAATAATAATAATAACAATAATATTCCTAATACTTAATAATAATAATGTTGATAATAGTAACAACAATACTAATACATAATAATAATAACAATAATAATAATAATAATGATAATAATAATAATATTAATAATTAAAAAGAAAACTACCTTCAAAAGGATTTGTTAAAAAGAAGTGCCCAGGACGGGACTCGAACCCAAGACCTCTCGAACACCCAACAACATACCAAACCACCTAACTGTCTCAGCTTTTCTTCTTTTATTCCTAACTTAATCTATGTAATTTCGTAATCTGCTTTTGATCCAACAGCAATTCCCCTCTGTTTGGTTCATTTACGGCCCAATTACATTACTACGGCCCAACCTTAAATTAAACAAGTCTCGGTCCAATGAAAGAAAAAATGCAACATCAGCCCAACAGCTTCTATTTATATTTCAAAAAAAATTGTGTAGCCGACTAGGTTCGATCCCAGGACCTCTCGCTCATCAACCCACAATACCCCTTAACCATTACACCAATTATGTTTTTCTGTTATACTTCGATATCCATACATAATTAACCTATTAACATGACAGGTCTACATCTTCTTCCTCATAATAATTAAAAACGAGCGAGATACAAACCAACATCACAACCAAATTCCATTTTGATTTTTAGACTTATGAATTTAAATAACAGCGACTTGTGTGATAATAGAAATAAAAAAAAAATTAAATAAATAAATCAAGTGCTGCTGTGTGCGACGAAGGAAAAAAAATAAACTCCATATTTGATTTTTAATTCTAAGCCATTTTAGATAATAATTTCTACATGAAAAAGTTTATAAATCACACATTGAAACATCTGAGATCATTAATTTGGTTTGAATCTCAATAGATAATTCTAATTCGATCGAAGAAAAATATTTGACTTTTTATATTACAAACTTTGACTCAATAATTCGATAACGATTTAGAAAATTGAGACCTGAGATTTCACACACACGTTCACAAGATGAATTGCAAGGTATCTGAAATTTTACTTTTCTTCAAATTGTTCCGAATCAGATTGGAGGTTAAATGGGTTTGAGAGAATAAAAATATAAAAAAAAAAATGAACCTGTTGTTCTTCATTTAACTTTATGTTGACTTCTCTCCCCTTCTTCAATCACGGCAATGAATGGCAATATATAGATAAAATTGATGATAATAATTGAATGATTTATTGTAGCAAGCAGGGTTGGAGGATCACGAGTATAACAGAAAAAGAAGAAAAAGAAAGGAGACAGTGATGTAAAAAAATCAAATGTATTATCTGGTATCTATTATCAATAATCAATATCTATTTCTATTATATATAATATAATATAATATAATATATTAATATTAATATTAATATTAATTATTAATTAATAATAATAATAATAATAATAATAAAATAATAATAATTATATCCATATAATAACTATATAATAGTTTATAAATATTTTCATAAAAAAATAGAAATTATAAATTTTTACATACAATATTTATAAATTACAATATACATATAATAATTGTGTATAGAACTTATATATAATATAATACACAATACAATATATATATATATATATATATATATATATATATATATATATATATATATATATATATATATATATATATATATATATATTATATATATATTAATCTACAATTATTTATATATAATTATTCGCTTATTAATTTCATATTTTAACTTATTTAATATCAAACGAGGTGACAGATGAGTTTTAAAATTATTTAATAATTGTGTTCCATATATACTTTATATATATATATGTATATATAGATTCATTTTAAATAATAAAATTTTATTATATCTTATTTTATCTTACATATTTATTTCAATCAATTAAATCGTATATTACATCAAATTACATTTAAATTTTAATATTTATATATATGTATACATATTCAAATATATATTTATCTATTTACAAATAGCTGTTCGTGAAACGTCGGAAATAGTCACAGGGTAAATTAATATATGAAAGTAGTTCGAAATTTTGAGACTCAACTTAACAGACTTTGTTTATCGTGTCGGAAACATATTAAGATTAAGTTTAAATTTAGTCAGAAATTCCCAGGTCATCACAGTACCTACCCGTTAAAGAAATTTCGTCTCGAAATTTGAGTGAGGTGGTCATGGCTAACAATAAAAATGTTTTCATGATGCATATGAGTTGATAAATAGAGTTTTATCATTATTGAGTAATATGAATAAAACAATTTGATTATTCGAAGAGCACGAATGAAGCTATCTCTAAAGAGTGAAATAGGAAAGTAAAGATTCATCTTAACTTTTGACAGAGTCAGGGTTGAATTCCGGAATTCAAGGGATTTAAAGAAAATATTCGAAATCTAAAAGATTTGATTCTTCGGCAAGTAAGGAAATTAAGATCTCTATAATTAAATACGGTGATCTGCCCCGATTACTACGTCTGATATTACCTTTATAAATTTACCTTTTCCGTTCCATTTATTTTCACCACTTCTATACTAAATTCTCAAATTCAAAAGATTTATGAAAATGCTTAACCCTGTTCTGATCCTTGTTCTTATTCT
Source organism: Rutidosis leptorrhynchoides (assembly GCF_046630445.1). NCBI lineage: Eukaryota > Viridiplantae > Streptophyta > Magnoliopsida > Asterales > Asteraceae > Rutidosis > Rutidosis leptorrhynchoides. Next base: position 279,034,118 of record NC_092336.1, read on the forward strand.
AACTATCGCAATGATCGTTCTTCTTTTCCAACTCCCACCTGAAGAATCTGTTTATTTCTATTATGCTCTAGGGATTATTGTATTTATAATCCTCCCGTGTCTTTATGTTGCTATACGTACTGATATCCACGGTTTGTAATTTCGGTGTTGTCATTGGGCTTTATATTTTCTCTTATATTTTGGATCTCTTTGCCTTTTTATTATTCTCCCGACATCTAGTAACGCGAGTAATGGTCCAGAATTCGTAAGTATGGAATTTCGAATAAACATCATGTTCTAAATAAGAAAGAAGGTATTAGCACGATTTGATTTGTCAAATTATCAGAATCACTGAGTATAGAACTATCAAGAATATATATTTTTGATATGTTCAGAAGTTACGCAAAATGAAAGAGTTATGTAACATGGCACGTGATGATGTTATGATCTGTGAATCATCACGTCTCATTAGAAACTCAGCATCACTTACTGTAATATAATCACGTTGATCAAGTGTTATTATATTATACTAACTCATGCATCAGTTCCATACATTACTTCAATAACATTCATATTTTAAGCTCGAAAGTTTACAGAATATAGAAACTAACAGTTTCTATATGATGTAATACTGATAGCACGAAGAGATTAATGATTTCAGATAAGAATAGTTATAAAAATATCTCCAGAAATATGGAGGATATTTATAATGAAAGATACGATAATATCTTGGAATTTCTAATATCGATGGATGATGAAGAAGATTTATCCGTAAGGTTTTAGATTCGGAAGCAAGGTATTCGCTAAAGATTTCATCAGAAACAGAATCATTTGGATTCTTTGAAGTCAAACTTATTCTTTGTGATTTGTCCACGGCTTCCTTCATAGTTTCGCATAATCCGCTTTTCAGTACTAGATTTTCTATTGAATGTTTCCAATATAATGATACACAGGAAGCACGAAGAGGTATATAATTTCGGACTAGAATATTTATGAAAATATCCTCAGAAATATCGAAGATATTGATGATGATATTTTGTAATTTCTAAGTTCGATGGTTGATGGAGAAAGATTTTCCGCAAGATTTTAACATGACTTCGGAGAAAGATATTCTTTAAAGATTTCAACGGATCTAGATTTATCTGGGTTCTATGAATTTAGGGTATGTTACTTGTATTTCTCCTTGGTTTCCTTTATGGTTAGCTCAATCCGTTTTCCAGTTCTAACTTTTCTGAGCTTTTCCAACATACTATTCTTTATCATCAAACTTTCGATGATTATGGTCGTTTACGGTTGTCTATGGTTTCTGCTGTTTCATTCAGCTTTTTCAACATTCGGAGTATTGATTTGTGACTGAGTGCTTTTCAGAATTCCAGAAGGAGAGATCATAATTCTAAGAGATAAATGTCATACATATAACTGTTAATGTAGATATGCTGTGAGTTTTCAAAGTACTGATTGCTGATTCCCGGTAATTGGTATGGCAGTTCTCGTCACAAGATGCGGATGAGTATATGATAGGGTTTCAATGAATAAATATAATAATTTGTCAGAGAGATTTAAGCCAAGAAGTAACGAGGTTGCTGGTATGTCTGCTGGTAATAAGATAGAATACAAAAGAATTCTCCTTTATCAAAAGGGTAATTGTATATATTAGGATTATAGTAAGGCTACTTCGAATGAAGAGTCGAAGTTGACTTGCTGGAGCTGTGACAAAATTGGGTACTTTGAAAAGGGATCGCAAAGTTATTTTTGCTAAAAAAATGCCAAAGGATCTGACGCGGCTACGTGTTAAACTTTTACTCAGTTGCCGAGAGTTCCTTAGGTGCATAACTATATGCATAAATATTTCCTTATGTAGATGAAGTGCGGTTGATTCATCCTATCGATTGAGGTGTTTTCAAGAATCATGAAAGGTTTGAACGCAGATTGTAATCATCAAGATATAGATGAGGTTTAAGATGAGATCAAGTGGCAAACTTGAAGAATTGTTTAGTTTCATATATTATAATTAATATTTTAATTCATTTTAATTGTCCAAGGTTGGTAGTCATCAGTTGATAGTCCACAGTTGACAGTCCAATAATTCATATATAGTTTAATATATAATATTCGAATTAATTAATACGTGTCGTGACCCGTATACGTCTCAGACTCGATCACAACTCAAATTATATATATTATTATAGAATCAACCTCAACTCTGTATAGAGAACTCCATCATTACTGCATATAGAGTGTCTATGGTGATTCCAAATAATATATATAGATGCGTCGATATGATATGTTAAAACCTTGTATACGTGTCCCGATATTTAAAGTGCGTAAAATAAATAACAGGAATTAAATAACGATAAATAAAGTGCGTAAAGTAAATAAAAGAAATTAGATGACAATAAATAAAATTGCGGGAATGTAAATTGCGATAAATAAAATGCGATAAATAGAATGTAATCAGTTAGCTAGGAACAGTTAGCTAGAACAGTTAGCGTGGTTTCTTAACAAAATTCCATATTGTTAATTAGTCTATTTCTAATCAATTTTTATTGTGTCCATTATTTCTTCATTATGCCACTTGTTGGATTCTGGTAAGTAAAAATCCAAATATGAAGTTGAATTTGAATGAAAATGGTTATTTTGTGGTGAACGGATTCGTATATCGATAGATGTAGGTAGGATGGTAATCGACCGTTGAATCAGATTCGAAGAATGTACAATGTAACTTATTAATGTGAAATCTTAAATATTTCTCGGGTATTACCTACCCGTTAAAATATTTTCACCATTAACAGTTTGTACAAAAGAATTTTTAATTACAATCTTTTTGAAAACATATATAGATATATATTTTCTTCAGATGTAATCATGGATTTAATGAGTCAATAAGATATTAAACTCATTTGATTTATCGTTAGAACAAGAATATATAATCTCTAACATATTAGAGATTACATAATCACCATGTAGAACGAAGATAAATGATGTAGAACGATTCGTAGAATAATAATTATATTCGAGGTACAGAATGAGATGTCGAGGCATGGATTGTTGATGGTACTGGTGTTGTTACTGATGGTTCTGTTGATGTCGGTGATGTTACTGAAGCTGGTAAGTTTTGCACCATGTTCTCCAAATTGATTACTCGAGCGCGAAGCTCGTTGACTTCTTCGATTACCCTGGGATGATTGTCGGTCAGAACGAGCGGATGAATAAGGTTTAGAATCTGAGTTATGATATAGTTGTGGCGAGATATACGGGAAATGAGGGTGAAATGGTGTTACGATCAGGTTCGCCGGTAAGTGCTTCAGGTTCTTCGCCAAAAGGTGAATTCGGTTAGTGGATGGGATCGCCTTCTGCGCATCTCCATTGATTAAGTCGACTATGAATCCATCAGTTGAATTGGGGATGGATGATTGGTTAATTCATTCTGGTGTCGTTGCTTTCGGAGCTTAGATGACTATCCATTCTGAATAACTGTCGGGATAACTATCGGAATAGCTGTCGGAATCTGAGGGACTCGATCTAGTTGATGGATTCATCTCGTACGATCAGATGAAGGATTTTCGATAAGAAATAGATTATAGGATGTAGATTAGTATCCTGCAACACATAATTTTACATATACATATATAATACTAAAATCTCATAAGTTACGGAGGAATCTACGGAAGCTGTCAGGCAAAGATAACAATAACAGATACGATAAGATATGAATTAGCAGATACGCTAAGATATGAATTTTGTCTATACACTTTTCATGCAGTCAATGCAATAAGATGTGTCTAGACTAAGAATAATGAGCAGGTAATTTACTAAGGATGATAAGCAAATGATTTCCGACTAGAAATGATAAGCAAAACTTATGACATGCAGACACGGTCGAAGTCCAGACTCACTAATGCCTCCTAATGACTAATCAGGTAGACACACTAATGCAGACCTGGTTCGCTAAGACCTCTGCTCGGATACCAACTGAAAGGACCCGTCCTAATCCATCCGGACGAAGTCCATATCGATTATAAATGATTCACAACAGTTGATTACATCGCGAGGTACTTGACCTCTATATGATACATTTTACAAACATTGCATTCATTTTTAAAAGACAAACTTTCATTTACATTAACAGTTGATAGACATGCATACCATTTCATAATATATCCAACTATAATTGACTTAATAATAATCTTGATGAACTTGACGACTAGAATGCAACGTCTTTTGAAATATGCCATGAATGACTCCAAGTAATATCTATAATATGAGCAAATGCACAGCGAAAGATTTCTTTCGTACCTGAGAATAAACATGCTTCAAGTGTCAACCAAAAGGTTGGTGAGTTCATTAGTTTAACATAAATAATCATTTTATAATTTTAATAGACCACAAGATTTCATATTTCCATTTCTCATAAACATACGTCCCATGCATAGAGACAAAAATATCATTCATATGGATTGAACACCTGGTAACCGATATTCACAATATACATATAAGAATATCCGCATCATTTCCGGGATCCTCCTTCGGACATGATATAAATTTCGAAGTACTAAAGCATCCGGTACTTTGGATGGGGCTTGTTGGGCCCGATAGATCTATCTTTAGGATTCGCGTCAATTAGGGTTTCTGTTCCCTAATTCTTAGATTACCAGACTATAAAGGGGCATATTCAGTTTAATAATCCAACCATAGAACGTAATTTTGATTACTTGTGTCTATTTGATAAAACAGTTATAAAAACAGCGCATGTATTCTCAGTCCCAAAAATATATATTGCAAAAGCATTTAAAAAGGGATTAATGAAACTCACCTAATGTATTTTGTAGTAAAAATACATATGGCTATATTGAACAACTGAACAATGCAGGGTTGGCCTCGGATTCACGAACCTATATCATTTATATATATATATATATATATATATATATATATATATATATATATATATATATATATATATATATATATATATATATATATATATATATATATATATATATATATATATATATATATATATATATTAAAACATATAATCGTAACTGAGCCAATTTATTTATTATATCCTTAATTTATATATATTATGTATATTTAATTTGTGTATATATTCAAAATGATTAATATTTATATAGTTATATTAATATATCTATATTTATATACATACTTGTTTAATGTTATATTAAAATTTAATAGTTTGTTATATGTACGAATTTAAATAAATAATATTAGTAAATTTGATTTATATAGTTATGTGAAATATTAACAATTATAGTATATGTAATAGGTATATTTTATGTACAAAATATTTATCAGTATAAAATGATAGTATTGATATTAATGATTTACTGATAATCATAATAATAACCTTATTAAAAATGATAATATTAATAATAATAATACTAATAGTTACAAAAGTGTTACTAATACTAATATTAATGAAAATAATGATAGCTTGTATAATTTCATAATAATGATAATAATAATGATCTTAATCATGATAATAATAATACAACTGTGAGTGATAATAATAATAATAATAATAATATTTGTATTTATAATCATAAAAAATGAAAATTTTATCATAATACTATATTAGTGGTAATAATAGTATTAATAATTATAATACTTGTAGTAATAACATTAATTAATAGTGATAATCATAATCCTAAAAATGATAATAATACTAAAAATAATAACAATTATATATACTTATACTAATACTAATACTAATACTAATACTAATACTAATACTAATACTAATGATAATAATAATAATAACAATAATATTCCTAATACTTAATAATAATAATGTTGATAATAGTAACAACAATACTAATACATAATAATAATAACAATAATAATAATAATAATGATAATAATAATAATAATATTAATAATTAAATAGAAAACTACCTTCAAAAGGATTTGTTAAAAAGAAGTGCCTAGGACGGGACTCGAACCCAAGACCTCTCAAACACCCAACAACATACCAAACCACCTAACTGTCTCAGCTTTTCTTCTTTTATTCCTAACTTAATCTATGTAATTCCGTAATCTGCTTTTGATCCAACAGCAATTCCCCTCCGTTTGGTTCATTTATGGCCCAATTACATTACTACGGCCCAACCTTAAATTAAACAAGTCTCGGCCCAATGAAAGAAAAAATGCAACATCAGCCCAACAGCTTCTATTTATATTTCAAAAAAATTTGTGTAGCCGACTAGGTTCGATCCTAGGACCTCTCGCTCATCAACCCACAACACCCCTTACCCATTACACCAATTATGTTTTTCTGTTATACTTCGATATCCATACATAATTAACCTATTAACATGACAGGTCTACATCTTCTTCCTCATAATAATTAAAAATGAGCGAGATACAAACCAACATCACAACCAAATTCCATTTCGATTTTTAGACTTATGAATTTAAATAACAGCGACTTGTGTGATAATAGAAATCAAAAAAAAATTTAAATAAATAAATTAAGTGCTGCTGTGTGCGACGAAGGAAAAATAAAAATAAACTCCATATTTGATTTTTAATTCTAAGCCATTTTAGATCATAATTTCTACATGAAAAAGTTTATAAATCACACACTGAAACATCTGAGATCATTAATTTGGTTTGAATCTCAACAGATAATTCTAATTCGATCGAAGAAAAATATTTGACTTTTTATATTACAAACTTTGACTCAATAATTCGATAACGATTTAGAAAATTGAGACCTGAGATTTCACACACACGTTCACAAGATGAATTGCAATGTATCTGAAATTTTACTTTTCTTCAAATTGTTCCGAATCAGATTGGAGGTTAAATGGGTTTGAGAGAATAAAAATATAAAAAAAAATGAACCTGTTGTTCTTCATTTAACTTTATGTTGACTTCTCTCCCCTTCTTCAATCACGGCAATGAATGGGAATATATAGATAAAATTGATGATAATAATTGAATGATTTATTGTAGCAAACAGGGATGGAGGATCACGAGTATAACAGAAAAAGAAGAAAAAGAAAGGAGACAGTGATGTAAAAAAATCAAATGTATTATCTGGTATCTATTATCAATAATCAATATCTATTTCTTTTATATATAATATAATATAATATAATATATTAATATTAATATTAATAATAATTATTAATTAATAATAATAATAATAATAATAATAATAATAATAATAATAATAATATCCATATAATAACTATATAATAGTTTATAAATATTTTCATAAAAAAAATAGAAATTATAAATTTTTACATACAATATTTATAAATTACAATATACATATAATAACTGTGTATAGAACTTATATATAATATAATACACAATACAATATATATATATATATATATATATATATATATATATATATATATATATATATATATATATATATATATATATATATATATATATATTTATATATTTATATATATATTTATATATATATTAATCTACAATTATTTATATATAATTATTCGCTTATTTATTTCGTATTTTAACTTATTTAATATCAAACGAGGTGACAGACGAGTTTTAAAATTATTTAATAATTGTGTTCCATATATACTTATATATATATATATATATATATATATATATATATATATATATATATATATATATATATATATATATATATATATATATATATGTATATATAGATTCATTTTAAATAATAAAATTTTATTATATCTTATTTTATCTTACATATTTATTTCAATCAATTAAATCGTATATTACATCAAATTACATTTAAATTTTAATATTTATATATATGTATACATATTCAAATATATATTTATCTATTTACAAATAGCTGTTCGTGAAACGTCGGAAATAGTCACATGGTAAATTAATATATGAAAGTAGTTCGAAATTTTAAGACTCAACTTAACAGACTTTGTTTATCGTGTCGGAAACATATTAAGATTGAGTTTAAATTTAGTCGGAAATTCCCAGGTCATCACATAGATGTTATACAACTTTGCCCAAACCTCGGTGCTATCAAGTAAGCCAAGGGATAACCAGATGTAACCGGGGGTCAGGAACTTTCAATTGGACTATAAGTCAATAACCTTTCGTTTAATCCAAAACCTTATTTTCATTAATGGTAACCTAGACATCATCCACTCATGACCGTAAGTAGCGGTAAAGTTAGCTCCTCGAATGCTTAAGGTTTTGCCATGGAAATGTATTATTCGGTTTCCGAAACGAGGAAAGTTAGCTCCTCGGTTTATTGGGACTTTCAAAATTTTAGCTCGTATTGGTGAAGTTGCTTATAGAATAGAGTTACCCGAAGAGCTTGCGGGAATTCATAACACATTTCATGTTTCCCATCTCCGTAAGTGTCTTGTGGATGACTCGACGTGGGTGCTGTTGGATGAGATTTCCTTGAACAACGAGTTAGAATATGTCGAGGAACCGATTGCCATTCTTGATGAGAAGGTTAAAATGTTGCGTAACAAGGAGGTAAGGACTTTTAAAGTCCAATGCCATCATCGAAAGGGTTCCGAGTTTACGTGGGAGTCCGAAGAGTTTGTTTTGGTGTATCTCCCAGCTTGTCATGCGCTTGGATTACGAGGACGCAATCCGAATTAAGTGGGGGAGAGTTGTAAGACCCGAAATCGATTTGTATATATTGTAAATATATTTTAAATGGCTGAAAATTCAGGACTGATGAAGTGCGCGGCGCGCGTCTGGCTGTGCGGCGTGCAGATCAAGCTGACAGCTCACCTCGCCTTTTTTAGATATTTTAAAGGGGCAAATTGGTATTTTCACATGTGGGGACAAGTTTAAGGCCCCAAGATCATTTTGGTGGGTGCCATTACTTCATTTTCATCTACCATCTTTACTTCTACTTTAATCCTAGAGAGAGAGAGGAGGTTTTAGTGTGAGAAAGCTCAATCAAAGGAGGAAGAAGCTCATTTCGGGTTTAAGCTCGAGTTTTAAAGTTGTTTGTCTAGTCACTAGCTACGTTGTGATTGTGGTGGTAAGTTCTAATCTCACTTTCCTTAATTAAATAGTGATAAGGGTTAGGGTTTGGGGTTAGTAATGAACATAAAACACATTTGTTAGTGGTTTGGGGGTTTTGGGGTAAGATTGAGTCATGAGGACTCAAGAATGACTAAACTAGGGTTTCAAGTGATAAATGGTGTTTATGGGTCTTTAATGGTTGCAAATCACTAGCACACCTTGTTGATTTTGTAAATGGGTGTTATTTGGGTTAGGGTGACCCAAATGGGTGTGTTGACTTTAAAATGGGTCAAATGAGTTTTTAAATAACTTAGTGGTGTGTAGTTGGATGATTAAATGCCATGGTCACTAACTTAGTGATAATTGGTGATTTGGGCCTATGTTTGGAGTTGTAAGTGCAAATGATGAACATTTGCACTAGGTGTCCCTTTTGGGCGGGTCGGAAGCCCTATTCGGATAAGTGTTGATTTTATATTAATGTAATAGGTGATCTCATTGATGGGTGAAGAGTTTATATGCTTACCTTCGTTTTGGATTAAGGTGAGTGGAATAATTATATGCTTAGGTATATAATGTATTTATTTGTGTAGCTCGGAATGTGAAGTGTCGATGTGTTAAGACACCACGCTTCACATGAAGAGTGAAGTGTCGACGTGCTAAGACACCACTTCGGGAATTATGAAGGCTGAAGTGTCCATGTGTTAAGACGCCACCCGGAGTGAAGTATCGACGTGTTAAGATGCCACTCCAAGGACTATCGCTGGTGAAGTATCGACGTCTTAAGAAGCCCCCCTAGGTGAAGTATTGACGTTTTAAGATGCCACATGTGGGTTTAGTATACGACGTGTTAAGTACTCTAATGGTTGTTATGAACACTGATGGGGAATTCGAGTACCATCCTTGTACTATTGGTTAACCATGGTTATGTGTTGTAATGTAGCATATTATATTTTGAGTTATATATGCTATTAATTGTACTAGCTTGTGACCTTGAAGATTTAGCGTTATACTTTGCGATGGTATGCTATATTAAATTGCTAGTGTGCATGAGGTAATTGTGTATGTGATTGAAAGTAAGTAGGTTATATATGTATGTGTATAATTATTGCATTCACTAAGCGTTTTGCTTACCCTCTCGTTGTCTACCTTTTTAGGCTCCGACGTGGAAAAAGGAAAGGGTATTCGTTTGGATTAGAGATTTCCCACTTTGGTTATGATAGTGGTGGATTTTGCATTTCGACCTAGGTTTTGGGTAGTTTAACCCCAAACACCATGCTCGTATTTTGTTTGGCAATTAAAATCGTGGGTCGAAAACATATTGGTGATTACGGGTCATCATGGCCCTTTTGTAAACTCTAATCTTTGGAATTATGTAAACTACATTTGGTCGTAATCGAATTAATGTTGTGTGAAATTGGTTTTTGAAGTTTTGGTTTTATATGTGAAAATCGGCCAACATCATCATTCATGTACTAGAGCGTGCCGCGCAATCTAAAGCGCAAATGGGGAGTACAGATGCTTGGCCCTTGGATTTCTGACTGACCTAGTTTTACGCATTAATGCGTGCCGCACAAGCTTGCGCGCACCGCGCGTCTTCCTCAGGCCAGATTACTGTTTATTTTAAAAAAAATATGTGTTGAGTTTCGGTAATCTATGTTGGGTCGTTAGAAGTGGTTTCAGAGCATGGTCTAAGGGATTTAGGTAACTTGAGATAGGTGCCTAGACTTAGACTAGATTGGTGTATGCATTTTATGCGTGACTTGTAGGAGACTGGTCGGACCGAGATTGGTTAGTGCCTAGGTTTACATGAACTAACCTTGCGCTAATTGTTTTGTGTTGTGTTTGCAATCATCAAGCGAGATAGACGTTGTACTAGCAAGCTAATGTGATGTGCTCGCGTAACAATGACTAGCTAACATTTTTACGGGTTCAAATCGTGTCGAACGAGCAATGTACGACAATTGTTGAGCAAGATAGGGCGGTGAAGATGTACGACGATTGTTTCGTGTTTAACCTATTTCATTTTATAGAATGAAGATGAGAAACGGACACGATACCGATAACGGAGGTACGAGCGAGGACTCCGAGTTCACGGCCAAGGTTGAGGCCATTATGCAAAGGCGTCACAAAGCCTTTCTAGAGGACGTTAGGAAGATGTTCCTAGATTCGATTGACGAGCAAGTAGTCAATCTAGTCAAGGAACAAGTTAAGGTTGTTCTTCACGAAGATAATGTGGGAAGATGAGACTTCTACTACAAGAATTTCAAGGATGCTCAACCTCCCACTTTTGATGGTGAACGGGATCCACTAAAGTGTGACAATCCGGAAATTTTTGATCAAATTTAAACTTAATCTTTACATGATTTCGACACGATAAGCAAAGTCTGTAATGTTGAGTCTCAAAATTTTTGAACTATTTATATGGAATCATTTAACCTTTGACTTTTCCCGACGATTCACGAAAAATTGTGTGTAAATAAAAATATAAATATATTTAAATATAAATATAAGTATATGTAATATTTTTGAATAAATAAAATACTCTTTTATCAATTGGAATTAAAAATGTAAAATAATAAACAAAATAATTAAGTTGTTATTAAAATAAATATATATAAATAGATATATGATATTATTATAAATCTATATGGTTATAGATATAAATCATTTCTATTAATAACAATTATATTGAAATATTTATAAAATATATAAATAATCAATATTCAATAGATGTATTCAGATAATATATGATATAAATTGTAATATAAATATATTAAATGTAATTACAAGTTTAATTATAATTATTATATGATTATCATTACATTCATTATTTTTATTAATATTAATATCAAGATTATAAAAATTATAATACAGAAATTGTTAAATTTGATTTGTTAATATCATTATTATTACAACTAGTAGTAAAGTTATAATTTTAGTTATATGATTAATATTAGTAATATTATTAAATATTATTATTACTTTCATCAAAATAAATATTAATATTAATATTAAAATTTATTATGAATATTATTATATTATAAGAATCATTACATGTATTTTGCTATATTAATGTTATTATTATTATTATTATTATTATTATTATTATTATTATTATTATTATTATTATTATTATTATTATTATTATTATTATTATTATTATTATTATTATTTCTAGAACATAATACAAAATATTATTATTATTATTATCATTGTTATGATTTTTAGTATCATTAGTATTTATTATTATAAATATTATTATTATTATTATTATTAATATATTAATTACTAATAGTAATTCAATTATATAAAAATCATGAACTAGTACGAATCTGCTTTAGGTTACAATCAATCTATTTATAATTTTGTTTCTGTCTCTGAAAACAGTACAAATCACGAATTTAATATCACGAAACCATCCAAATTCAGTTTGAAGTCTTTTTCCACTTTTAAATTTTTTTCTTCTTTATTTTCTTCTCTGATTAATACCTGTCGACTACTTGATTGCTATAAAACTAGATTAAATGGAGTGTTAATGGGATACCAGTCGATCAACATTAACAACTAGATTACAAGAACCTTTTTACAGCCTTTAATTTTGTTTAATTTAAAACAAAAGGGATGAAGAACACAGCCTACCCTGTTCGTGCTTCATTTTTTTTTAAAACTTGATTTTGAATGATTTTTCAAAATGTGCTAATGCAATTCTTTTAGAAATCCCATATGAAAACTCTCTGCCAAGTTTCAAATCCCAATTCTTTTTATCAAGATCAAATTTTGAAGTCAAAGTATAATTTCAAAAAGTCAAACTATTTGTTCTTCGTGAAATTTGATTCTGTATCGATGTTTCGGATTAAACTGATGTTTGAGAAAGTTTATAGGAGGAATTTACTACCTATTTCATTTACAAATCTTTGTCTAAAACAGTCTCAATTTCAAGTTTGATGTTTGAGTTGTGTTCTTGAGTTTCGAAACCACTACAGCTTATTTTTCTTATTTTCTATTTAAATAATTCAGCCCAACCACATTTCAATCGTTTCTGTTTCTTTTACACTTTCTAATCCAAACAATTAAATTGTTATTATGCTTGGTTTCTGGTCGATGGAATTGAAGATGAAGGGTAAAAGATAAAACATTTTAAATGAAATTAAAATCTAATATATTCAGAAAAATTAAAATGGTTTGATGGTTTGGACTGTTATCGGGTAAGCGGGAGGTCGTGGGTTCGAGCCTGTGCAAGGGCAGCTATTTTTTTGGAACCCTTTCTTAGTAAGGTAGTCTTATTATTATTATTATTATTATTATTATTATTATTATTATTATTATTATTATTATTATTATTATTATTATTATTATTATTATTATTATTATTATTATTATTATTATTATTATTATTATATTATTATTATTATTATTATTATTTTTATTATTATCATTATCATTATTATCATCATTATTATTATTGTTGCTATTAATATTTTTGTTAATATTATTATAAATCGTAACCTTAATAATAATATAATGATATTTGTATAAAAATGAAATTTACTATGTTATGATTATGACCATAAATATACTAAGATGACCATTTGGATATAAAAGGTTATAAAAATATTAACACGATGCATAGAAGTATATGTATATAAAAGATTAGGAATATCGATATTATTATGAAAACGATTAAAATTATCATTTTTATTATTTTATTATTATTATTACTAGAATTATAAATATAAAGATTATAGATACAAATTTTATTTCGAAAATGATTAAATTATAATTTAAATGAATTATTAAGTTTATTACTAATATCACTGTCGTTATTATTAATATTATTATATTTATCACTAATAGAATTATTAACGTAATTATTTTTATTAGTAATATTAAGTAATATCAATATTATCATTTTACCATTAAAAATATTATTTTAGTATTATTACAATTACTAGTTTTAACAAACAAATGATATATATATATATATATATATATATATATATATATATATATATATATATATATATATATATATATATATATATATATATATATATATATATATATATATATATTTACATAACTTAACCATATTAATACTTTTATTTATTTTAAATATATAAAATGAATACATTGAATTAAATAATGAAATATATATAAATTATTAATATAAAAATTATATCACTAATAATATATATATATATATTTATTCGAGTACAAGAATATTTTTTAATACATATATGAATAATATAGGTTCGTGAATCTGAGGCCAGCCCTGCATTGTTCAGTATCGTCGTATGAATATTTTTACTACAAAATATTGTATTGTGAGTTTCATTTGCTCCCTTTTTAAATGCTTTTGCGATATATATATTTTTGGGACTGAGAATACATGTACTTTTATAAATGTTTGACGAAATAGACACAAGTAATCGAAACTACATTCTATGGTTGAATTTTTATACCGGATATCGCCCTTGTTGAACTTGGTAGCCTAAGAATTGATGTTTATTATAATTGCCACTAATTGACGCGAATCCTAAAGATAGATCTATGGGCTTTGACACGCCCAGTCATAGAATTTGAACTACTTTAGTACTTCAATTTTTCTCTACAGATGAGTGGTTCTGTTTTGGGTATATTTTAGATGCATTTTGTTAATGTCGGTTACCAGGGGTTCAATCCATATGAATGATTTTTATGCAGATGCATGATGTTTATGAGAAATGAAAATCTTGTGGTCTATTAAATTAATGGAAATGATTATTTTTGATAAACTAATGAACTCACCAACCTTTTGGTTGACACTTGAAAGGATGTTTATTCTCAGGTTTGAAAGAAATCTTCCGCTGTGCATTTGCTCATTTTAGAGATATTACTTGGTGTCAATCATGACATATTTCAAAAGACATTGCATTCAAGTCGTTGAGTTTATCAAGATTATTATTAATTCAATTAAAGTTGGATATATTATGAAATGGTATGCCTGCCGTCAACTTTCGATGTAATGAAAGTTTGTCTTTTTAAAAACGAATGCAATGTTTGTAAAATGTATCATATAGAGGTCAAGTACCTCGCAATGTAACCAAATGTAATGTGTTCGTCCAGATGGATTAGGATGGGTCGTTAAAGATGGTATCAGAGCGGTGGTCTTAGCGAACCAGGTCTTGCATTAGTGTGTCTAACTGATAGTTGCTTAGATGCATTAGTGAGTCTGAACTTCGACCGTGTCCGCATGTCAAAAGTTTTGCTTATCATTTTGTGTCGAAAATTACCTACTTATCATCCTTAGGAAATTACATGCTTATCATTCTTATTCTAGACACATCTTACTGCATTGATTGCATGAGTAGTATATAGACAAAATTCATATCTTAGCGTATATGTTACTGTAAACTTTTCCTGACATATTCCGTAAATTTCTCCGTAATCTACGAAATCTTCTATTCTATATATAGGGATATTCTATATAATTAGAATACTATCCGATAGCCGGGAATCATTTTATATCAAAAAATCCTTTATTCAATCTTACGAAATGGAACTCACCACTAGTTTAAGTTCCTTGGATTCCGACAACTATTCCGATATGGATTTCCACTCGAGCTCCGAAAGCAGTGTAACCGGAATGGATCAACCGATCAGTCATCATCAATTCTAAATGAATTGGGGATGGATTCGTAGTTGACTTAATCAATGGAAATGCGAAGAAGGAGATCATTTCCACCAACCGAATTCACCTCTTGGCAAAGAATCTGAAGTACTTACCGGCGAACCAGTCCGAAACACCATTTTCACCCTCATTGCCAGGATATCTAGCAACGATTACATAATATCTACAATTCAAAACCTTATTCATCCGCTTGTTTCAACTGCCAATGATTCAGGCGTAATAAAAGAAGTCAACGAGCTTCGCGCTCGAGTTACAGTTTTGGAGACTATGCTGCAAAACTTACCAGCTTCAGCAAAATCACCGACACCAACAATACCACCAGCATCGGCACCAGTACCACCAATAACACAAGCCTCAACATCTCAAGCCTCAATATCATCATCTGTACTTCGAGTATGATCTTCGTTCTACATCTTGTTCTACATCGATTATCATCGTTCTACATGACGTTCTACATCAATGATATTCGTTCGACATGATAATTATGTAATCTCTAATATTTTAGAGATTATGTACTCTAGTTCTAACCGTAAAACGAATGAGTTTAATATCATATTAACTCATTAAATCCATGATTACATCTGAAGAAAATATATATGTAAGTATATTTTCATAAAGATTGTAATTAAAATTTCTTTTGTACAAACTGTTAATGGTGAAAATATTTTAACACGTAGGTAATACCCGAAGAATATTTAAATTTCACATTAATAAGTTACACTGTACATTCTTCCAATCTGATTCAATAGTCATTTACTATCCTACTTACATCCACATATATACGTATTCGTTCACCACAGAATAACCATTTTCCTTCAATTTCATATTTGGATTTTGACCTATCAGAATCCAACAAGTGGTATAATGAAGAAAATATTGGACAAAATAAAATTTGTTAGAAACAAACAAATTAACTATGAGAAATTCTGTTAAGAATTCACGCTAACAAAATCCTAGCTAACTGTTCCTAGCTAACTGTTAATTCCTTATTACATTTATTTATTGTAATTTATTTATCGCAATTTTAATTCTCGCAATTTTATTTATCGTCATTTAATTTCTGTTATTTATTTTATGCACTTTAAATATCCTCGGGACACGTATACAATGTTTTGATATATCATATCGACGTCATCTATATATATTATTTGGAATAACCATAGACACTCTATATGTGGTAATGCTCGAGTTAGCTATACAGGGTTGAGGTTGATTCTAAAATAATATATATACCTTGAGTTGTGATCGAGTCTGAGACATGTATACAATGGGTCACGACACGTATTAATTAATTCGAATATAATATATTAAAAATTATATGAATTATTGAACTACAAATTGTGGACTACTAACTGTGGACTAATAACATTGGACAATTAAAATGAATTAAAATATTGATTATAACATATGAAACTAAACATTTCTTCAAGTTTTCCACTTGATTTCATCTTAAACCTCATTTGTATCTTGACGATTCCAATCTGCGTTCAAATCTTTCATGATTCTTGATAACACCTCAATCGAGAGGATGAACCAACCATACTTCATCTACGGAAGAAAATATTGATGCATATAGTTATGCACCTGAAAACACTCGGAACCTGAGTAAACATTTAAACACGTATATGTGCTAGCTCCTTTGGCGTTGTTATTTCCGAAAATAACTTTGCAATCCCTTTACAAAGTAGTTAATTTTGTCACAGCTTCAGCAAATCAATTTTGATTTTTCATTCGAATAAGTCTTATTATAACTTTGATATATACGTTTGCCCCTTCATTATCATTACCGGAGAACCGTTTATGTCCCACTACATTAGCAGTAAACTTACAGACAACTTTGTTGATCCTTAATTTTTCGAAAAATCATTATCTTTATCGAAACCTTATCATATACTCATCCACATCTTATAACGAGAATTACCATACCAATTACTGGGAATCAGCAATCAGTATTTTGAATCTCGCAACGTTTCTACATCAACAGTTATATGTATACATATAACATTTATCTCTTAGAATTATGATCTTCCATTCTGAAATTCTGAAAAGCACCCAGTCTACGAATCAATACTCAGAATTCTAAAAAAGCTGAATGAAGCAGCAAAAACTGTACACGACCTTAACAGTCGAAGGTATAAAGATAAAGAATAAGTGTGTTGGCAAAGCTCAGAAAAGTTGGAACTGGAAAATGGATTAAGCAAACCATGAAGGAGGCTGTGAATAAAGACTGAATCTGCCTTCAAAGAATCTAAATGATTCAGTATATGTTGAAGTCTTTAGCAAATACCTTGCTCCTGACTCTAACCCTTTACGGACAAATCTTCTTTCGATATTAGAAATTCTAAGATATCATCGAATCTTTCATTATAAATATCCTCGATATTTCTGAAAATATTTTCATAACTATTCTTATCTGAAATCATTTATCCCTTCGCAATAACAATGTTATATCAGAAAGGAAACTGTTTTAGTTTCTAAATTCTAAAAAATATTCGAATTTAAAATATGAATGTTATTGAATTAGTGTTGGGAACTGAAGCATGAGTTAGTATAATATAATGACACTTGATCAACGTGATTATATTACAGTAAGTCATGCTGAGTTTCTAATGAATTGTGATGATTCACATACCATAACGTCATCATGTGCCATGTTACACGACTCTTACATTCTACCTAATCTTCAAACATATTAAGAACATATCTTCTTGATAAATCTATTTTTCCAGGATATTCTGGTAATTTGATAAATCAAGATCATGCCATTTCAATTTCTTCCTTAGAACATTAACCATGTTCATTCGAAACTCCTTACCTACGAATTATGGACCATTAGTTACTCTATTTAAAGTCGGGAAGAGAAAATAAAAGCATGGACCTCCAAAATATAAGGGAGAATATAAAGCCTGATAACAACACATAAATTACAAACCATGGATATCAATGTCTATCGTAACATAAAGATATGGGAGAATTAAAAATACTATAACCCCAAGGGCGAAGTAGAAGTAAACAGATTCCTCCGGTGGAAGTTGGAAAAGGAGAATGATTGTTGCGATAGTCAAGGTAAGGACAAGGATCAGAATTGGATTAAGCATTTTCACAATCTTTTGAATTTGGAAATTGAGTATAGGAGTGGTAAAAGTAATGGAACGGAAGAAGTTAATTTATAGTGAAAAATCTTATAAAGAAACCAAGGCAGATCTACGCATTTAATTAGAAAGATCATAATTTCCTGAATTATCGAAGAATCAAATCTTATATAGATTTGAAGATTATCTTTAAATTCCCCGAATTTCGGAAATTCAACCCTGAATACGTCAAAAGTTAAGACAAATCTTTAATGTCCTCATTTCACTCTTTTGTGATAACTTCACTCATACGCTTCACTTAAGCAAATTGTTTTATCCATATTACTCGCTGATGATAAAACTCTAATTTTCAGCTCGTATGCGTCATGAAAACATACTTATTGTCAGCCATGACCTTCCCAATCAAATTTCGGGAAGAAATTTCTTTAACGGGTAGGTACTGTGACAACCCGAAAATTTTCGATCAAATTTAAACTTAATCTTTACATGATTTCGACACGATAAGCAAAGTCTGTAATGTTGAGTCTCAAAATTTTTGAACTATTTATATAGAATCATTTAACATTTGACTTTTCCCGACGATTCACGAACAATTGTGTGTAAATAAAAATGTAAATATATTTAAATATAAATATAAGTATATGTAATATTTTTGAATAAATAAAATACTCTTTTATCAATTGGAATTAAAAATGTAAAATAATAAACAAAATAATTAAGTTGTTATTAAAATAAATAGATATAAATATATATATGATATTGTTATAAATCTATATGGTTATAGATATAAAAGATTTCTATTAATAACTATTATATTGAAATATTTATAAAATATATAAATATTTAATATTCAATATATGTATTCAGATAATATATGATATAAATTGTAATATAAATATATTAAATGTAATTACAAGTTTAATTATAATTATTATATGATTATAATTACATTCATTATTGTTATTGATATTAATATCAAGATTATTAAAATTATAATACTGAAATTGTTACATTTGATTTGTTAATATCATTATTATTACAACTAGTAGTATAGTTATAATTTTAGTTATATGATTAATATTAGTAATATTATTAAATATTATTATTACTTTCATCAAAATAAATATTAATATTAATATTAAAATTTATTATTAATATTATTATATTATAAGAATCAATACATGTATTTTGCTATATTAATGTTATTATTATTATTATTATTAGAAAATAATACAAAATATTATTATTACCATTAATAATATTATTATTATCATTTTTATTATTTTTAGTATCATTATTATTTATTATTATAAATATAATTATTATTATTATTATTAATATATTAATATTAATTACTAATAGTAATTAAATTTTATAAAAATCATGAACTAGTACGAATCTGCTTTAGTTTACAATCAATCTGTTTATAATTTTGTTTCTGTCTCTGAAAACAGTACAAATCACGAATTTAATATCACGAAACCATCCAAATTCAGTTTGAAGTCTTTTTCCACTTTTTAATTTTTTCTTCTTTATTTTCTTCTCTGATTAATACCTGTTAACTACTTGATTGCTATAAAACTAGATTAAATTGAGTGTTAATGGGATACCAGTCGATCAACATTATCAACTAGATTATAAGAACCTTTTTACATCCTTTAATTTTGTTTAATTTAAAAATAAAAGGGATGAAGAACACAGCCTACCCTGTTCGTGCTTCATTTTTTTTAAAACTCGATTTTGAATGATTTTTCAAAATGTGCTAATGAAATTCGGTTAGAAATCCCATATGAAAACTCTCTGCCAAGTTTCAAATCCCAATTCTTTTTAACAAGATCAAATTTTGAAGTCAAAGTATAATTTCAAAATGTCAAACTATTTGTTCTTCGTGAAATTTGATTCTGTATCGATGTTTCAGATTAAATTGATGTTTGAGAAAGTTTATAGGAGGAATTTACTACCTATTTCATTTACAAATCTTTGTCTAAAACAGTCTCAATTTCAAGTTTGATGTTTGAGTTGTGTTCTTGAGTTTCGAAACCACTACAGCTTATTTTTCTTATTTTCTGTTTAAATAAATCAGGCCAACCACATTCCAATCATTTCTGTTTCTTTTACACTTTCTAATCCAAACAATTAAATTGTTATTATGCTTGGTTTCTGGTCGATGGAATTGAAGATGAAGGGTAAAACAGAAAACGTTTTAAATGAAATTAAAATCTAATATATTCAGAAAAATTAAAATGGTTCGATGGTTTGGACTATTGTCGGGTAAGCGAGAGGTCGTGGGTTCGAGCCTGTGCAAGGGCAGCTATTTTTTTTTAACCCTTTGTTAGTAAGGTAGTCTTATTATTATTATTATTATTATTATTATTATTATTATTATTATTATTATTATTATTATTATTATTATTATTATTATTATTATTATTATTATTATTATTATTATTATTATTATCATTATCATTATCATTATTGTCATTATTATCATCATTATTATTATTGTTGCTATTAATATTGTTGTTAATATTATTATAAATCGTAACCTTAATAATAATATAATGATATTTGTATAAAAATGAAATTTACTATGTTATGATTATGACCATAAATATATTAAGATGACCATATGGATATAAAAGGTTATAAAAATATTAACACGATGCATAGAAGTATATATATATATAAAAGATTAGGAATACCGATATTATTATGAAAACGATTAAAATTATCATTTTTATTATTTTATTATTATTATTACTAGAATTATAAATATAAAGATTATAGATACAAATTTTATTTCGGAAATGATTAAATTATAATTTAAATGAATTATTAAGTTTATTACTAATATCACTGTCGTTATTATTAATATTATTATATTTATCATTAATAAAATTATTAATGTTATTATTTTTATTAGTAATATTAAGTAATATCAATATTATCATTTTACCATTACAAATATTATTTTAGAATTATTACAATTACTAGTTTCAACAAACAAATGATATATATATAAATATATATTTACATAACTTAACCATATTAATACTTTTATTTATTTTAAATATATAAAATGAATACATTTAATTAAATAATGAAATATATATAAATTATTAATATAAAAATTATATCACTAATAATAATATATATATTTATTCGAGTACAAGAATATGTTTTAACACATATATGAATAATATAGGTTCGTGAATCTGAGGCCAACCCTGCATTGTTCAGTATCGTCGTATGAATATTTTTACTACAAAATATTGTATTGTGAGTTTCATTTGCTCCCTTTTTAAATGCTTTTGCAATATATATATATATTTTTAGGACTGAGAATACATGCACTTTTATAAATGTTTGACGAAATAGACACAAGTAATCGAAACGACATTCTATGGTTGAATTTTTATACCGGATATCGCCCTTGTTGAACTTGGTAGCCTAAGAATTGGTGTTTATTATAATTGCCACCAATTGACGCGAATCCTAAAGATAGATCTATGGGGTTTGACACGCCCCAGTCAGAGAATTTGAACTGCTTTAGTACTTCAATTTTTCTCTACAGACGAGTGGTTCTGTTTTGGGGATATTCTAGATGCATTTTGTTAATGTCGGTTACCAGGGGTTCAATCCATATGAATGATTTTTATGCAGATGCATGATGTTTATGAGAAATAAAAATCTTGTGATCTATTAAATTAATAGAAATGATTATTTATGATAAACTAATGAACTCACCAACCTTTTGGTTGACACTTGAAAGCATGTTTATTCTCAGGCTTGAAAGAAATCTTCCGCTGTGCATTTGCTCATTTTAGAGATATTACTTGGAGTCATTCATGACATATTTCAGAAGACATTTCATTCAAGTCGTTGAGTTCATCAAGATTATTATTAAGTCAATTATAGTTGGATATATTATGAAATGGTATGCCTGCCTTCAACTTTCGATGTAATGAAAATTTATCTTTTTAAAAACGAATGCAATGTTTGTAAAATGTATCATATAGAGGTCAAGTACCTCGCGATGTAACAAAATGTAATGTATTCGTCCAGATGGATTAGGACGGGTCGTTAAATAAAGAGCAATTGTTGGATCTCCGATATGGAAGGGGCTTTCCGTACTTGTGAATGCCCTCTCGATAAGAAGACGAGGTACGGATGTAGCATGTTAATGGGTGATGCTAAAATGTGGTGGGACGAAAAGATTCGGCTTTATGGTGAGGAACAATGTATGGAATTCACGTTGGATGAATTCAAGGCGGAATTTTTCAAAGAGTACCGAACTTCAGTCGATCTTTCGAGGCTTAAGGATGAGTTACGTGCTTTGAGGCAAGGGTCAATGGATTTGAACACTCTCAAGTCCACTTTCTTATCGAAGACCCATTTTTGCCCGGAGTATGTCGGAAATGATCACATATTAAAGGAAGATTTCTATCAAACCTTGAACGACAACTACCAAGAGAAGATTAGTAGGAACTCGGTGAAAACTTTTGATGAGTTGTTTGACATAGCTAAAGGTTTTGAGTCGCTCGTTTCGAAAGAGAGTGGCTTTACTTTTGGCAAAAGAAATTTTGAAGCTACTAGTCATTCGAACAAGAAGAGTAAAGGTGCAACCGAGAGTGTTGGTAGTGTGAAGAAGAGCGCTTCCTGATGTTTTTCTTATACGTGCTACAATTGTGGACAAAAGGGTCATATGGCTTGTGATTGCCCGAACCCATCTTCCGCAAGCACACTCACATGTTTTAATTGCCAAAAGCAAGGGCACCGAAGGACGGAGTGTCCCGATTTGGGCAATAAGTTAAGAGGTTAGAAAAAGAGGTGGGAACGGCGAGGGGATGAAATTATTTAATGACCAATGATGAAGCCAAGCAATCAAATGAAGTTGTCTCAGGTACTTTCATGGTTAACTCTAACCCAGCAAGGATACTATTTGATAGTGGTGCTAATTTGTCGTTTGTGTCACTTTGATTTGTGCGCAAGATAGACAAACCGCTAGCTAAGTTAAGTCATCTGGTAGAAGTTGAAATAACGAATGGTAAGATGGTGCTAGAGGTTGAAGTGTGTGAGGATTGTAATGTTTTGTTTGGTGCCGAAACCTTTAAAATCGATCTTATTCTGATGACTTTGGGTGAGTTTTATATTGTTGTTGGTATGGATTGGCTCGAACGTTATAGAGCCGATATTGCATGCCATGAAAAGTTTATTCGTGTGAAGACCCCAAGTGGGGGAGAGTTAATTATTCATGGCGAGAAACGGTGAAGACTTGTGCCATTATGCACTTATGCACGGGCACGTTGTTTCCTTAGTAGTGGTGGCATGGCTTTTCATGCCCATGTAGTTGATACTCGTGAAGAGCCACCATCCATTCGTGAAATTTCGGTGGTTAATGAATTCGAAGACATCTTTCCGGATGAGTTACCGGGTGTTCTGGCGGAAAGGCAAGTTGAATTTCGCATTGAGTTGGTTCCGGGGGCTACTCCAATTGCTAAAACTCCTTATCATTTAGCGCCAACAGAAATGCAAGAGTTGTTGAACCAAACCCAAGAGTTGCTTGAAAAGGGTTTTATCCGACCGAGTGCTTCGCCATGGGGCACTCCAGTTTTGTTCGTGAAGAAGATGAATGGTAGTATGCGGATGTGTATCGATTATCGGGAGTTGAATAAAGTGACGATCAAGAATCGTTATCCATTGCCTCGGATTGACGATTTGTTTTATCAACTCCAAGGCGTGACTTATTTTTCTAAAATTGACTTACGGTTCGGTTATCACCAAATGCGGGCCTGTGAGGAAGATGTTGAGAAAATGGCCGCTCGAACACGTTACGGGCATTTTGAATTTGTAGTTATGCCTTTTGGTCTTACGAATGCACCGGCGGCATTCATGGATCTTATGAAGCGAGTGTGCCAACCTATGTTGGACAAGTTGGTAATTGTGTCATTTGACGACATACTTGTCTATTCGAAGAGTATGAAGGAACTGAACATCATTTTCGTGGAGTGTTGAAGACATTGCGGAAGGAGAAGTTGTATGCTAAATTCTCCAAGTGTGAATTTTGGCTAATGGAAGTGCAATTCCTTGGCCATATTATGAACAAAGAAGGTATTCAAGTAGATTCGGGGAAGATAGAGACGGTAAAGAGTTGGGGACAACCGACTACACCTACGAAAATTCGAAGTTTTCTCAGATTGGCCAGTTATTACCGTCAGTTTATCTAAGACTTTTCTAAGATCGCTTCTCCGTTAACAAAGTTGACTAGGAAGAACGCGAGATTTAATTGGGAAAATGAGCAAGAGATTGCTTTCCAATTGTTAAAAGAGAAGTTGTGTCAAGCTCCGGTTTTGGTGTTACCGGAAGGTGTAGAAGATATGACGGTTTATTATGATGCCTCATTAAATGGGCTCGGGTGTGTCCTAATGCAAAGGGGTAAAGTCATTGTTTATGCCTCTCGACAATTGATAGAACACGAAAAGAGATACCCGACTCATGATCTTGAATTGGCGGCGGTGGTTCATGCGTTGAAAATTTGGCACTACTAATTGTATGGTGTCAAGTATACGATTTATTCGGATCATAAGAGTTTGAAACATCTCTTTAACCAACGAGATTTGAATTATTGTCAACGTAGATGGATGGATGTTATAAAGGATTATGATTGTGAGATACTTTACCATCCGGGTAAGGCGAATGTGGTCGCAGATGCGTTGAGCTGAAAGAGTCAACATCCGTCACTACGAGTAGCATCATTATGCATGATTATTACTAACAATTTTCTTATGAAGCTAGGTGAGATTCAAATTGAGGCTTTTGTTAACAACAAACATGAGGAACGAATCATGGGGCAAACGAAGTCTATTACTTTAGGCCCGCGTGGTTTGTTGTCCTTTCAAGGAAGAGTGTGGGTGCCTAGAATGGGAGATTACTGACAAGTGCTACTTGATGAAGCACATAAGTCAAAGTATTCCAATCATCCGGGTGCGACAAAGATGTATCTTGATTTAAAGAAAGAATATTGGTTACCCGGCATCAAGCGTGATGTTGTTAAGTATGTTGAACAATGCGTCACGTGTTTGCAAGTTAAGGCCGAATACCAAAAATCGTATGGTATGTTACAACCGTTAGAAATCCTAAAGTGGAAGTGGGAGCACATTACCATGGATTTTATTACGAATTTACCAAAGACGGCGAGAACCTAATTTGATACGATTTGGGTAATAGTTGATCGGTTGACGAAGAGTGCTTTGTTTCTTCCCATTCGAGAAACGATATCATCGGAGACTTTGTCTAAGTTGTTTATCAAGGAAGTGATATCAAGGCATGGGGTTCCTATATCTATTATTTTGGATCGAGATACTCATTTCATGTCTCAGTTTTGAAAAAAGTTTCATGAAAATATGGGTACTCAATTGAAGATGAGCACGAGTATCATCCTCAAACGGATGGTCAAACTAAGCGTACGAATCAAACGTTGGAGGATATGTTATGAGCGTGTGTTATTGATTTCAGTGGTTGTTGGGATGAGCACTTGATAATGCTAAAAAGGAACATATATTTAGTATCAATATCCTTCCAATATGTAAAGCTTTTAATTACTATTGTTCTATTTTTATGTAATAATCGTTTAAATAAATTAGTGCGAAGACAAAAGAAGAAAATGACGATTTGAAGATGCCAACGACCAAAAAGCTAAAAAGTACAAAGTACAATCCAAGTGGTTCAAATTATTGATGAGAAACGTCTAGAAATTACAAGAGTACAAGCCGCAAAACGCAAAGTACAAGATATTAAATTATACGAAAAGGCGTTCGAAAATCCGGAACTGAGACATGAACCAACTATCAACGTGTGACTCAACGGAGCTAAAATTACAAGTCAACTATGCACAAGAATATAATATTATATATAATTAATATATATATATATATATATATATATATATATATATATATATATATATATATATATATATATATATATATATATTATTTTAATCAAAGCAGCCCACGTTTAATTCATTTGGTGAGCTGGAATCCGAAGCTCCGCACTCGCAGAGCTGTGAAGCACAAAACCTCCGCACTCGCGGAGCTGTACAGTTCAAAGTGGGCCTATAAAAGGCCGCGTATTCTGATCAATTTCCTTACACCTTTTTCTTTTTGTTTCTTTCAATCTATCGATATATATATATATATATATATATATATATATATATATATATATATATATATATATATATATATATATATATATATTATATTTATATTTATAATTTTAAGTTTAATTTAATAATAATAATAATAATAATAAGGGTATTGTAAATTGGATTGGACGTTTAGTGACGTTTATATGACATCGTTTACAATCATTTAATTAATCAATTAGATTAGATAATTGATTATTCATTATGGCCAAAGTGAATAAATTAATGTATCATGGACTAATTAAAACAGGGGTGGATTACATACAAGAATACTTGGTGTAATTGTTAATAAAATATTAAAACCTTGGATTGCATACAGTCGATAACCTGGTGTAATCATTAAACAAAGTACTAAAACCTTATTACAGTTCGAATCCCTAATTAGTTGGAATATTTGACTTCGGGAATAAGGTTAATTTGACGAGAATTTTATAATTATGACCGATGGACTATTATGAACAAAAACCAAATAGGTATCAAATAAATCCAGGACAAAGGACAATTAACCCAGATAAATAAATTAAAATCAAAACGTCAAACATCGTGATTACGGAAGTTTAAATAAGCATAATACTTTTATTTCATATTTCATCGTACCTTTATTTACTGTCATTTTAATTACTGCAATTTACTTTATCGCAATTTAAATTCTGTCATTTATATTATCGTCATTTATCTTTACGCTTAAAATATAAAATCGACAAACCGGTCATTAAACGGTAAAAACCCCCTTTTATAATAATATTACTATATATAATTATATATATTTTATACAAATATAGTTATTAAAAATATAGTACGTAATCGCTAGCTTCCTGTGGAACGAACCGGACTTACTAAAAACTACACTACTCTACGATTAGGTACACTGCCTATAGTGTTGTAGTAAGGTTTAAGTATATCCCATCTATATAAATAAATAAAACTTGTATCATATTTCGCCATATTACATATTAAAAATAATACTATTTTGTACTACACTTCGCACACATCAAGTATTTTTGGCGCCGCTGCCGGGGAATCGGTGAAAAACGCACATCTATTAAAACTATATTTTTGTAAAAATATATAAATTTGTAAAAATATTATTTTACATAAAAAAAGAAATATATATATCTATATATATATTATATATAAGTGTTTAAAATGAAAAGAAAATATATTTTTAAGATCTTATTTAAAGTATAAAAAGTGTTTTTATTTTTAAGTTCTTAAAATTTAAGTTTTTTTATATATAAATTTTACTTATAATAAGTTTAAAAAAATAGAGAAAACTGAAATCAAATAATTAATAAATAGAAATTTGGGCTGAGCCGATTAAAAGCCCAAAATATTGCAGGACTCCTTGTTCATGCGACCGCATGATATCATAACTATATCCCCATGCGATTGCATGAGCCTGTCTGACAGGTCTGAAACCTTAGCTGTACGAATTAGGGTTACATTTAAATAATTATTATTATTAATTAATTATAATTAGGGTTTTTAATTTAATAATATTTAGTTTTAGTTATATTTAATTTGTAATATTTAGTTTAAATTAGTTTTATTAATTATAAATTGATACTTTTATAAAATAAATAATATAAAAATAATATTTTTATAAAATTGTATTTTTATAACTTTAAGCTTAATTTATATTTTGTATCTTTTTATTAGTTAAAACGTAATTTTATAATTTTTCATTCGTAATTAGTTTTAATCTAGTATTTTTCCGTAGTTTATTTTTATTTCTAGATCTTTAGGCTTTGCCGTAAAATCCCTTAAGTGCTTTTTCTTTAGACTAAGATTTAGATGCTTTAGAATTTTCCGACACCGTTTTAAGTTTTAATGCCTTTTTAAGCTATTGTCGTTTTGGATATAGAATTCTTTTTAAGCTTTAATACCTTTAGATGTAAGTTTTAAATTTTAGTGTTTAGACTTTTAAGTTTCGACGCTACATTTTATTATTTTTCGACGCTTAATTTTTCGACCTTTTATTTTTTGACGTTTTTCGACGCACTCTTTTTCTTTCTTATTTCTCGACGCTCTAGTTTTTAGGACATAGATTATTTTTTTCTTCAAAATTTCGTCGGAAAATTATTTTAAGCGGTTAAATTGATAGACATCCAAATTTTCTGGTTCGTAGTAATAGTTGATTTGTTAGTGGCGAGTTGTGGGCTTCCGATTTAAAGGGTCCCGGCTACCTGCTGCATCTATTGGCTATTCGAAACGTGGGCAAAATCAGAAAAGTATATTAATTTGATAACTTATATAATTTTTATCTTTTTTAACTAATAGGATATTCAGTTAATGCACCGAGCAAAACGTTCACCACCTTTCATACGTTCACCACCTGTAACTCGATTAAGACATCTAGCCAATATTGTCGCCGTTGATTTTTCTTTAGAATCATCATCTAGTCGACCAAGTACTCAAATTCAAATTTCTGATAATCCATTTTTTGAACCCGACTTCACAATTGAGAACCCGGAGGATATTCAAGGACAATTCAAAGATCCTGAACCAATAATCATTTCTCCTGAACCACAAACCGTTAAATTAGAATCCTCTAGTGATTCGTATTCAACAATTTCAATTATGGAAGTAACGGAACCTCTAAGTATGGAAGATCGAATGAGAGCTACACGCACGGGCCAAGGTCACGCCATTATTAAGCCAGACATCAATGCGCCAGATTATGAAATCAAGGGACAAATCCTACACATGGTAACTAATCAATGCCAATATAGTGGTACGCCAAAAGAAGACCCAAATGAACATCTTCGAACATTTAATAGGATCTGTACTCTATTTAAAATCCGAGAAATTGAGGATGAACAGATCTATCTCATATTGTTTCCCTGGACTTTAAAGGGAGAAGCCAAAGATTGGTTAGAATCATTACCTGAAGGGGCGATTGACACATGGGATGTCTTATTTGAAAAATTTCTTAAACAATTCTTTCCTGCATCTAAAGCCGTGAGACTTCAAGGAGAAATAGTTACGTTCACACAAAAGCCAAATGAAACTCTATATGAGGCGTGGACAAGATATGAAAAGTTATTAAGAGGATGTCCGCAGCATGGTTTAGATACTTATCAAATAGTACAAATATTCTACCAAAGATGCAACATCACTACAAGAAAAGATATCGATATAGCAGCTGGTGGTTACATTATGAAGAAAACCGCAACTGAAGCTTACAGGATTATTGATAACACAACCTCCCACTCTCACGAGTGGCATCAAGAAAAAGATATTTTTCGTTCATCTAAAGTGGTTAGAGCCAATTCTAGCCATGACTTTGATTCCGTTTCCGCAAAAATAGATGCTTTCGAGAGACGAATGGAAAAGATGAATAAAGATATTCATGCAATACGAATCAGTTGTGAGCAATGCGGTGGACCACACTTAATGAAAGATTGTCACATTGAGCAAACGATGGAACAACATGAGAATGTTTCCTACATAAACCAAAGTCCGGGAAATAATTATCAAAATAATTATTAACCGCCAAGGCCAAACTTTAATCGAAATCAAAACATTCTTTACAATCCAAATGGACCTAACAATAACTCGTACAACCAACAAGGTCCGAATAACCAACCAACTCAAAACAACACTTTCAATCAACAAAGACCTGGCATGTATAAACCACCACAACAAATCGAAGAGAAAAAGCCAAATCTAGAAGAAATGATGGCAAAGCTAATGGAATCTCAAACACAATTTATTACATCTCAAACCCAAACAAATGAGAGGTTTGATCAGTCATTAAGAACTCAACAAGCTTCCATTTTGAATCTAGAAAAATACGTAGGTACTCTTGCTAGCATAATGAGTTAGATGGAACAAGGAAAGCTACCGAGTAATACTGAAATAAATCCTCGAAATGAGAATGTTAATATGGTGTCAACAAATTCTGAAAAACCTGCTCCAGAAGATGGGAAGGATTTCGATGTGAGTAACAATGAAGAAGTTACAACACCACCACCACCACCCGAGTATGTAAAGCCAGTGATGGCACCATACAGACCACCCATCCCGTTTCCAAGAAAAGGAGTTGAGTATGAGCAAGTAATAGGTAATAAAATTTGTGATACCTCTGGAAAGAAGAAGAAGAATAAGAAAGTGCAAGAAACAAAAATTGTAAAAATAAATTCGGTGAAGACATTTCCACCAAAAGTTCCACCCTGGTTGGGTGATCCGGGTGAATTTATTGTTCATTGTCTACTTAGTGATTGTGTCATGTATGATGCACTAGCAGATTTAGGTGCGAGTGTGAGTGTAATGCCTCTTTCATTATATAAGAGATTAGGAGTAGGTGAGTTAAGTCCAACAGAGATGAGTGTCCGACTCTTTGATCAAACCATTAGGCACCCAGTTGGAATTGCTGACAACCTACCCGTTCAAGTAGGTAATTTAACCTTTCTAGTCGAATTTATTGTCATTGACATAGAAGAGGACTCAAACATTCCTCTAATTTTAGGTCGACCATTCTTAGCGCCCACCGGGGCGTTATTTGATGTAAGAAAAGGTAGAATGACACTTAGTAATGATGAAAAATCAATTACCTTTGTGAGTCGAAAGTCTAAATCTCCACCAAACAAAACCGTTGAACTAACAAAACGATTGATAAGAACCATATTGTTTTACCAACTCCAACGGTAGTGCTTAACAATAATAAAACGCCTAAGTATGGGGAAGATGGAGTAACACCTAATGATGACCTGATATCAAAGAACCCCGTTGTTGATGCGAAATTAAATGACCCCGTTATTAATAGTTCAGTGAAGAAACTTATTAAATGGATTCGCGATGCTAGAACCAAGGGGAACTTTAAGTTATGTAACCGGTTAGTATCCAATCTATCGCCTAAAGAAAAGTCAAAACTAGTTGAATTTGTGGATATTACACAGGAATTCGACCAATGGCTTAAAGCAAAAGTCACAGATATGCAAGTTGATTATGGTCCAAAAGAAATTGACAATGAAGTTAATCACAATTTCGAAACCATAGCTACCTAAGTGTGGGTAGATTCAAATGTTCTAAAAAGAAAACGATGTCTAAAGTTAGTTGTTCTGTTCTCGTGTAGTTCCGAGAATGGAATCTGATTGGTCTTTTTCGCTAGCAGACACTAAAGAACTAGTTTTCTCCCCCCATTCTGAATTTTTGTTTTGTAGGTTTTGTATAAAATTAATATGCATTTTTAAATTTAATTTTTGTGTGATTTTTAAAAAACAAAATTTACTTTATTTCATTAAGATTAAAAAATAATTTCTAAAATTCATCTTAAGTTGAAGACTAGGTCATGGAACCGAAATTGCTTTACCTGAGGGCGGGGCGACAAATTTTGTTATCAATATTTTTAATTTTATTGATCTTAAGTATACCAAAAATATTAAAAAAACCAAAAATCTTTGCTTTTAAAACAATCACTTTAACGACAAATTTTAAATTTTGTCGAGGGACGGACTAGGTAAACATACCGAAACTACCTAAAGTAAAAGGAAACAAAATTTTAAAAAATTATTCATTTAAATTGTTTTAATAAATAAATGTTTTATAAAATATATATATATTATATATATGTTTGTAGTTTATCTTATGTACAAAACAGGGTAAAACAGCGCATTTTCAAAGACTGACATTAAAGTTCAGCAAAAGCTACTAATTTTGACGACAAGACGCAAAATATCAAATGTGATATAAAATAATATTTTTGCAAACTCGGTATTTTTAATCACTTTTCTACACTAATCACCCTCATGAATTTATAATTATAGTCTAATTTCATGCAAATGAGGGCATTACATGATCTCAAGTGTGGGGAAGGGTTATAAATTCTCCCGGGTTTACACTTAGTGTAATTGTCAAATTTTGTAAAAATTTGAAAAATTTTCAATTAAATGAATTCAAAATCGTGTTCATACATATTTATGAACGATAAAACTAGGTTATAATACCGAAATTATTGTTACCTCGGAGAGAACATAAATGGAGAAACAACCCAAAACGCTTGAATTTATTTAAAATGGAATCAATAAGAATAAAAAGGCAAAGAAAAGAATAAATAAAAGCTAAGTGTGGGAAGAATTTACCAAGTTCTTCAAAACATATATCACATATTTGTACAAGATTATTGCAGGTACTTTTGCTTTGGACTAAACTAATCAGTTTTACCCGAATTACTGTAATATATTTTAAAGAAAGTGGATCTACACGATGAATCAATTCCATCATTTAAAGGAAGTAAAGTCTTCCGAAAAAGACACACGCTTCTTGATTTAGGTCAAGAAGTTGTCGTCCAGACCAGCTGCAGGTTAACAAAAAATCTAGAAAAGTCATCTCTAAAATCAGCAGGGAATCCACGAACCTCAGCATCAAACAGGGTCGCCATGTGGTCAGACTTATCCTAACCATGAAAGGATCTGTCTCATAAAATAGGGAGGGCGCCGTGCAAATTAGCTTGATAAGACTAATGAATCAGACCCCCAGAAAGGATAATCTCCTTAAAGATCAAAAATCAGCTTTTAAGACTGATATTACTCAATCCTTGAGATTGACCTTAAAGATTGAGAATTACAAACTCATGGAATTCAATGATATCTAAACTCGAGCTTGAACGAGAAAATATTTTGATCAAAATTAAAATCGATTTGTTTTCTGAAAACCTATTTTCAATGCGTTCATTACCATTGAACGTAAAATCCTAAGATTTCATCAGAATTCATTAGGTCACCTGAATCAAATCGGGTGTCAACCGTAAGAACGGTGGTTGCATAGCATGGTCAAAGACAGGACCTTGTGCCAGACCGAAAAATTATAGGGTGATCTTTACTATTTCTCTTACAAAGGATAGTAATTGCATCCGACACGTTGTGGACCATGAACATTTGCATGTCATTAGACATTGCCTTAACAGTTGCTTGTTCAACGCTTTCCTTTACAACCGGACGGTAGTTTACCAAAAGGTAATATACAGAGCAAGTATATTGGACGTGTTGCTTTCCTAATACAAGATTAGCAAGTGGGTGACACAAAACCGTAAGTTTTGAGCTAAAATTTTCAAATCTGAAACCCACAAAATCCACAAAAGCATTTTGCAAACACCGGTGAAGGGTTATTCCGGAAAACTTATCTAGGGTAAAAGCTAGAATGAATTTTCAAAAGATCAAATGTTTTCATAAAGATCCAATTTCCTTAAAGGATCAACATTTTCATAGTCATGTGGGACTGTAAACCACATCGTTACTATCATTGTTTATACGACCGTATTAAAATCACTGATGTATAAAGTGTGAGAATAAAAAAGTGATTCGAGTGAAGTGTGATTTAATTACAAGTTCTGTATTGCTTGAGGATAAGCAACGTTCAAGTGTGGGGATATTTGATAATGCTAAAAAGGAACATATATTTAGTATCAATATCCTTCCAATATGTAAAGCTTTTAGTCACTATTGTTCTATTTTTATGTAATAATCGTTTAAATAAATAAGTGCGAAGACAAAAGAAGAAAATGACGATTTGAAGACGCAAACGACCAAAAAGCTAAAAATTACAAAGTACAATCCAAGTGGTTCAAATTATTGATGAAAAACATCTAGAAATTACAAGAGTACAAGCCGCAAAATGCAAAGTACAAGATATTAAATTATACGAAAAGGCGTTCGAAAATCCGGAACCGTGACATGAACCAACTATCAACGTGCGACTCAACGGAGCTAAAATTACAAGTCAACTATGCACAAGAATATAATATTATATATAATTAATTATATATATATATATATATATATATATATATATATATATATATTATATATTATTTTAATCAAAGCAGCCCACGTTTAATTCATTTGGTGAGCTGGAATCTGAAGCTCCGCACTCGCGGAGCGGTGAAGCACAAAACCTCCGCACTCGCGGAGCTGTGAAGTTCAAAGTTGGCCTATAAAAGGCCGGGCATTCTGATCGATTTCCTTACACCTTTTTCTTTTTCCTTCTTTCAATCTATCTATATATATATATTTATATTTATAATTTTAAGTTTAATTTAATAATAATAATAATAATAATAATAATAATAATAATAATAATAATAATAATAATAATAATAATAATAATAATAATAATAATAATAATAATAATAATAATAATAATAATAAGGTTATTGTAAGAAATGTTTTACGGGTTTTAAAGTCGGAACTCTGTCCGTGTAACACTATGCGATAAATAATCACTGTAAGCTATGTTCTTCCTTTTTAAATTAATGTATCGTAACTAAGTTATTATTATGCTTATTTGAGCTGAAGTAATAGTGATGTTAGACTAACTATTAAGACGGGGTTATTGGACTTTGTACCATAATTAGGTTTTGGACAAAAGACCGGCACTTGTGAATATTGGACTATTAACTATTAATAGGTGGGGGTATTGTCTAATTGAATGACAATTCATTGGAACCTGTCGAACCTATCTTCAAATTAGTTAATCTAATAATTATTAAAATGATTACAAATGTCCTATTTAGTAACGTTTATATGACATCATTTATAATCATTTAATTAACCAATTGGATTGGGTAATTAATTATTCATTATGGCCAAAGAGAATAAATTAATGTGTCATTGACTAATTAAAACAGGGGTAGATTACATACAAGGATCCTTGGTGTAATTGTTAATAAAGTATTAAAACCTTGGATTGCACACAGTCGATAACGTGATGTAATCATTAAACAAAGTATTAAAACCTTGTTACAGTTCGAATCTCTAATTAGTTGGAATATTTGACTTCGGGAATAAGGTTAATTTGACGAGCATTTTATAATTATGACCGATGGACTATTATGGACAAAAACCAAATAGATATCAAATAAATCCAGGACAAAGGACAATTAACCCAGATAAATAAATTAATATCAAAACGTCAAACATCATGATTACGGAAGTTTAAATAAGCATAATACTTTTATTTCATATTTCATCGTACCTTTATTTACTGTCATTTTAATTACTGCAATTTACTTTATCGCAATTTAAATTCTGTCATTTATATTATTATCATTTATCTTTACGCTTAAAATATAAAATCGACAAACCGGTCATTAAACGGTAAAAACCCCCTTTTATAATAATATTACTATATATAATTATATATATTTTATACAAATATAGTTATTAAAAATATATTACGTAATCGCTAGCTCCCTGTGGAACGAACCAGACTTACTAAAAACTACACTACTCTACGACTAGGTACACTGCATATAGTGTTGTAGCAAGGTTTAGGTATATCCCATCTATATAAATAAATAAAACTTGTATCATATTTCGTCGTATTACATATTAAAAATAATACTATTTCGTACTACACCTCGCACACATCAGCACTTACCTTTGGTGGAATTCTCGTACAACAATAGCTATCATGCTAGTATTGGAATGCCACCGTATGAGATGCTTTATGGGCGAAGGTTTCGAACTCCTATTTGTTGGGGTGAAGTGGGACAAAGGGAAATCAGGAGTACCGATTTGATTTTGGAGATGAATAGTAAGATTGAGATGAATCGGGCTCGACTTAAGGCAGTGCAAGACAGACAAAAATCTTATGCCGATAAAAGAAGGCGATCGATTGAGTTTCAAGAAGGTGACATGGTGATGCTTAAGGTTTCACCATGGAAAGGTATTATTCGGTTTCGAAAACGAGAAAAGTTAGCTCCTCAGTTTATTAGGCCTTTCAAAATTTTGGCTCGTGTTGGTGAAATTGCCTATAGACTAGAGTTACCCAAAGAGCTTGCGGGAATTCATAACACATTTCATGTTTCCCATCTCCGTAAGTGTCTTGCGAATGACTCGACGTGGGTGCCGTTGGATGAGATTTCCTTGAACAACAACTTAGAATATGCCGAGGAACCAATTGCCACTCTTGATGAGAAGGTTAAAATGTGGCGTAACAAGGAGGTAATGAAATGTCCCGTTCATATTGATTATAAACATTTCATATTAATTGATCTCTTTGCGAGGTTTTGACCTCTATATGAGACGTTTTTCAAAGACTGCATTCGTTTTTAAAACAAACCATAACCTTTATTTTATCGACAAGGTTAAAAGGACACCACCTAGATTATCAAGAAATGATAATCTAAAAATATCACACTTGCACACGACCAATACATATTGGTTTACAATATTAATATGTTACAATAAAATAAATCTCGAATGCAGTTTTAAACAATATTATACAAGCATGCTGACACCAAATCTTGTCTATATTTTAGCATGCAACAGCGGAAGCTCTTAATAAACACCTGAGAATAAACATGCTTTAAACGTCAACAAAAATGTTGGTGAGTTATAGTTTTAACCTATATATATTAAATCGAAATAATAGACCACAAGATTTCATATTTTTCAATATACATCCCATACATAGAGATAAAAATCATTCATATGGTGAACACCTGGAAACCGACATTAACAAAATGCATATAAGAATATCCCCTATCATTTCGGGACATCCACCGGACATGATAAAAAATGAATTCGAAGTACTAAAGCATCCGGTACTTTGGATGGGGTTTGTTAGGCCCAATAGATCTATCTTTAGGATTCACGTCAATTAGTAGATCGGTTTACTAATTCTTAGGCTACCAAGCAAAAAGGGGCATATTCGGCTTCGATCATTCACCCATATAATGTAGTTTCATTTACTTGTGTCTATTTCGTAAAACATTTATAAAATTGCATGTATTCTCATCCCAAAAATATTAGATTTTAAAAATGGGACTATAACTCACTTTCATAGATTTTTTCTTCGTTGAAAATAAGACTTGGCCACTGGTCAATTCACGAACCTATAACAATATGTACATATACATTAAAGTATGATCGAAATATATTCACAACATTTTTTATTACGTTATGATGATTTAGTTTATTAAGTCGGTTGTCCTCGTTAGTTACCTACAACTTGTTGTCCACAGTTAGATGTATAGAAATAAATTAATATATATTATCTTGAATCAATCCACGACCCAGTGTATACATGTCTCAGGCTAGATCACAACTCAAAGTATACATATTTTTAGAATCAACCTCAACCCTGTATAGCTAACTCAAGCATTACGGCATATAGAGTGTCTATGGTTGTTCCAAATAATATATATACATGGGTCGATATGATATGTCAAAACATTGTATACGTGTCTATGGTATCCCAAGATTACATAATATGTTAGAATACATGTATAATACAATATAAGTTAGCTAGGATATGATTAATATAGATTTGTTACCAATTTTCACGTAGCTACAACAAGCAAAATTATCCAATCTTGTTTTACCCATAACTTCTTCGTTTTAAATCCATTTTGAGTGATTCAAGTTGCTATGGTTTCATATTGAACTTAAGTTTATGAATCTAAATAGAAAAAGTATAAGTTTATTGTAAGAAATACAGGTGACGAGTTAATATTATAAGAGGTAATCATTTCAGTCGAAAGAACGACGTCTTGATGACCATTTTGAAAAACATACTTCCACTTTGAGTTTAACCATGATTTTTGGATATAGTTTCATGTTCATAAGAAAAATTATTTTCCCAGAAGAACAACTTTTAATTCAAAGTTTATCATAGTTTTTAATTAACTAACCCAAAACAGCCCGCGGTGTTACTACGACGGCGTATGTCCGGTTTTACGGTGTTCTTCGTGTTTCCAGGTTTTAAATCATTAAGTTAGCATATCATATAGATATAGAACACGTGTTTAGTTGATTTTAAAAGTCAAGTTAGAAGGATTAACTTTTGTTTGCGAACAAGTTTAGAATTAACTAAACTATGTTCTAGTGATTACAAGTTTAAACCTTCGAATAAGATAGTTTTATATATATGAATCGAATGATGTTATGAACATCATTACTACCTCAAGTTTTGTGGATAAACCTACTGGAAATGAGAAAAATAGATCTAGCTTCAAAGGATCCTTGGATGATTTGAAAGTTCTTGAAGTAGAATCATGACACGAAAATAAGTTCAAGTAAGATTTCTACTCGAAATAAGTTAGTTATAGTTATATAAATCGAACCAAAGTTTGAATATGATTATTACCTTGGATTAGAAAGATATCTTACTGAAAATAACAAGGATTTCTTGAGATTGGATGATCACTAAAAATGGATTTGTAAGATTGGAAGTGAGCTAGCAAACTTGAAAGTGTTCTTGATGTGTTCTTGAATGATCTTCCTATAATGATTACTAAGTTGATTCTTGAAGTAGTTTATGAAGAGATTGAATATTATTTTTCTGAATTGAGAGTGTTCTTGAGTAATATGTGTTTAGAGAGAGTTAGAATGAAGATTGAAATGGAAATGAATTGATATATATGCATATACATACATACATACATGATATATAGATATATAAGATATGTATTGATTTGTTTCTAGCATAAATATCTAGGTAGAAGTTAAATGATACATCCCCACATGTTTTTGACTCTAAGATGGCTGCTAAGATTGAATGATTAAGTGTGTATATACCAATAGTAAATACATCTAAAAGCTGTGTATTGTACGAGTATGAATATGGATGGATACAAGTAAAATTGTTGACGAAAACGAATGAGAATGTAATTGTGACCAACTTTGATAAGTAGAAGTACTTTGATAGGTGTCTTGAAGCCTTCCAAAAGTGTATTAATACATCTTAATACACTACATATGTAAGCATTTAACTGAGTCGTTAAGTCATCGTTAGTCGTTACATGTAACTGTTGTTTCGGAACCTTTAAGTTAACGATTTTGTTAAATGTAATTGATCCATTGTTATTACACTTAAATGAGATGTTAAATTGTTATGTTAACATATTAACATGATGTATTAATATATCTTAATATCATATATATACAGTTAAATGTCGTTACAACGATAATCGTTACATATATGTCTCGTTTAGAAATCCTTAAGTTAGTAGTCTTGTTTTTACATATATAGTTCATTGTTAATACACTTAATGATATGTTTACTTATCATTTATCATTATTAAACATAGTGTATCAAGAACTTAATATGATTCATATGTATTTAGTAAGACGTTGTTATAACGATAATCGTTATATATATCGTTTCGAGTTTCTTAATTCAATAAACTCATTTTTATGTATATCACTCATTGTTAATATACCTAGTGAGATACTTACTTATCATAATATCATGTTAACTATATATATATATATATATATATATATATATATATATATATATATATATATATATATATATATATATATATATATCCATATATATCCATATATATGTCATCATATAGTTTTTACAAGTTTTAACGTTCGTGAATCGCCGGTCAACTTGGGTGGTCAATTGTCGACATGAAACTCATTTCAATTAATCAAGTTTTAACAAGTTTGATTACTTAACATTTGGATACATTTAATCATGTAAAATATCAATTTAATTTAGTATATAAGAACATGGAAAAGTTAGGGTCACTACAGGTAAGGACTTTTAAAATCCAATGGCGTCTTCGAAAGGGTTCCGAGTT
Organism: Rutidosis leptorrhynchoides; assembly: GCF_046630445.1. Lineage (NCBI taxonomy): Eukaryota > Viridiplantae > Streptophyta > Magnoliopsida > Asterales > Asteraceae > Rutidosis > Rutidosis leptorrhynchoides. The sequence continues at coordinate 279,074,596 of NC_092336.1, forward strand.
TACGTGGGAGTCCGAAGAGTTCATTTTTGTGTAGCTCCCAGCTTGTCGTGCAGCTTGGATTGCGAGGACGCAATCCGAATTAAGTAGGGGAGAGTTGTAAGACCTGAAACCAATTTGTACATATTGTAAATATATTTAAATGGCTGAAAATTCAGGACATATGTATTGCGCAGCACGGCGCGCAGAGCTGACAGCTCACCTTGCATTTTTAGATATTTTACAGGGGCAAATTGGTATTTTCACATGTGGGACGAGTTTAAGGCCCCATGATCAGTTTCGTGGGTGCCATTACTTCATTTTAATCTACCATATTCACTTCTACTTTAATCCTAGAGAGAGAGGAGGTTTTAGTGTGAGAAAGCTCAATCAAAATAGGAAGAAGCTCATTTTGGGTTTAAGCTCGAGTTTTAAAGTTGTTCGTCTAGTCACTAGCTACGTTGTGATTGTGGTGGTAGGTTCTAATCTCACTTTCCTTAATTAATTAGTGATAAGGGTTAGGGTTTGGGGTTAGTGATGAACATAAAACCCATTTGTTAGTGGTTTGGGGGTTTTTGGGTAAGATTAAGTCATGAGGACTCAAGAATGACTAAACTAGGGTTTCAAGTCATAAATGGTATTTATGGGTCTTTAATTGTTGCAAATCACTAGCACACCTTGTTGATTTTGTAAATGGGTGTTATTTGGGTTAGGGGTGACCCAAATGGGTGTCTTAACTTTGAAATGGGTCAAATGAGTTTTTAAATAACTTAGTGGTGTGTAGTTGGATGATTAAATGCCATGGTCACTAACTTAGTGATAATTAGTGATTTGGACCTATGTTTGGAGTTGTAAGTGCAAATGATGAACATTTGCACTAGGTGTCCCTTTTGGGCGGGTCGGAAGCCCTATTCGGATAAGTGTTGATTTTATGTTAATGTAATAGGTGATCTCATTGACGGGTGAAGAGTTAATTTGCTTATATTCGTTTTGGATTAAGGTGAGTGGAATAATTATATGCGTAGGTATATAATGTATTTATTTGTGTAGCGCGGAATGTAAAGTGTCGGCATGTTAAGACACCACGTTTCACGTGAAGAGTGAAGTGTCGATGTGCTAAGACACCACTCCGGGAATTACGAAGGGTGAAGTGTCGATGTGTTAAGACGCTACCCGAAGTGAAGTATCGATGTGTTAAGATGCCACTCCAAGGACTATTATAGAGACCCGTCCTAATCCACCTGGACGAAGTCATCAACATTTGGTCTCATTGCGAGGTATTGTCCTAAGTATACCATGAACGACTCCATGTAATATCCTTAAAATGAGCAAATGCACAGAGGAAGATTTCTTTCATACCTGAGAATAAACATGCTTTAAAGTGTCAACCAAAAGGTTGGTGAGTTCATTAGTTTATCGTAATCATTCATTTTCATCATTTTAATAGACCAAAAGATTTTCATTTCCGTTTCTCATAAATATACATTCCATACATAGAGATAAAAATTATTCATATGGATTGAACACCTGGTAATCGACATTCACAAGATGCATATAGAATATCCCCATCATTCTGGGACTCCCTTCGGACGTGATATAAATTTCGAAGTACTAAAGCATCCGCAACCATGGATGGGGCTTGTTGGACCCGATAGATCTATCTTTAGGATTCTCGTCAATTAGGGGCCAGTTCCCTAATTCTTAGATTACCAGACTAAAAGGGGCATATTCGATTTCGATCATTCAACCATATAATGTAGTTTTTAGTACTTGTGTCCATTTCATCAAACATTTATAAAAGCGCATGTATTCTCAGTTCCAAAAATATATATTGCAAAAAACATTTAAAAAGGGAGCAAAAGAAACTCAGGATACGATATTTTGTAGTAAAAATATGCATACGACGGAACTGAACAATGCAAGGTTGGCCTCGGATTCACGAACCTATATCAATTGTATATCTATTAAAACATATAATGGAAAATCACATAATTTTATTTACATACTATTTATATATTTATAGTTATATGGAATTTATACTAAATTCATTTAAAAATATATATTTATATTTATATTTTAAATTTTGTGCTATATATTGTGATGACCCGGAATTTTCTGACCAAATTTAAACTTAATCTTTGTATGATTAACATTTTCGACACGATAAACAAAGTCTGTAAAACTGAATCTCAAAATTTTTGAACTATTTTCATATATTCAAATACCTTTCGGTTGTTCTCGACGATTCGTGAACAATTATATGTATATAGATACATATATATATACTATAACTTGAAAACGTAACAATGTATTAATTTTTTTTGATACCGTACATTAAATTTATTGGTTTAAATATTTATTTGAATATATATGATAAGTTGGAATATTAATTGTATGAATAACTTACGACGTATATTTAAAACGTGTTTATGAATGTTGAAAATATATATTAACTTGGTCATAAAACGATTTGTTATTATATATATATATATATATATATATATATATATATATATATATATATATATATATATATATATATATATTAACAAATAGCGAGACAATGATTTATAGAAGTAAATGACCAAAACACTCGAAAGTTTAAGATACACTTTGAATGATATAGTTTATTGATAATTTAAGACTATATTTTGATAAAAGTACGAGTCACAAAACGTAAATTGCGAGTTTTCTAAGCGTACGAAAATGCGTTCGAGAAACCGAAACCGGGACATAAGTCGAGTGACAACGTACGAGTCATCGGAACAAAAATTACAAGTCAACTATGCACATGAATTTAATATAATATATAATTAATTATTTAAATTATATATATTATATATATTATATTTAATTATGTCAAAAAACAAGAAAATAAAAAATATGTGAGCTGGATCTGATGGCCATGCGATCGCATGAGAAATAGGCATAAAACCCATGCGATCGCATGGGCATCAGAATCAGGAATTATGGCTATAAATACCAGGTTTCTTGCGCATGTTTTTTTACACATATTACTCTGTAAGTATTTATTTATTATTATTATTATTATTATTATTATTATTATTATTATTATTATTATTATTATTATTATTATTATTATTATTATTATTATTATTATTATTATTATTATTATTATTATTATTATTATTATTATTATTATTATTATTATTATTATTATTATTATTATATTATTATTAAGATTATTATTATTATTAATCTTAATATTTTTAGTAATATTATACATAAAATATTACGACGAGGTCATGAGCGTGTCACTTTCAAAACAAGCTTCAAACGGGATAGAACTAAGGAAATTATGGGTTATAGCTATGGAGGTTATGGGTAATGTTCAAAGGTATTGTTCGCAAGTCAAACCTAGTATTTATCATCTCTGTTGCGTCTACGTACTTTCCTGCAATATTGAATCTCAATATTGATACGTGAGCATTCATATCTTATCTTTTATATATTAATAGTGTATACATGTCTAGTGCTCGAGTATATATTTATACATGCTTGTATGCTAAATTTCGTCGTTAAACAGTTTATAATGAATCACGAATTAAATACATATATTACTGGTAAAAGGTATATGATATACATGTTTTCGGAAATCTGGCGAAAAATCAATAACTTTTCATTTAGAAATCGCGTAATTTCGATGAACGAATCAAAAGATATGGTCAACTGAATTATAATTGACGTTAATTGGAATTGCTTTTGAATCTGCAATTAATATTTAAACAACCTGTTTATGAGATTGATAAAATACTACTAGCCAAGTAAATGAATCCTTATATAAGGCACATCTCGTTTTGTTGAACAATTGTCAAAATTGACTTTTTGAAATGACTTTTGATAACATTTGTATGTCGATCTCGAGCATTAGGATTGTGATACACTATAACGTAACCTAGTTCATTAGACATGTATTGACCAACATATGTTCTCTAGGTTGAGATCTACGGTTAATCTTGCATTCCGAGTTGCGGTCACTTTTTGATGAATGACCTTATGTGCTGCTAAGGTGAGTTTCATTTGCTCCCTTTTTAATTGCTTTTGAAATATATTTTTGGGCTGAGAATACATGCACTTTATTTTATACGTAATGGATACAAGTACATACTAAATTCTACACTGAGTTTGAACCGAAAATCCCTTAGCTTTGGTAACTAATAACTGCCAGTTATAAGAACTGGTGGGCGCGAGCAGTAGTATATGGATCCATAGGGCTTGACATCCCCGTCTGTTCCAGGTATAGAAACCCTAGCCTGAACTATAAAACAAACGTATGCTATTTGAGTGTATTGTACATGTTGGTTGCATGTTAAACACAGGGGTACTTATTAAATAGACGTTAAAGCTTTGTTACCAGGGTGCTCAATCTTGTAGAATATTTTGATAAACGTTTCGGATGATACAATTGAAATCTTGTGATCCACCTTTATATACAGATTATGCGAAACACTAAAACTATGAACTCACCAACCTTTGTGTTGACACTTGTTAGCATGTTTATTCTCAGGTTCCCTAGAAGTCTTCCGCTGTTTGCTTATATGTTAGACAAGCTATATGCATGGAGTCTTACATGGCATATTTTTCAAGAAAACGTTGCATTCACCAAATCATCACCATGTATCTTATTTTGACTACATTATCCACAGAAGTACTATTGTAAACTATTATTTACGGTGATTGTCTATATGTAGAAATCATCAGATGTCGAAAACCTTTGATTTAAATATTCATTTATGGTGTGCCTTTTCAAAAGAATGCAATGTTTACAAAACGTATCATATAGAGGTCAAATACCTCGCAATGAAATCGATGAATGACGTGTTCGTCCATATAGATTTGGAGCGATCGTCACAGTTGGTATCAGAGCGTTGGTCCTAGTGAACCAGGTCTTGCATAAGTGTGTCTAACTGTTAGTTGTTAGGATGCATTAGTAAGTCTGGACTTCGACTATGTCTGCATGTCAAAAGTTTTGCTTATCATTTCTTGTAAGAAATTACCTGTCTATCATCTTAAGTCTAGACGCGTCTTATTGCATTGATTGCATAGATAGTGTATAGACAAAATTCATATCTTGGCATATCTATTACAGTAAACTTTGACTGCCATCTTCTGAAAATTTCTCCGTAATTTACGGGATTTTGGTATTATATATACATATGTAAATTATGTATTGAAGAGTACCAATCAAATTCTATAATCTATTTCATATCAAAAATCATCTCTCTAATTATACAAGATGGATCCCGTATCTAGTTAAAATTCCTTAAACTCCGACAGCTATTCCGATATGGATATTCACCTGAATTCCGAAGACAGTGTAACCGGAATGGATCAACCAATCAGCCATCACCTATTCTGGATGAATTGGAGATGGGTTCATAGCCTACTTAACTATTGGAGACAAGAAGAAGGCGATCCCTTCCATCCACCACATTGTCCTCTTGCCGAAGAACCTGAAGCACTTACCGGAGAACCTATTCGAGACACCATTTTCTCTCTCATTTCCAGAGTATCTCGTCACGATAATATACTATCTCAAATTCTGGATCTTATTCATCCGCTCATCCGAACCGCCAATCATCCCGGTGTAGTAGAAGAAGTCAACGAGCTTCGCGCTCGGGTAGTGGCTTTGGAGAATATGGTGCAATGGTTACAAGCACCAGCAGCATCACCAACATCAACAGTACCACCGACAACAACACCAACAGTACCATTACCACCACCAACAACATCCGCATCGCAAACCTCAACTTCACAATCTGTCCCACGAGCATCAACGTCATACGCACCGTAGTTACCAAGAAATACCAGCAACAAAAATCGATGAAGTATTAACTCATTTCCCCTGAAGAAATTTTATGTATATTTAATATATATGAATTTTGAAATCAAAATAAATCTTTTCGTACTAAGCTATTACATGTGAATCTTAACTGGTAGGTACTACTCGGTTAGTTCATATTACTAATATGCAATGATGTACATCCTTCCTTAACAACTTAACCATTGTTAACTATAATCTCTGTGTCAACCCAATGAATTCCATTTCATAATAAACCAAGTGTATTAATCAATTACATAATTGATTTTACATTTTCAATTTCGATATACTCGAAACTTTCCAGAAAACATCATATGTGCCTTGTAAGGTTCACAAAAATTCTACGAACACCAACATCCTTCACCGAGGAATATCAATAAGAATAATTAATGAAGTATTGATTTCATTAGTAAAATACTCCACGAAGATTATGTAATCTCTAATGTTTTAGAGATTTTTCATTTCTAATTCAAGCCAAAAATCAAATGGGCTTAATATGATATTAAATCATTAAATCTGTATTACATCTGAAGAAAATATACATACAGATATTTTCATAAAGACTGTAATGAAAAATTATTTTGTACAAAATATTACTTGTGAAATCTTTAACGGGTAGGTAATACTCGGGAAATATATAAGTTCACAATTAATATGTTACACTGTACATTCTTCAACTTTAACTAAAAAAAAAACAATCATTAACTATACTCACTACCTTAACTGCAATACACAATCATTTCATACAAATTCAATTACATATTCTGATATTGACGGATCAGAATCCAAGTCATAACTCTGAACCAGTGACATCATTCTTAGATCTCTATATCTTTCAAAGCTATACTTTGACTTCAAAACTGTGCAAGATCCTTTAGCGTTGTTTTTACCGAAAATAATCTTGCAATTCTTTTTCAAAGTATCCAGTTTTACTATACTTCCAACAGTCAATTTCGACTTTTTAGATTAGTCTTATTATAATCTTGACATATACATTCTTGTTACCGGGGAACCTTTCATGTCCCACCACATTAACAGTAAATTTACCAACAACTTCATTGATCCTTGATCTTCCGAAAAATCCTTATACTCATTGAAACCCTATCATGTACTCATCCGCAGCTTGTAACAATAATTGCCATACCAACTACCGGGAATTAGCAATTAGTATTTCGAATTTCGCAGCAATTCTACGCCAACAGTTATATATATACATATAATGTCCATCTCCTAGACTTACTTACTTCAAATGTGAAGTTTCTAAAAAACACCCCAAACTGCGAAACTAGTTCTCCGAATTTTGAAAAAATGCTGATAAAGCAGCAAAAACTGTAAACGACTTTAATAGTCGAAAGTTTGATGATAAAGAATAGTATGGTGCTAAAGCTGAAAAAAATAGAAGGTTTGGAACTGAAAAACGGATTGAGCAAAGTATGAAGGAGGTTGTGGATAAATCACAAAGACTAAACCCGCATTCAAAGAATACAAATGATTCAGTATCTGCTGAAGTCATTAACGAATACCTTGCTCCTAACTCTAAACCTTCACAGACAAATCTTCTTCACCATCCCTTAATATTAGAAATTCTAAGATATTATCATATCTTTCATTATAAATATCCTCGATATTTCTGAAGATATCTTCATAACTATTATCATCCGAAATTATTTATCTCTTCACGTTATCTGTGTTACATCATAAAAGAAACTATTTTAGTTTCTAAATTCCGAAAACTTCAAGTTTAAAATATGAATGTTTTGAAGTAGTGTTGGGAACTGAAGCATGAATTAGTATAATATAATGACACTTGATCAACGTGATTATATTACAGTAAGTCATGCTGAGTTTCTAATAGAATGAGATAAAGGTTCACAGATCATACCCTCATTATAAACAATGTTACATAAATCTTTCATTCTATTTAACCCTTAAACTATCAAGAAAATATTTTCTTAATGATTCGGTCTTTTTCGAGGTATTCTGGTAATTTGACAAGTCAGATTGTGCTATTACCGTTTTTTTTAAAACATTAATTATGTTCGTTCCGAAATTCATACCTGCGAATTCTGGACCATTATTCGCTTGATTTAAAGTCGGGAAGATAAAACAAAAGCAAAAAGCTTCAAAATATCAATGGGAGTATATATAAATCACAGTAAATTGGAGAGAGTATTAACTGTGGATGTCAATGATTATAGAAAGACAGAAGCAGGGACATCGAAATATAAGGGAAGATATAAAACCCAACAACCACCCAGAAATTACAAACCATGTATATCAATGCGTATAGCAATATAAAGACACGGGAGAATGAAAAACACTATAACCCCAAGGTAATGGTAGAAGAAAATAACTTCCTCCGGTGGTAGATGAAAAAGAAGAATGACAGATATGAATGTTAGGAGTATATCAAGAATCAGAATTGGATGAAGCTTTTTTACAATCTTTTGAAAATAGGAAATGAGGAAGAAGATGTAAGAGTGATGAAAATAATGAAACAGAAGAGGTCAATTTATAGCGAAATATCAAACATAGCAATCGAGGAAAATTACGCATTTAATCAAAAGAAATCTTAATTTCCTTAAATTCCGAAGAATCAAATCTTATTTAGATTATGAAGATTTTCTATTTCTTAAATTACGGAAATCAATCGTTAATACGTCAAGAGTTAAGACGAATCTCTATTCTCCATTTCACTCTTTTACGATAACTTCTCTCATACGCTTCGAATAATCGGATTGTTTTATCTATATTATTCAACGGTGATAAAACTCTATTTATCAACACATATACGGCATGAAAACATTTTTATTGTTAGTCATGACGACCTCACTCAAATTTTGGGACAAAATTTCTTTAACGGGTAGGTACTGTGATGACCCGAAAGTTTCTGACCAAATTTAAACTTAATCTTTGTATGATTAACATTTTCGACACGATAAACAAAGTCTGTAAAACTGAATCTCAAAATTTTTGAACTATTTTCATATATTCAAATACCTTTCGGTTGTTCTCGATGATTCGCGAACAATTATATGTATATAGGTATATATATATATATATATATATATATATATATATATATATATATATATATATATATATATATATATATATATATTATAACTTGAAAACGTAACAACGTATTAATTTTTTTGATACCGTACATTAAATTTATTGGTTTAAATATTTATTTGAATATATATGATAAGTTGGAATATTAATTGTATGAATAACTTACGACGTATATTTAAAACGTGTTTATGAATGTTGATAATATATATTAACTTGGTCATAAAACGATTTGTTATTATTATATATATATATATATATATATATATATATATATATATATATATATATATATTAATAAATAGTGAGACAATGATTTATAGAAGTAAATGTCCAAAACACTCAAAAGTTTAAGATACACTTTGAATGATATAGTTTATTGATAATTTAAGACTATATTTTGATAAAAGTACGAGTCACAAAACGTAAATTGCGAGTTTTCTAAGCGTACAAAAATGCGTTCGAGAAACCGAAACCGGGACATAAGTCGAGTGACAACGTACGAGTCATCGGAATGAAAATTACAAGTCAACTATGCACATGAATTTAATATAATATATAATTAATTATTTAAATTATATATATTATATTTAATTATGTCAAAAAACAAGAAAACAAAAAACATGTGAGCTGGATCTGACGGCCATGCGATCGCATGAGAAATAGGCATAAAACCCATGCGATCGCATGGGCATCAGAATCAGGAATTATGGCTATAAATACCAGGTTTCTTGCGCATGTTTTTTACACATATTACTCTGTAAGTATTTATTTATTATTATTATTATTATTATTATTATTATTATTATTATTATTATTATTATTATTATTATTATTATTATTATTATTATTATTATTATTATTAAGATTATTATTATTATTAATCTTAATATTTTTAGTAATATTGTACATAAAATATTACGACGAGGTCATGAGTGTGTCACTTTCAAAACAAGCTTCAAACGGGATAGAACTAAGGAAATTATGGGTTATAGCTATGGAGGTTATGGGTAATGTTCATAGGTATTGTTCGCAAGTCAAACCTAGTATTTATCATCTCTGTTACGTCTACGTACTTTCCTGCAATATTGAATCTCAATATTGATACGTGAGCATTCATATCTTATCTTTTATATATTAATAGTGTATACATGTCTAGTGCTCGATTATATATTTATACATGCTTGTATGCTAAATTTCGTCGTTAAACAGTTTATAATGAATCATGAATTAAATACATATATTACTGGTAAAAGGTATATGATATACATATTTTCGGAAAGCTGGCGAAAAATCAATAACTTTTCATTTAGAAATCGCGTAATTTCGATGAACGAATCAAAAGATATGGTCAACTGAATTATAATTGACGTTAATTGGAATTGCTTTTGAATCTGCAATTAATATTTAAACAACCTGTTTATGAGATTTATAAAATACTACTAGCCAAGTAAATGAATCCTTATATAAGGCACATCTTGTTTTGTTGAACAATTGTCAAAATTGACTTTTTGAAATGACTTTTGATAACTTTTGTATGTCGATCTCGAGCATTAGGATTGTGATACACTATAACCCAACCTAGTTTATTAGACATGTATTGACCAACATATGTTCTCTAGGTTGAGATCTACGGTTAATCTTGCATTTCGAGTTACGGTCACTTTTTGATGAATGACCTTATGTGCTGCTAAGGTGAGTTTCATTTGCTCCCTTTTTAATTGCTTTTACAATATATATTTTTGGGCTGAGAATACATGCACTTTATTTTATACGCAATGGATACAAGTACATACTGAATTCTACACTGAGTTTGAACCAAAAATCCCTTAGCTTTGGTAACTAGTAACTGCCAGTTATAAGAACTGGTGGGCGCGAGTAGTAGTATATGGATCCATAGGGCTTGACATCCCCGTCTGTTCCAGGTATAGAAACCCTAGCCTGAACTATAAAACAAACGTATGCTATTTGAGTGTATTGTACATGTTGGTTGCATGTTAAACACAGGGGTACTTATTAAATAGACGTTAAAGCTTTGTTACCAGGGTACTCAATCTTGTAGAATATTTTGATAAACGTTTCGGATGAAACAATTGAAATCTTGTGATCCACCTTTATATACAGATTATGCGAAACACTAAAACTATGAACTCACCAACCTTTGTGTTGACACTTGTTAGCATGTTTATTCTCAGGTTCCCTAGAAGTCTTCCGCTGTTTGCTTATATGTTAGACAAGCTATATGCATGGAGTCTTACATGGCATATTTTTCAAGAAAACGTTGCATTCACCAAATCATCACCATGTATCTTATTTTGACTGCATTATCCACAGAAGTACTATTGTAAACTATTATTTACGGTGATTTTCTATATGTAGAAATCATCAGATGTCGAAAACCTTTGATTTAAATATTCATTTATGGTGTGCCTTTTCAAAAGAATGCAATGTTTACAAAACGTATCATATAGAGGTCAAATACCTCGCAATGAAATCGATGAATGACGTGTTCGTCCATATAGATTTGGAGCGATCGTCACACATAAGTATATATATATATATATATATATATATATATATATATATATATATATATATATATATATATATATATATATATATATATATATATATATATATGTTTTAAGATAATGATTATAATAATACTATTTTAATAATAGTAATTTTAAAAATGATAATAAAAATATTGTTAATACTAATAATAATAATAATAATAATAATAATAATAATGATAATAATAATAATAATAATAATATTGATAATAATAATAATAATCTTAATGATAATTTTAATAATAATGTTAATTTTAATAAGAATGATAGTTTTAATAAAAATGATACTTTTAATAATAGTGATAATGATAATAATAATAATAATAATAATAATAATAATAATAATAATAATAATAATAATAATAATAATAATGTTAAAAAAATAATAATATTTTTAATAAAAGTGAAAATACTTGTAATACTAATAATAATGATAATACTAATAAATAAAAATGTTATATGTTAATACTTATATTAATGATAATAATAATAATATTATTAATGATAATAATAATAATAATATTAACAATAATAATATTACTTATCATTTACATATATTTTCATTTTTAAGTCATAACCATAACATAATTATTATAACCTTTATTCCATAATTATCATTAACTATGTTCTTGTTTAATTATTTTAGCATCATAAATTCATAAGTAAATTATCACAATAATAATAATAGCAATAATATAATAATAATAATAATAATAATAATAATAATAATAATAATAATAATAATAATAATAATAATAATAATAATAATAATAATAATAATAATAATAATAATAATAATAATAATAATAATAATAATAATCATAATAATAATAATAATAATAAATAGAAATTCTACCTCTAATAGAAAAAGGCTTAAAAAATATATAGTACCCCAGCCCGGGTTCGATCCCGCGACCTCCCGCTAACCCAATAACACCATTAACCATCTCTGTCTTCTGTTTTTCTGTAATTTAATCATCCCAAAACTATAAACCCGGTTCCATTTTCGGTTTCATTTTATTCTTCCTTACTCACATCGACTAGAGCCCATAAATCAAACCACATCATCAACCTTTATCATCGTTGTTCTTATCATCACAGTCACTATCATTAATTTATCTAATTGTTACTGTAGCAACAGAAAAACAATGGGTTGTTGTGGTGTTCGAAAGGAAGACGGGAAACACTTTCAACAATTGAAACTCATCATCAAGAATCGTCTTCTTCACTGTTTATCGTCTTCGGTATCTTCCTTCATCAACTTCCCCAACTAAATAATTAAACCCAGGTAAGCCTTGCATGAATATCGTGTTATTTACACTGTTAATCTCGCTACCAGTTTCGTTCCAGTTGAAAAGAGTAATATGGGCCGTTCTTTAATGGACTAGTATTTCACAAACAAAGTTGGGCTTAGTTGTTTGCTGCGCTGGTCATACTGCACAAATTGAAGTATATAAAAAAATAGCACAGCTAACTCGAATAGCAATTATTAGTGGTATGTGTGGGGTGGTTTTGTCGGCCAAAAAGAACACAAGGAAACACGCTAAAACAGTTTTAATGGATAAAGTTATTCGAAGATTGCTAATTCAATTATATATTGATAGTGTTGTGTGTGGTTTACATAACTGCAGCGGTAATGGGTTTGGTGGTTTTCAATCAAGGTGGTGGCGAGGTTGCTCAACGAAACAGGAACATAGTAAGCTGCGATTTTGGTTTGAAGACAGAACTGTAACAGCGAAATAAATGACACAACAGGCTGTAGCAGTGTGGTATTCCGGTCAGGAAGAGAAACAGGAGAGAAAGAAAATAAAGAACGGTGGGGGTTATGGTGGTACGGTGAAGAAACAAGGAAGTGGGTTTTGGTGGTATTACATCGAACAGGTACAACAGTAAACATGATTCGGTTAAGGTATTTTTGGGTCACGAAGGTGGTGGATGAGGTTCATGGTGATGAGGTGGTCTATGGTGGATTCAATGTTATGAGAAAGGTAGCTTGAAAATGATGATGGATCGATGAAGTTGAGTTGTGGTGGTGTTGCTTCGGTCAACAGTAAGTAGAAACCGAGTATTAACGATTTGGTTAGTTGAAATACGAAGATTGGTTTGGTTCGTAGTTTGGCCTAAATAGGAATATGAACCAAAAACAACTAGTAGTTCGCTTGGTTTATGGCTCGAGTTTAAGTTTTATTTAATCCAGAAATAGAAAAAAAAAAATCGTTGTAGGTTGGTTCTTTATGGTGGTGGCCGTAATAGTGATTGTGGGGTGATGGAAGGCGGTTTTGTTTTGGTTTCAACAAGCAAGAAATAGGAGGGAAAGGTTGACGATGATGGTTAAGTGGTGATCCGAAAAATAGAAACTTTAGATGGTTCTTCGGATGTGAAGGTGTTGTACAAACCCAAAGATGGTGGCTCAAGGTAGTTTCAAGGTGATAGTGGTGGTGATCGTGCTTTTAATGGAGATCGATGGGTGGTCTGAAGGTGAAGAGAAGACACAGTTGATGTTGTAGGGTGGTGATATAGAAGAGAGAAAAGAGAGGTGATAGATTCATGTATTTGCATCTACTTATGATTAATGTATGAATATATATGTAAAAGATAAGAGTTAGTGGTAGGGAAAGGAAAGGGAAAACGCACAGTAATCCATTTCAATTCAATTCACGGACATAAATAATAGATTGAGATTAGAAATATATAATATAACAATACTTATAATATAATTTAAAATATAAACGTGTGAATTCTTAGCCGTCGTCTACTATTCCTTTCATGGACTGAAATTCGTGCTCCGTTGATAATGGATAAAAGTATACAGAATAATCCCAAATTTTTATGATAATTATATTTATTTATTTCAGTCATTATGGTATAAAAACCGGTCATAAATTTATTAAATAAAAATTACATCAATTGTCCCTCTCAATTCTGGATAAAATATAAAAAGTGTTAAAACTTAACAAATAGTTCCTAAATACATTTTTAATAAGCCTAGAATTTATAGAACTCATTCTCGTATCACTGTTTATTTTAAAATTACATAAGTTTGAATTTAACTTGCTTAATATCAATCGAAACATCAAATGAGTATTAAAATTATTTAATATTTATTTTTAATATACTTTATTTATATATAGAGATATATTTTAAATAATAATAATTATTATTATAATATCCTATTTTTATTTTATTAATTTTTAATAACAACAACATATAGTATTACAAATTATATTTTGAATTATTATTTATATATACATACACACATATCTATTTACAATTAATTATTCGTGAATCGTCGAGAGCAGTCGAAGGTCAATTGAATTTATGAAACAGTTCAAAATTATTGAGACTCAACCTAACAGACTTTGCTTATCTTGTGAAATAATATAAAGATTAAGTTTAAATTTGGTCGGAAATTTCTGGGTCGTCACAGTACCTACCCGTTAAAGAAATTTCGTCCCCGAAATTTGATCAAGATCGTCATGGCTAACAGTAAGAATGTTTTTCTGACAAATTTGAGCTGATAAAAAGAGTTTTATTACTGTTGAGTAATATGGATAAGATAATTCGATTACTCGAAGAGTATAAGCGAAGTTATCGCAAAAGTTTGAAATAAAGAAATAGAGATTCGTCTTAACTTTTGACGTAGTCATGGTTGATTTCCAGAATTTCAGGGATTTAAATAAATCTTCTAATCAGAAAGAAAATGTAATCGCACGATTTATTAGAAAACTGTTGGAATTACAGAAGAACAGAAATATCAAGGAAATATTTCCGTGATATGCTTAGAAATTAAGTAGAATGAAAGAGTTATGTAACATGGCACATGATGAGGGTATGATCTGTGAACCATCATCACGTTCCATTAGAAATTCATCATGAATTACTGTAATATAACCACGTTGGTCGAGCGTCATTATATTATACTAACTCATGCTTCAATCCCCAACACTTCTCCAGAAATCATTCATAATTTAAACTCGAAGGTTATAGAATTTAGAAACTAAAACAGTTTCTTTTGTGATGTAATATAGATAGCACGAAGAGATAAATAATTTCGGACAAGAATACATATGAAAATATCCTCAGAAATATCGAAGATATTTATGATTATATTTTGGAATTTCTAAGATCGAAGATTGATGAAGAACATCCTTCCGCAAGGATTTAGAATAAATAAGGAACAAGATATTCGCTGAAGAGTTCATCAGATCAGAATCATCTGAATTCGTTAAGTACAGGTTTAGTCTTTGTGATTTTTCCATAGTCTCCTTTATAGTTTTGCATAATCCGCTTTCCAGTACCAATTTTCTATTGTGTGTTTCCAACACTCCATTCTTTATCATCAAACTTTTGTCCATGAAGACCATCTACAGTTTTGCTGCTTCATTCAGTTTTTTTTTCATGATTCGGAGTATTGATTCGTAGACTGGGTGCTTTTCAGAATTTCAGAATTGAAGATCATAATTCTCGGAGATAAATGTTATATGTATACATATAACTGTTGATGTAGAAACGCTGCGAGATTCGAAATACTGATTGCTAATTCTTGGTAATTGATATGGTAACTCTCGTTATAAGATGCGGATAAGTATATGACAGGGTTTCGGTAAATGTAATGATTTTTCGGAAAGTCAATAATCAACAAGGTTGGTAAATTTACTGCTAATACGGTGGGATATAAACAGTTCCCTGGTAACGATGATGAAAGACAACTTATATAACAAGGTTATAATAAGGCTAATTCGAATAAAAGTCGAAGTTGATTTATTGGAGCTGTGACAAAATTTTCTACCTTGAAAGGGATTACCAAGTTATTTTGGGTAATAATAATGCTTACAGGATCTGGTACAGATTCATGTTAAACTTTTACCTAGTTTCCGAGAGTTTTCCAGGTGCATGATTATTGCTTAAATCTTTCTTCTCGTAGATGAAGTGCGGTTGTTTCATCCTCTCGATTGAGGTGTTTTCAAGAATCATGAGAGGTTTGAACGCAGATTGTAATCGTCAAGATACAATTGAGGTTTAAGATGAAATCAAGTGGTAGACTTGAAGAAATGTTTAGTTTCATATGTTATAATTAATATTTTAATTCATTTTAATTGTCCAATGTTAGTAATCCACTGTTAGTAGTCCACAATTAGCAGTTCAATAATTCATATATAGTTTAATATATTATATTCGAATTAATTAATACGTGTCGTGACCCATTATATACATGTCTCAGACTCGATCATAACTCAAAGTATATATGTTATTTAGAATCAACCTCGACCCTTTATATGCTAACTCGATCATTACCCCGATATAGAGTGACTTACAGTTATTCCAAATAATATATATAGATGACGTCAATATGATATGTCAAAACCTTGTATATGTGTCCCGACGATATTTAAAATGCGTAAAATAAATAACAGAAATTAAATGACGATAAATAAAATTGCGATAACTAAATTGCGATAAATTAAAATGTAATCAGTTAGCTTGGAACAGTTAGCGTGGATTATTAGCAAAATTTTCTCATAGTTAATTTATTTGTTTATAACAAATTTTATTTTTTGTCTAATGTTTTCTTAATTATGCCACTTGTTGGATTCTGATAGGTCAAAATCCAAATATGAAATTGAATTTGAATGAAGATAGTTGTTCTTTGGTGAACGGTTATGTATATGTGTGAATTTGAGAAGTATTGTTAATGACTGCTGAATCTGAATTAAAGAATGTGCAGTGTAACTTATTAATGTGAAATCTAAATATTTCTCGGGTATTACCTACCCGTTAAAATATTTTCACCATTAACAGTTTGTACAAAAAAAAATTTAATTACAATCTTTATGAAAACATATATACATATATATTTTCTTCAGATGTAATCATGGATTTAATGAGTTAATATGATATTAATCTCATTTGTGTTTCGGTTTGAGCTCGAATAAATAATCTCTAAGACTTTAGAGATTACATAATAGCCGCCTAATAGTTCTCCAATGAAGTTATGAATCAATACTTCATCGTTTGTTGTTGTTGGTATTCCTTGGTATCTACAGAGCGTATGACGTTGATGTTCGAGGTACAGATTGTGATGTTGAGGTACGGGATGTGGATGTTGCTGTTGGTAGTACTGTTGGTGTCGGTGATGTTGATGAAGCTGGTAAGTTTTGCACCATATTCTCCAAATTGATTACTCGAGAGCGAAGCTTGTTGACTTCTTCAATTACTCCAGGATGATTGTTGATTCGAACGAGCGGATGAATAAGATCTAGAATCTGAGATAATATGTATTCGTAACGAGACACTCTGGAAATGAGAGAGAAAATAGTGTCTAGCACAGGTTCGCCGGTAAGTGCTTCAGGTTCATAGCCAAGAGGGCAATGTGTTAGATGGAAGTGATCGCCTTCTTCTTGTCTTTAAGTAGACTACGAACCCATCCCCAATTCATCCAGAATAGATGATGGCTAATTGGTTGATCCATTCTGGTCACACTGCTCTCGGAGCTTGAGTGAAACTCCATATCGGAATCCGAGGGACTTGAACTAGTGGCGAGTTCCATTTCATACGATTGAAGAAAGGATTTTTCGATATGAGATGATTTCCGGCTATCGGATGGATTTCTAATTACATAGAATATATATATATATATATATATATATATATATATATATATATATATATATATATATATATATATATATATATATATATATATATATATATATATATACACATATATATATATACATATATATAGCAAAAGATTTCGTAGATTACGGAGAAATTTACGGAATATGACAGGCAAAGTTTACCGTAACAGATACGATAAGATGTGAATTGGCAGATACGCTAAGTTATGAATTTTGTCTATACACTATTCATGCATTCAATGCAGTAAGACATGTCTAGACTAAGAATGATAAGAAGGTAATTTCCGACAAAAACGATAAGCAAAACTTTTGATATGCAGACACGGTCGAAGTCTAGACTCACTAATGTATCTTAACAACTATCAGTTAGACATACTAATGCAAGACCTGGTTCGCTAAGACCACCGCTCTGATACCACCTGTAGAGACCCTTCCTAATCCACCTGGACGAAGTCATCAATATTTGGTCTCATTGCGAGGTATTGTCCTAAGTATGCCATGAATGACTCCGTGGAATATCCTTAAAATGAGCAAATGCACAGCGGAAGATTTCTTTCATACCTGAGAATAAACATACTTTAAAGTGTCAACCAAAAGGTTAGTGAGTTCATTAGTTTATCGTAGTCATTCATTTCCATCATTTTAATAGACCACAAGATTTTCATTTCCATTTCTCATAAATATACATCCCATACATAGAGATAAAAACATTCATATGGATTGAACACCTGGTAATCGACATTCACAAGATGTATATAGAATATCCCCATCATTCCGGGACTCCCTTCGGACATCATATAAATTTTGAAGTACTAAAGCATCCGCAACCATAGATGGGGCTTGTTGGGCCCGATAGATCTATCTTTAGGATTCGCGTCAATTAGGGGCCAGTTCCCTAATTCTTAGATTACCAGACTAAAAGGGGCATATTCGATTTCGATCATTCAACCATATAATGTAGTTTTTAGTACTTGTGTCTATTTCGTCAAACATTTATAAAAGCGCATGTATTCTCATTCCCAAAAATATATATTGCAAAAAGCATTTAAAAAGGGAGCACATGAAACTCACGATATGATATTTTGTAGTAAAAATATGCATACGACGGAACTGAACAATAAAAGGTTGGTCTCGGATTCACGAACCTATATCAATTGTATATCTATTAAAACATATAATGGAAAATCACATAATTTTATTTACATACTATTTATATATTTGTAGTTATATGGAATTTATACTAAATTCCATTTAAAAATATATACTTATATTTATATTTTAAATTTTGTGTGTTATATATATATATATATATATATATATATATATATATATATATATATATTTGTTTTAAGATAATGATTATAATAATACTATAATAATAATAGTAATTTTAAAAATGATAATAAAAATATTGTTAATAATAATAATAATAATAATAATAATAATAATAATAATAATAATAATAATAATAATAATAATAATAATATTGATAATAATAATAATAATCTTAATGATAATTTTAATAATAATGTTAATTTTAATAAGAATGATAGTTTTAATAAAAATGATACTTTTAATGATAGTGATAATGATAATAATAATAATAATAATAATAATAATAATAATAATAATAATAATAATAATAATGTTACAAAAATAATAATATTGTTAATAAAAGTGAAAATACTTATAATAATAATAATAATAATAATGATAATACTAATAAATAAAAATGTTATATGTTAATACTTATATTAATGATAATAATTATAATATTATTAATGATAATAATAATAATAATATTAAAAATAATAATAATACTTATCATTTATACATATATTTTCATTTTTAAGTCATAACCTTTAATTCATAATTATCATTAACTATGTTCTTCTTTAATTATTTTAGCATCATAAATTCATAAGTAAATTATCACAATAATAATAATAATAGTAATAATAATAATAATAATATAATAATAATAATAATAATAATAATAATAATAATAATAATAATAATAATAATAATAATAATAATAATAATAATAATAATAATAATAATAATAATAATAATAATAATAATAAATAGAAATTCTACCTTTATAGAAAAAGGCTTAAAAAATAGATAGTACCCCAGCCTGGGTTCGATCCCGCGACCTCCCGCTAACCCAATAACACCAGTAACCATTAATCTGTCTTCTGTTTTTCTGTAATTTAATCATCCCAAAACTATAAACCCGTTTCCATTTCTGGTTTCATTTTATTCTTCCTTACTTACATCGACCAGAGCCCATAAATCAAACCACATCATCAACCTTTATCATCGTTGTTCTTATCATCACAGTCACCGTCATTAATTTATGTAATTGTTACTGTAGCAGAAAAAAAATAAATGGGTTGTTGTGGTGTTCGAAAGGAAGACTGGAAACACTTTCAACAATTGAAACTCATCATCAAGAATCGTCTTCTTCACTGTTTATCGTCTTCGGTATCTTCCTCCATCAACTTCCCCAACTAAATAATTAAACCCAGGTAAGTCTTGCATGAATATCGTGTTATTTACACTGTTAATCTCGCTACCAGTTTCATTCCAGTTGAAAAGTAATATGGGCCGTTCTTTAATGGACTGGTATTTCACAAACAAAGTTGTGCTTAGTTGTTTGCTGGGCTGGTCATACTGCACGAATTGAAGTATATAAAAAAAAATAGCACAGCTAACTCGAATAGCAATTATTAGTGGTATGTGTGGGGTTGTTTTGTCGGCCAAAAAGAACACAAGGAAACACGCTAAAGCAGTTTTAATTGATAAAGTTATTCGAAGATTGCTAATTCAAATATATATTGATAGTGTTGTGTGTGGTTTACATAACTGTAGTGGTAATGGGTTTGGTGGTTTTCAATCAAGGTGGTGGCGAGGTTGCTCAACGAAACAGGAACATAGTAAGCTGCGATTTTGGTTTGAAGACAGAACTGTAACAGCGAAATAAATGACACAACAGGCTGTAGCAGTGTGGTATTCCGGTCAGGAAGAGAAACAGGAGAGAAAGAAAATAAAGAACGGTGGGGGTTATGGTGGTACGGTGAAGAAACAAGGAAGTGGGTTTTGGTGGTATTACATCGAACAAGTACAACAGTAAACATGATTCGGTTAAGGTATTTTTGGGTCACAAAGGTGGTGGATGAGGTTCATGGTGATGAGGTGGTCTATGGTGGATTCAATGTTATGAGAAAGGTTGCTTGAAGATGATGATAGGTCGATGAAGTTGAGTTGTGGTGGTGTTGCTTCGGTGAACAGTAAGTAGAAACCGTGTAGTAACGATTTGGTTAGTTGAAATACGAAGATTGGTTTGGTTCGTAGTTTGGCCTAAATAGGAATAGGAACCAAAAACAACTAGTAGTTCGCTTGGTTTATGGCTCGAATTTAAGTTTTATTTAATCCAGAAATAGAAAAAAAAAATCGTTGCATGTTGGTTCTTTATGGTGGCGGCCGTAATAGTGATTGTGGGGTGATAGAAGGCGGTTTTGTTTTGGTTTCAACAAGCAAGAAATAGGAGGGAAAGTTTGACGATGATGGTTGTGTGGTGATCCAAAAAACAGAAACTTTAGATGGTTCTTCAGATGTGAAGGTGTTGTACAAACCCAAAGATGGTTGCTCAAGGTAGTTTCAAGGTGATAGTGGTGGTGATTGTGTTTTTAATGGAGATCGATGGGTGGTCCGAAGGTGAAGAGAAGACACAGTTGATGTTATAGGGTGGTGATATAGAAGAGAGAAAAGAGAGGTGATAGATTCATGTATCTGCATCTACTTATGATTAATGTATGAATATATATGTAAAAGATAAGAGTTAGTGGTAGGGAAAGGAAAAGGAAAACGCACAGTAATCCATTTCAATTCAATTCACGGACATAAATAACGGATTGAGATTAGAAATATATAATATAATAATACTTATAATATAATTTAAAATATAAACGTGTGAATTCTTAGCCGTCATCTACTATTCCTTTTCACGGACTGAAACTCGTGCTCCGTTGATAATGGATAAAAGTATACAGAATAATCCCAAGTTTTTATGATAATTATATTTATTTATTTCAGTCATTATGGTATAAAAACTGGTCATAAATTTATTAAATAAAAATTACATCAATTGTCCCTCTCAATTTTGGGTAAAATATAAAAAGTGTTAAAACTTAACACATAGTTCCTAAATACATTTTTAATAAGCCTAAAATTTATATAACTCATTCTCGTATCACTGTTTATTTGAAAATTACATAAGTTTGAATTTAACTTGGTTAATATCAATCGAAACATCGAACGAGTATTAAAATCATTTAATATTTATTTTTAATATACTTTATTTATATATAGAGATATATTTTAAATAATAATTATTATAATATCCTATTTTTATTTTATTAATTTTTAATAACAACAACATATAAAATTACAAATTATATTTTGAATTATTATTTATATATAAATACACACATATCTATTTACAATTAATTGTTCGTGAATCGTCGAGAGCAATCAAAGGTCAATTGAATTTATGAAACAGTTCAAAATTATTGAGACTCAACCTAACAGACTTTGCTTATCTTGTCGAAATCATATAAAGATTAAGTTTAAATTTGGTCGGAAATTTCCGGGTCGTCACAACTATCACGGGTGAAGTGTCGACGTGTTAAGACACCACCCGGGGTGAAGTATCGACATGTTAAGATGCCACCCGTGGGGTTAGTGTACGACGTGTTAAGTACTCTAACGGTTGTTATGAACACCGATGGGAAATTCAAATGCCATTCCTTGTACTATTGGTTAACCATGGTTATGTGTTGTTGTGTAGTATATTATATTTCGGGTTATATATGCTATTGATTGTGCTAGCTTGTGACCTTAAGATTTAGCGTTATACTTTACGATGGTATGCTATAATAAATTGCTAGCGTCTATGAGGTAATTGTGTATGTGATTGCAAGTAAGTAGGTTATATATGTATGTGTATAATTATTGCATTCACTAAGCGTTTTGCTTACCCTCTCTTTGTTTACCTTTTTAGGCTCCAGCGTGGACAAAGACAATGGTATTCGTTTGGATTAGGGATTTCCCACTTTGGTTATGATAGTGGTGGCTTTTGCATTTTGACCTAGGTTTTGGGTAGTTAAACCCCAAACACCAAGCTCGTCTTTTGTTTGGTAATTAAACTCGTGGGTCGAAAACATATTGGTGATTATGGGTCATCGTGCCCCTTTTGTAAACTCCAATCTTTGGAATTATGTAAACTACATTTGGTTGTAATCGAATTAATGTTGTGTGAAATTGGTTTTTGAAGTTTTGGTTTTATATGTGAAAATCGACCAACATCATCATTCATGTACTAGAGCGCCATGCAATCTAAAGCATGCCACGCAATCTAAAGCACGCCGCTCAAATGGGGAGTACATATGCTTGGCCCTTGGATTTCTGACTGACCTAGTTTTATGCATTAATGCGCGCCACGTAAGCCTGCTCGCACCGCGCGTCTTCCCCAGGCCAGATTACTGTTTATTTTTTTTTAAAAATGTGTCGAGTTTCGGTAATCGATGTTGGTCGTTATAAATGTATGTATATATATATATATGTATATATATATATATATATATATATATATATATATATATATATATAAATTAATTTTAAATCAGTTTTTAATTGTTTATATTTATTAATTCGACTTAAAAAATTATAAATATAAGTTTAGATTAGTTTTTATTACTTAATTATATTATAACATTTTAACAACAATTATTATTGTTGATTTCTGATTTATGAAAGATTAAATAAAAAAATGTTGCGACTATATAAATAAATAAAAGAAACAGTAAAAAAATCAAAAATAAAGGAAAGAAAAGTACCTCTATAACAACCCTCATTTTTCTGTTCTGAAGTGACTAAAATGCCCTTAGGGTTTCACCAGGTTGTTTTGTATAATTGAGTTAGGGTTGTTTTCCGTTCCTAATTATTGATCTTAATTAATACTTTAATTTATTAAGTAAAACTCAAACCCTAATGTTATTTAAAACCTTAAACCTAACCCTACCTATTAAATACTAAATCCTAATACCATTTAATATTAAATATTAAACCCAAACCCTAGTAACAACTATTATTATTATTGTTATTATGATTAAATAAAATGTGTTTTTTTAATAAGATGTAACTTAAAAAAACATATAAAATATATAAATAAATGTAAATTGCCGAAATATATATATATAAAAAAATATAACAATTAATAAAATCGGCTAGTATGGTTAATTAGGAAAGAAATAGGAAAATAAGCTTGATCATTAAGTTTACCAAATCCTAGTCTAATCCTAATTACTTGCATCATAATCCTAATCCAAGTTCTTGATCACCAAGTTCCTAGAATCCTAAGGAAATTATAATTCTTGAAAATAATCTATAAAAGGCATCATGATATTTCAAGTTTTTGCACCACAATCTCCTGCTGAGTTAGTCGACTAATCCCCAGCTATTTCCCTCTCATTATTGTCGACAAAAACAGCCTCAAAAACTCTCCTGCAAATCGTCATCCAACCCTTTCCATCACAGCCTTTTTAATCGACTATAAACCCCACCAAAACATCTCATTCGATCACCTCTGCAGCCTGCAATCGACCTTTATTGCTGCTGTATTTAGTTTTCTATTTCACCACACAAACCACCACAAACCTGCTTGTTTCTTGCTGTACACGCCTGCAAAAACAGCCTAAGAATCAACCTCGTTGTTGCGTTTTATTTTTTAGTTTCCTGCTGTATTTGTGTGATCAAAACAGCCCATTATTGCTGCTGTGTTCTTGTTTTTTGTCGAACGAAATCAGACCCAAAAAGCCTCCTGTTTGGGTGGAAAGTGCTGCTGCAATTCAACTCCTATTTCATCTTTCAATCATCAAATCTTCTCTTGATCTTAACCTATAAAGGTATACTAAAAACCCTAGCTCAAACTTGCTTTTAATCTGTTACTTATTATTATGTTAATGTTAATATTATTAGTATATGATTATTAAGGTTTAGGGTTAATGAATACGATTAGTTATTATAAAAAGTTATGATTTTATGTTAATGTTAATAGGTCTTGAATATGAAAAGTAGGTTTTGATTGATGATTAGTAACGTATAGTGATAATGATATACATGCATGCATACATGCATACGTATGTATGTGCGTATATATAGGTATGTATATGCTTGTGTATATATTTAGATATATACATACGTGTATACGTATGTGTATATATGTATGTATATGTACGTGTGTATGTATGTATGAATGTGTATTATGTAAGTATTATATAAGGTTAGCAAATGTAAAAAGAAAATTAATAAGTACATAAATATATGTATCATCTTACACTTACGTATATGTAACACTTACATATAATATATACATATATCACATAGCTATAAACATATATATGTATGAAAATAAATAAAGAATATATATGTATGTATCATATAGGTATATTCATACATGTAACATAACGATAAGATTTCATAATGGGTGCTTAATTAGATAATACTATTATTAGTATAACTTATACACCTAACTATATAGTAACACTTAATTACACTAAATATATATTATCACTTATATATATATATATATATATATATATATATATATATATATATATATATATATATATATATATATATAACTAATAAGTATATTAAAAACTTGTTATGTGTATACACTATAAACGTGAAGGTTATAATTAAAGATTACGTACAAAGACTACAAACATCACCGCTACTTATGGCCTAGGGTGATCCATGTTGCCATTATGAGACACGCTTGTGGATCTTGAATGCCAAGACTTAGATTCTGGTCAAGAGTCCTGGGCGCCCGGTAACAATAGATCATTTAAGTGACTTGCATGTTAGCAACGAAGTTTGGGCGAGATTGTACAATATCTTTGTTAAGAATTATAACCCGAACATTCTTAACCTAGAAGCTTACTATAAGTGGAAGCTTTTCATAAATAGTAGGTTTCCAAAAATAGAAACTTTTGAGAATAAGAACTTTTCTCGAAAACCGTCAATGTTAATATAGTTTGATATATTAATGAACAAACTTTATGTCTATTAGACATTAACTAATCAAACGTTATAACTCTAGGTTGAGATCTCCGTTCATACTTCTTTGCGTGGAATTTCTTAGTTGCTATTAAGGTGAACTTCATAGCCCCGCTTTTTAATTATCTTTATATACTTTATTTGAACTTTTGGGGTGAGACACATGCTTGCTTTCAAACTGTTTTACGCTTAGACACAAGTACATGAAAACTTTATTTTCATTACTTCAAATTGTGCTATGACATGCTTTGTTTCATGCTTAATCCCTGCCATGATATCGTTAGTTGCTAGAATTTTGGCAAGCTTAATTGTTGTGGGTAGCGCTATTGAGAGTAACGTCTCTATCCGGATGACCGTTGGTCAATGGATACATAATAATGATTTAACGACACGAACGAATAAAGTGATCAGGGGGTAACTTGTTTAGTTTCGATATCATACATGTCAGCACTACTAACGAACTGATTAAACTTTATAACTAAATCTTGTGGTCTAAACACTATTATAAACCTATGTTGTTCACTTAACCA
Source organism: Rutidosis leptorrhynchoides (assembly GCF_046630445.1). NCBI lineage: Eukaryota > Viridiplantae > Streptophyta > Magnoliopsida > Asterales > Asteraceae > Rutidosis > Rutidosis leptorrhynchoides. Next base: position 279,101,351 of record NC_092336.1, read on the forward strand.
TTTTTGGTTGACACTTTAAGCATGGTTTGTCTCAGGTGAAGATTGCTAGAGTAATTTGCTACTTGGACTTTGCTGCTTTTGGAGTCCGCATTTATACATTCATATTATTGCATTAAAACATTTATTGTAATGACTTAATACTTTCCGCTGCTTTAATAAAATGGCTTATATTAAAAACGTCTCATATAGAGTCGTTCTCGTTTATACATCCTTGTGTTGTGATATTGTGAAGTCATATTTCCCCGACCCTATTTGGGGGTATGACAACCTTAAATTATTTATAGGTTTTTGAGATAGACTTCAAGAATTTGTGAAAAAAAAATAAAATGAAAAAGCCATGGTCTCTATCTATAGTAAATAAATTTCTTGAAAAACAAGATAAGAATTAAGAGATAAATACAAAATTAAAATTTTTTTCTTTAAAACCTGGCCGTGAGCCTTTAGATAAATAAAAATGTTTTTTATTAATCAGTTAAATCTTAATTTAAATAAATAATTATATTAATTTCGATTTAATAATAATTATTTTAATTAATTACATAATTTTTATTATTTTATTATATTGGTTACACAATACTTTTCTATTTTATAAAAATGACACTTAATAGTTTTAATACTAAATAACATTCACTAAAGTATTATATTTATTATAACTTTAATTAATTATTTTGTGCCTCATTATAAATTTTAATATAACTAAAGTATATTATACAAATAATATAAACTTTAATTAATTAGATGTGTTGACTAAAAATTAATATTCATTCAACGTCGAATTATATCGTGTATTAATTACGTTCGAATAACAACCCTAGTATATAACATGCGTGCAAACAAAACCCTCGGGGTATTTTAGTCAATTCATAAATGGAAAAGTGAGGGTTGTTACAGTACCTCCCCGTTGAAGAAAACTTCGTCCCGAAGTTTTAGGTAGACTTCTCGGTTGCCTCAGCGGTTGAGAAGAAATGGGGATATTTTCGTTTCATTTGATCTTCATGTTCCCAGGTATACTCGGGGCCACCTCGTAAATTCCAACGGATCTTAATAATAGGAATGTTGCTTTGTTTCAAGCGTTTAACCTCACGATCCATAACTTCTACAGGTTCTTCTATGAAGTGCATTTTATCATCAATACGGAGATCATCCAAAGGAATAACAAGTGTGTTATCAGCAAGACAATTTTTCAGATTCGAGACGTGAAAAACTTTGTGTACACTATTAAGATCAGCAGGTAGTTCTAATCGATAAGCCACGGGAGTAACTCTTTCAGTAATCTTGAAAGGTCCAAAAAAATGCGGGCTTAGTTTGCTTCTTTTAGCAAAACGAACAACGCCTTTCCAAGGTGATACTTTTAACATAACATTATCACCGACGTGGAATTTTAAAGGTTTCTGAATATTATCAACATAGTTTTTCTGTCGGATGCAGACCGTTTCCAATTGTTTCTTAATCTGAACGATCTTCTCGGTAGTTTCATGAATGATTTCAGAACCCGTTAACTGTCTGTCCTCCATTTCATCCTAGCATAGTTGGGATCTACATTTTTGTCCGTATAAGGCCTCAAAAGGTGCAGTCATAATACTTGCGTGGTAACTGTTGTTGTAAGAAAATTCAGCCAAAGGCAAATATCTATCCCAACCTTTACCAAGTCGATAATGCACGCACGAAGCATATCTTCCAACATTTGAATGGTTCGTTCACTTTAACCATCCGTTTGTGGGTGATAAAGAAGTACTCATGTGGAGTTGAATTCCTAGAGCAGATTATAAGGACTTCTAAAATCTAGAAGTAAATTGACTGTCACGATCAGATATATTACAGTTAGGCTCTTCATACCCCAAATCACGAGTTATGTAGTTTTGCTCGTGAACCTTCAATTGACGTGATGCACAAATAATGACCTTTCATCATTACATAGGGTACAACCAATTCCTTGGCGTGAAACGTCATATTCCCAAATGAAGTCATCATTCCCTTCAAGGAATGATATAACAAGTGCGGAGGTTAACTTTTTACTTAAACAATTGAAAGGAAATCTCTCGCTCATTGGACCATGTATACTTCTCCCTTTGTGAGTGAGGGCGGTTAATGATCAACCAATTCTTCGGAAGTCCTATAGTAACTAATAAGTCCTATAAATTGGTGTTTTGGTGTCGGTGCTTTTGGCATTTCCAATTTCTTAGTTGCATCAATCCTTGTCGTGTCCCCTTGAATTCCTTTATTACTAATAACGTGACCAAGAAATTATGCTTTCAATAGCTAGGAAATTTTTCATACAATACCTCTTTCTCCCACAGCTTCAACAGTAATATCCAATGTTGTTCATGTTCTCCTCTATTCTTCGAGTATGTCAAGATGTCGTCTATGAATGCGATAACAAACTTGTCCAATCTAGGGTTCGCATACTCGATTCATAAGGTCCATGAATACCGAAGGTGCATTTGTTAAGCCGAATAGCATTACTGGAAATATGTAATGACTATAATGCAGTCTTTGGTATATCTCCCTTCTTCACCTTTATTTGGTGATATTCAGACCTTAAGTCAATCTTCAATCTCACTGAAGATTCCTTGTATTTGTTTGAACACATCTTCAACTCAAACAGTGCTAACCTATAAGACGATATAGCAACAGGTACAACTCCGGGTAGCCAGTCGATTAGAAGGTCCCACTGATCTTTATGGCGAAAGACCAGGTGGTTCCTTGGAAAAACATTCGAACATTTCCTAATGATTGGTACATCCTTCATTTTTCTTTTGGAATCGATCTTCCTTATACAGGCTAAAATGGCATAACAACCCTTCCCCGGTAAGCATAGGTGATTATCTATCTCTACAAACTATTATCGTTCCTTTATCTTCTAATGATATGTGAATGGTCTTCTTATTATACGCAATAATAGCGTCACTCTTAGACATCCATTTTGGGAAATATATTTTAATGAATAGAAGTGTTCATCTTATCAAGCATTTTATAATTTGAGAGTTTAAGGATTTAAGCGAGAACAGAATGAAATACACTGCGTAGGGGATTTTGTTGACGAATTGTCAGTGGAAAATTTGGAAACGAAAGAAATTGGGGACTCAGATAATATGATATCTAAGGTCGATATTTTTAGTTGACAATATAGGGATAAAGGAGTCAGGTAACAGTACACGGTGGTTATAGGGGTGATCAGACCTTATCACCATCAGGATCCATTAGGATTTCTGTATGACTTATTATAATATAACCACGTTGATCAGGCATCATTATATTTATCTCCTCACGAGGTGGAATTTTAAATAGAAATTGAAAGAATAGAAGATAGAAGTAGCATTCATTCTTTTAAAGAAAAAAAATAATCAGAGTATCACAAAAACTTAACAAAATTTGCCACATTAATAACCAGAGTATGGATGTACTAAAACATAAAGAACACTATAATAGTTTTCAAAGGACTCTGTAGATGCCAAAGACTCTTCATCATTCTTCCCATTCGAGCATTGATTCTTGAAATTCCCTACTTCTCCACATCTATAGCAAGTAGGAATAGTTGTATTCGCTTTCACGGATGGGATATTGGTTGTAGGAACAGTAACGCTACAATTCTTTGCAAGATGGCCCATCTTCTTACACTTGGTGCTTTCAATAGTACACTTCCCAAGGTGATGCCTCTTACACCTTTGGCAATAAGGAAGGGTTCCCATATAGCGTTTGTTGGATTCTCCCTTGAAATGTTCTTGCTAGTTTTCTTCCCACTTCCTTTTCGCATCTCCTTTCTTCCCATGTTTGGTAATGAGATGGTTTTCCATGCAAATGGCTTCTTGTATGGTCGTTGGGTTGAAAAAGGAGACATCTCTTCGGATTCCATCAGGTAACCCATTGATGTAGCATTGGTCCTCTAGGTACTCGACAATAATCATGTGAGGATTCATGAAAGAAAATTCTTGAAATCGGTTAGCTGAGCTTATGAGATCATCATCCACCATCTCCATATTCCCAAACTCAGGTCCTTTCGTACCCTTATATGTAGGGGATTTGCAGTTTATGAAATCCTTATGTGAACAAGTAGTCAGAGTATTTCATGTTCCATTGCCTTGAGAGGCAGCAAGCAGTTATTGGAACTGGGTAAATGTCAAAGTGACGTTGGGAATTGTGTTGCTCGATTCGCCGCGAACCATGTTTCTTAAATATATAGATAAGTTTGTATTAGTTGAAGAGTTTTAATATGATTAGATACTAGGAAGCAATTAATCACATAAGGTTACATAGTAAGGATAGAAAGACAAGATATTTGCAAACAAAAACACTTAATTTTATTTTTAACGAAGATAGAAATCTCATTATTACACAGAAATAGGAAAGAGATAGGCATAGCCTTTACACGAAAAGAAAAATACAAATGCCCATACTAGAAAGACACGGTCCTATTAGTGCTTATCAACTAATGTATTCTATGAAGTCATCAAAATTTTTATTCTTCTTCTCTTAGAGTTCCTTCATAGCTGCAATGATTTTTATCAACTGTCAACTTTAGCCAATCGGGCATTAACAAATATTTCCTTCTTTTCCCAAAGCAGGCCTTGGATGTACATCATAAACTTCTCCACCACCCTATTCTTCTTTCCTTGATCTTCAAGAATAAATGCTAAGGCATCAAACATACTCTTTTGATCACTTTCCAACTTGTCTTGATGTTCTTCTATCATAGCCAAGTCGATGTGTTAGGCTTCTTGGATGAGCTGGGAATATCAACAGTAGGTGTTTTAGGTTCTTTCCTCTTAGGTGAATGGGATTTACCCACGGGGGTTCAGGCTCTCCCATGGGTTTTCTTCAATAGCCTCCTCGACTTTCCACTCAGTATCCTTCTCCTCAGAATCACCAATATAGCCAGTGTCTTCGGAAGTAGAGTCATGATTAGGTGATTGGGGTGGTATAGCAGGAGTATACTTAGGAGAATATAGTGGTGTAGCAGGAGTATACACGGGTGAAGCAGGTGGTGTAGAAGGAGTATAGTGTTGGATAGTTGGTGATAATGGTGGTGAAGTAGGTGAGTAGCTTTGGTGTATGGATAGATCCTTCTTAGTCAGATCCTTCAGTGTCGGAGATGATGATGGGGTTCTTACTAGGAATCCTAAAAAAAGAAGAATGAGTATTAGGAAGATTCTAAGGCAAGATGTTGAGGTAAGATGTAAGGCAAGCATATAAAAGAGGAAAGCACATAAAACTAAGGCAGGAAAGGTATAGTCCTAATGATTGCTAAGGCAGCCTAACTAACAAATAAGGCACACAAAAATGCAATTTTTGTACTCTATAACAACCTGGATCTGATACCTATATGTCACACCCCCAAATAGGACCATGAGTAAATGTGACTAACCAATATCATAACACAAGTGTAATAATGAGAACGACTCTAAATGAGACATTTTATAAAAAACATTAATTGTATTGCAGCAGAAATAAATAATTGTTTTACATCATAAATGAAAAGTAACTGAAAATGTTTAAAATAAAATGATAAGATGAATGATGGACTCCATGTACATTAGTCAATCATCAAAGTAGCACACAAGCTAGTAGTCACCTAAGACAAAACATGCTTAAAAGTGTCAATACAAAGGTTTAGTGAAGTTCATAGGTTTATAAGTAATAACCAAATTTTTAGACTATAAGATTTAGTTAAAAGCAAATTAATATGGAAATATCAATTCGAAAAGCAACGACGAGTTATATGATATCGAAACTAAACAAGTTTACCCCATGACACTTTGTTTATTAGTGTCATTAAATCATTATCATGTATCCAAGACTAACGGTCAAATGGATAGAGTCGTTTCTCTCAATAGGCCTACTCACAATAATTAAGCTTGCTGTTATACCTAATAATTGATGATATCATAGTAGGGATTTAGCATGAATCAAAGAATGTAATAGCATATAAGTTTGAGTACTTGTTTCTAAAGTGTAAAGCAGTTTAAAAACAAACATGTATCTCACCCCAAAAGTTATAAAAAAGGTTAAGAATAGTAAAAGTGGGCCTATGAAGTTCAACTTAAATAGCACCGCAAAAGTTATTCCACAATTGAAAAAAGAGCAAGTAGATGACTTGGATCTCAACCTAGAGATATAAGTTAGGTCATTAGTTTGTCCAACCGTCAAATAGAAGTTTATAAGTAAATTTATGAGTTGTTAAACATATTTGCATGTCCACCATAATCATGTTTAGATGTTATACAACTTTGCCTTAAACTCGGTGCTATCAAGTAAGCCACGGGATGACCAGATGTAACCGGGGGTCAGGAACTTTCACTTAGACTATAAGTCAACAACCTTTCGTATAATCCAAAACTTTATTCCCATTAATGGAAACCTAGACATCATCCACTCATGATCGTAAGTAGCGGTGAAGTTTTTATAAGTCATATGCTATCGATATGATTATAGTTTTCACTTGTTTAATTGTATCATCTTATATTATGATATAATAATAATAATATGAAATGTATATATAAGTTATAAGTATATTATAAGTATTAAAATACGTTTGTAATTATCATCTTATTAATATAATAATTGTATTAATAGTTTTAATTAAAGTTTATTTTAATTTATATTGAATACATTAAAGTTTAACTATATAATATATAATATATATAATATTAGGATAATATTATACCTTATAATATTATTTTGTCTATATAAATTTAATAAGTCTTATTAAACTTATAAGTTAATTTAGTAAATAGGTTAAGTATTATTATCGTAATATTATTATATACATAGTTATTATTATTATGCATTTATATATACATATAATATATATATATATATATATATATATATATATATATATATATATATATATATATATAAATCGTATTTAATTAAATTTAATAAATAGTAAATAAATATTTAATAAATCATTTTTCCATAATATTAAGTTTTTTAATGTATTTAAAAAACTAATAATTAATATATATATTATTATATATATGTCGAATATATATATATATATATATATATATATATATATATATATATATATATATATATATATATATATATTGGTTTTAAATACTAATAAATAACAAATAATTTATAGATTAAATATTACTAAGTTTATCTCAGTAAGATAATTTGTACAAAAATTTATAAAAATATTTTACTTTATTTGACCTATTATTTAGCAATTTTCTATATTTTTATATTCAATTTAATCCCAGAACACTTTTAATAACAAATAAAATATTAAATTGAATCTAAAAATCATATCTTCTATTTTTAAAAATCTAAAGAAATATTAAAAACATATAAAAAATATATATATTTTTTATACTGTTATTTATTTTTATAATGATTTTATTACCATAAATACATATTAATTACATAATTCGATAACTAAATATAATAAATACTCAAAAAAACTCATCTAATTATTTAGACATGTTCTATTACTGATATAAAAATTTTATAAGTGTTTTCTACTATTTTTCATAATTTATAAAATTAAAAAACTCAATTTATATAGTAATTATATAAACCGAATGGTAAATAAATAAATAATATTTATTTGTTTAACTTTAATAATTAATTATTATATGATAAATATCAGATATATTATAATACTGATTTTGATCAGTTAATATTATGAAAAATATAAATTTTTAATCATTTATTATATATTTTTATTTGTTTTGGCTATTTAATAATAATAAATAAATATTATTTCGTGTATAAAAATTAAAAAAAAAATTATTTTATATCAGAATTATAAGTATAAATATATGATTAGACTGTTATAATATTTTTATAACTTAATTTACATTTTTATTATAATATATATACACACGAACTATATATATATATATATATATATATATATATATATATATATATATATATATATATATATATATATATATATATATATATATATATATATATTAATCTTAATTCAGCTTTTAATTGTTTATAATTAACAATTCAACTTAAAGTATTATAAATATAATTTTAGATCAAATGTCATTACTTAATATTAATTTTAAAATTTTAACATCAATTATTATTGTTGATTTTTGATTTATAAAAATTAAATAAAAAAATGTTGTGACTATATAAAAAAATAATAGAAATCTTAAAAAAATTAAAAGAAAGGATAGAAAAGTACCTCAAATTAGTTTTAGGTATTTGAGAGAGACTTCAAGAATTTGTGCAAAAAAAAATGAAAAGCCATTGTCTCTATTTATACTAAATAAATTTCTTGAAAAACAAGATATGAATTAAGAGATGAATACAACATTTAATTTTTTTAAAAAAAACTTGGCTGTGAGCCTTTAGATAAATAAAAACATATTTTTTTCAATCTTATCATTATAAAGCTTCTAGAATAATTAACTTGGTATTATCTTTTTATTAATCAATTAAATTCAAATTTAAATAAATAATTATATTAATTTTGGTTTAATAATAATAATAATTTTAATTAATTACATAATTTTTATCATTTAATTATATTGGTTACCCAATACTTTTTTATATTATAAAAATGACACTTAATAGTTTTAATACTAAATAACATTAACTAAAGTATTATAATTATTATAACTTTAATTAGTTATCTTGTGCCTCATTTTAAATTTTAATATAACTAAAGTATATTATACAAATAATATAAACTTTAATTAATTAGATGTGTTGACTAAAAATTAATATTCAGTCAACGTCGAATTATTTCGTGTATTAATTACGTTCTAATAACAACCCTAGTATACATTTGTTTATTCAAACTACAATATTAGTTTTACATGCCGTTTGTATACTTTTCCAGACAATCTTAAGGTATCTTAAGATTAGGTTGATCTGGTGATAAAGTATGAACGATTTGAGTGATAGGTGATTTGAATGGTGTTTGAAGGTTTGTTGGTGATTCATCGAAGGTAGTGAAAAGGTATCCCACTTTACGCAACCAAGATTTGAATGATCATTGAAGTATGTTCAATGTGTGTGTGTGTGTGTTAGTGATAGTGGAGATCATGCCTCATTCATGGATTGTGTTTCTCTTTTAATAGCCTGACCACGAAGCATGTCCCTGGTTTCAATGCCTTGATCAAGTTCCAAGATAGTTATGGAAGTGTTTGAGGACTTTCCCTTAGTGGAGTGGCAGAGCTACAATGGCTGAGGAAAGCAAGGTAGATTCTTTCCCCTATTATCTAGGAGGCCCCGCCTTATGTTTGGAGGGAATATCTTCCATATCTTTTTAACTTATGCAATCTCGTAAATACTTCCATATCTTCGGCCTGGGTTATCATGAAATCTGTGTGGTCCACTTTCTTTTTAAAATACCTTCATAATATCAATTTTGTGGCCGAGATATTGGGTACACTATCAAGCCCCCAGTTTAAATTTACGAAGCTATTTGCTTATTTAGTTTCGTGAAATTAAACTATAAGCTTCATTAAACATTTGATTAGACAGTTCGAGCCAGTCATCATTACTTGTTCCTAGTAATGTCATTTTCACCCCTGTTAGTTCAGTCGCTCGTCTCCCATTAATTAAGTGTATAATCTTCTTTTTGTATTGCGATTACCGAGAGGGTTTTGAATTTGCAGTTTGATTTGACAGTTTTATAGGCTACTCCTTCATTTATAATATTTATCTCTGTCATAATTTCTTCAATTCTCTCTTTCTTTTCTTTTATTTTTTTGATCAAGCTCTTCCGTCGATCTGTTAAGGTATTTTTCTTAATCCTTGCTCTTATTTTATTAACTTCTTATGGCAAAACAAGGTTTACACACCACGTGTAGTACTGTAACCCTTTATCAATGTGCTCAACTAAGAAAAACCCTAGGATTATCTGTTAGCGACATCATCATGCCAGAATCGAAGAAGAAAATGCTTGAATTTATGAAAGGATATGTTGGTGTTTATACTCAATTTTTTGCCAAGTGCAATGTTAGGATTGCAATTTCATCTTTCTATCTTAGCGTGTTAAATTACATTAAGGTGCATGTCTCGATTTTACACCCCTTAGCAATTAAGAAAATAATGGCCTTTGATGTCATGTGTAGGGCTTATAGTGGGGAGCCTTCCGTTAACCTTTTTGTTGCTTTTTCAATATCAGTTATGCTGGTAACTGGATTACTATTGCTAAGCGTTGAAAGAAAAAGGGGAAAACTTCCGAGAGACCAATTTGTTTTTTATCACAAGTCCCTGATGTTCGTGGCTGGAAAATTCCGTTTGTTTATATAAAGGAGGATTTATTTTTTCCTCTTCTCTATCCCGATGTTGTTGATCCTACTAGAGCGATTATTCCAAAGGAGTATAATCATCCAATCCCTGAGAGTGCAAAAGATCTCCCTCTTTTGGTAGAATTTTCCGCCATCCAATTATTACTTCTACATTTCTTGATTCAATGCGCTTTAAGCTTGGAATGTCCCCTTCTTGGGAGAAGGGCAAAGAGAATCATGTTTTTGTGTGCGGGGATAAGGGTATGTCTCTTTCTTAGGTTGTTTATTCTTTAGATGTTTTAGCTTCATTTTCTGATGTTTTCTCGTTTTTCTTTTTGCAGAAATGGCTTTGAGAAATGCCATTAATGATACGCATAATAATTCGTATCGATAATAAACATCTTTTCATAACTTGATGAAATCCTGTCTCGGATTCAACCGTCATAGTGGTCCAGGAAGGAGTGCTTCTTATAGAATATACTTAAGCAAACCGACCAGAAGACCGTTCAAGTATACATCCGAGATGGAATGTTCCGGGTAGAAGCTGCTCATGACTTCACATAAGCCCATCCTACTCAGTGAAGTGAGTCAATCACCTCCACCATTCACCTGGATACATACCTATTGAAGAGGTTACAAACTATGTTGTCACGTAAAGGTCTACTCTACCGAACACACTAGTCATCCAATAAATACCTACAAAGAATACTACAGATGAATATATGAACCGATTGCAGCCACACCCGACCAGGAGAAGACCGTAAAGAAGCACTTGGAATAAACATCGGGTAAAATCCTCTTACCTAACCAAGAGTAAAGACATTCATCCGTCACATCATAGTCGGAACATACACTTGGTCCTGGAACATGCACCTGGTCCCGGAACATGCACTTGGTCCCGGAACATACACTTGATCCCAGATCACATTCTTGGTCCCGAAGCATATGCAAACTGGTTATATGCCACATCAACCCACGAATCTAGGAAAGTTTGTTAAGATCTATTTGTTACGCCAATAAAAGGGACATGTACGACGTCAGCCCTCGAATCTGGCGAAGTTTGTTATGAACATAAAAGGGACATGTGCCACGTCATCATTCCCTCAAAACACCTATAAATACATCTATGGGGTCATTCACTTCACAACACTGGATACATACTGTTACTCTTCCAGAAAATCTTATTGTAGCACAATCTAGCTGGATATACAACTCTGATAGAGATTCTGATCGATATCGGAGTTACCTTTTACCCAAGATATTAAGTCACTTGATCTAATTGAGTGAGGTTAATCACATCATTTATTTTACTCCCTTGGAATCCAGATTTCAAATCGGGGTTTGTACAGTTATTGGAGTTAAAACATTCGATCAAATCTCTATTGCTGCTCATGCTGCTACTACCATTATTAAGAACACGGAGTCCCCTTCTTTTCTGGTTATCTGGAGGTTAAAAGTAAACCCCGCGGTGCTACTGCTCCATCAACTCTTCCAAAGCTTGCTCAGCCTGATTCTCCTACTTCTAAAAAGATCCAACTTAGGGTTTCAAAGCTCCTAATGGCGACTAAGATGAAAAAAGAAGTTTTTCATGCTTCCTCTATGAAAAGGACAAGGTTATCATTTGATTGTGGAAATGCTAACAACTCTCGTCATGCCGAAGGTTTAGATTAGAGTACTCTTTTAGGTGTGTATTTGTATTTTATTCTCTTTACCATGTATCTATTGTAGTTCATACTTAGTATGTTTTATTTATTTATGTAGATCCTCTGCCAACTATGCCTTCTCCTTCTACTTGTGTTGGTATTGTGGGGAAACTTGTATCCCCAAATTTCAAAGCTTCCAACATTGATCCTAAACAGTTTGTTGAGGATTTTTCTGTGCAGAATTATCGTTATGTCTTGATGGACCACCTTCTACTATTACGTTAGAAGAAGTGCAACCAGGATTTGATGGCTATGGAAATAGAAGTGTAGGGTTAAAACAAGTAAATGAGTCCAATAGTGAGTTGATTAAGAAGTTCCATCATCAAATATTAGTGAATCCTTCTTGGGCGGAGGAGGTAAAGTCAGCCTAAGATGAGATAAGCAGGATGCAGGTGCAGCTGAACCTTGACAAGTAACGACTAGTGAGCTTGGGTACAGAGGGTGAGGTTCTTTGTCAGAAGTTGAGGGATGTGGTTGCGGAGTTGAATGATCAGAAGAAAAGGTGTGATGGTTTGAGGTCTAATTATTCCAAGGTTGTTTCCCAAGTAGTTCCTCATGTGTGCAAGGAGTAGGTAAACAACAATGAGTTGAGAAATTATCTTGCTCAGATCGTTCTTGCAGCTAGGCAACATGAGAGGTGTACCCTTGTGGAGGAGTTAGAAGAGAAGAGAATTATTCGGTTGGAAGATTACCATGAGTATACTGACCAGGGTAATGCCCTAGTTGATGTAGCATGTGCTAAGCTGGTTGATGCTGAATTTAATTATGTTGATGTTATTGCTGCTCACTCTGATGCGAAGCCTGTTGAGTTGGTAAAGCTTTGTGCTGATGGTAATCAACATTGACCTTTATTCTCTCAATCTTTTGACTGTATGTGGACTTATGTGTTGCCTTTTGAACAATTTATGTGTGGCTTTTGATGCCTTGTAAGACAATGTCTGTAATTTGTGGCCCTTATTCCAGTTGAACAATTTGTGACCAATGATGGTGTTCTTGTATATGGCCCTTAAGCCTTTCTTTTAAAATAATGTAGTCTATGGCGAGTGTGTTCCACCATGTTAGAGCGACATCCGACAGTGTGAAGGATGCAAACTTAGTCCTGTTTGCGTTAGAGCAGTTGCTAACACGAAATACCGATTCTAATTTTTCAAACCATCTTGTTAGCCCAACTGGCCCTTCCGTTCCTCTAAAATTTTGTGGCTTGCAACTCTGAAATATCTTGTAAGTGCACCCATTCTGAACATTTTAGTTTGCCGGCAGGGTTTGTGCAGGGCTGGCATTCACCATAGCTATGGCCACTCGAGCAGCTATCATCTCCTTAATTTGCACTGTAGTGGGTGTTCCTCTCTTCATCGATCTTCCAAACAAAAATTTTGAATTAAGTCAAAACCCATCAATCAATAATTAATAATGTCATTGTATATGGTAATCAGTATGGAATCGACACAATACATGTTAACTAAGTAAGGCAAACTAGTTGCAGATAACACAAAAACCATCCGATAATATCTTAAATAAAATGTCATACAATAATTCAAACAACATTAAGTTCCATTCATAATAAGAAAAAGTTGCATACAACTTCATAAGTTTTCGTACAATACTCTAATGAAAACATGAAACTACTAATGAAAATACATAAAGAAATCTAATACAAAAGTCTTATGGTGATGGATGGTAAATGATGTCCATCATGTGGGACACCTGGTCCTCAAGCTTAGTCTCCCGGGCACGTAGGGCACGCACTTCCCTCATCATCTCCTCAATAGTGGGAGGTGTCGGTGGGGCAGGTGGTGCAAATGGTCCAGGTGGTACAGATGTAGCACTAGAAGTAGATGGCACAGTACGGGCGACCTTACGCACAAATGGATCAGCAGGTATTGGTACTTACGAGCGGTAATCCTAACCAACTGTCCCTGTGCGTTCATGAACGGCTTGCCGCCATTTACCCCTGGAATAACAGTACCATCGTAGTGTTAACGCTTCTTCGGCGGGGTAGGAGGTGGCGGTACGGCTCCTCCTCGGAGTCCTCCTCAGAACCCTCCTCGGGATCCTCCTCACTAGTCTCGTCTGGAGATGAACTGTTTGAGTCGTCTGAAGGTGGTGCAGGTACATCACGTGCGGGAGAATGTGTCTGGCCGGTGGTCATGATCCGATGCCTGCCAGGTGTAACCAGCACAACCCGCCCGTCGGCGGTGTGTCTGACCCAATGTCCACGCTCGTTAAGAAATGGACGGCCCCGGTTTATGGCAGGGGTCATAGTACCATTGGAATGATACTGTGGCTCCGGGAGCCTAGGGCTGAGTGGAGCTGGAATCTCCTGGGATCTTCGTCACTGTTAGAGATGACCATCAGGTCCGGCGAGTGACTACTATCCCCACAAGACAAGTCGCCAGAGCCGTCGGAGGGTAGTGGTGACGGAATAGGTGAGTCAGCAACAACGGTCGGCGAAGTAGCGAACGAGTCCGAATCACTCTCCAAGTCAATGATCATAGGCGGTATGTCCGACATCTAAACAAAGAAAAATAACTTTTTCCATGTCAGTAAGACATATAGCAAGCATGCAATCAGGTATAATAACAACAGCAGCCTAGATCATCTAAAGCAGCACATAGCATGGCAACGATAGTATCATAAAAACAAAAGCAGATAGTAGTAGCATGCAGTAGCGGGAATAAACAGTAGCATACAACAATAACATATAGCAGTGATAGTAAACAGTAGCATACAGTAATTCCGCAGAAACAAGTAAACGATCAAGTTGTAGATTAGTCCTATTAGTGAACCCTAATCGACTCAGTCAAGACACACTAATGCAGCCTAATTCCCTACAACCAATGCTCTAATACCAAATGTGATGCCCCGTACAAATCAATGTGTACGGATCATCCACAATAGGTCCATTACACGGTTACAACACTATATGCTATTTTAAAACAAGTTTTGCATTCATAAAAAGATAACATTTTTACCAACGTCAAATTTTTACAAAAGGTAACGTTCTTCTACGAATAGAAAGCGTTAACATAATTACGTGACACTAGGGTCATTACAAAACCATATTTCGAAAATAACATAAGTTGTGAATGCAAAATAAAAGTTCCATGATTGAGACATCTCTAAACAATGCAGCGGAAGTCTAACACAGTGAGTCTATAACAGCAAGTCTATAACAGCGGAAGCAATTTCGTCTAAGCACCTGAGAAATAACATGCTTTAAAATGTCAACACGAATGTTGGTGAGCTATAGTTCTATTGTAAACAAAAATGTAATGTAGACCACGAGATTTTGTATTCAAAATAGTATGAAAAGTATATGCTTAACCGTGGGCACTTGGTAACTAACTTAAATAGTAAAATATATCACCCCCTAAAAGTACACTTGGCGAGTGTGTTAAAACAGTCGAAGTATTAAACACCCATTAAATGCTAGCGTGACTAGCCTGAGTGGGGATGTCAAACCCTATGGATCCATATCTAAGATTCGCGTTCACCGGTTCATAAACCAATGACTAAACATTACCGAGCTAAGGGGAAAGTTTGTGCCGTTGTATCACCCACACATATATAAAGTTTAAGTACTCGTGTCTTGTAAGTAAAACATAAAAAGGGCATGTATTCTCAGTCCCAAAAATAGTTAAAGTTAAAAGGGAGCTATAACTCACAGTGAATATGCGGTAAAGTCTATACGAATAAGTAAGCAAGTAGTAAGTCGGTCCGAAAGGTCCTCAACCTAAGTCAAAGGTTACTAAGTCAGTAATTCATCCCCAAAAGTTTAAAAGTAAATAAGTTAAGTCTTATGTATCATCATCATCATCATACGTAAAAGATAAAGTAAATTTTCAACAAGAATAGAGGTCTAAACGAAAGGCTGAATTTGATCAGTTGCTACGAACACTATACAAATTGAAATAATGCAAGGTCAGTGGCCTAGGCTCCGTTGGTGAGTCCTCTTACTGTTATCCAATTTTCAGATCCTAACTCGATGTCGTTTGACTGTGGCGACGGTTCAAGCGCGAGTAGGTCAGAAATTTTAGCACGTCGTTACGAAGGCGTAGTGATTTTCGGAAGGCTATAAATCCTAAACTGTATATTGGATTTAGGCGAGTCTTAAATGAAAATTCATCTACTCAAACCGAACTATCTGGAAATCACCTTTCCAGAAGTCTTAGGAGTCTGATCAGACCCTGAAAAACAGAAAACAAGTGCTCCGGTGGGTTTCTTGGTGTTTGATGCTCATCGCGGTTCTCATCCTTGATGCGTATATGCCTCAAGTGTACAACTCTTGATGTTTTAGCATCACTTAAACCAAGGTTTAACCATCAACATACAATTTCAAGACTAATAAAAGAAATACAACTCATTTGAGAGCTTGAGCAAGATGATGAATCAAAGTTACATCAAGTTCTTAGTTTCGACACAAGTACAAGTTCTATTAAGCTATAAACTTTGATTCAAACTAACTAAGCAACACCTTAAGCTATAGAACTTAGATATTAGCTAAATATTGAAGACCTTAGAATAGAAAGTCTAGATCTTATGTTCTTGGTGAAACCCTAAGTCATAGAACTTAGACTTTTAACTTTTACAAAACCTTAAGTTATGAAACTTAGATTTTGCAAAGTAGGATGAACATAAGCTAATGAGCCTTTGTTTAAAAAAGTTATATGACCATAAGTTACATAAATTAGATCAAACACAATAATGAAACCCTAAGCTAGAAAGCTTGGATTCCTTAACATTACTTATGAGATTTCAAGCTAGAAAGCTTGTATCTTTGTTTAATGAAAACTAAAGTTACAAATTTAAAGTACCACAAATTAAAGAAGATCATAAGTTAATAAACTTGATCTTTTAATAATCTTTTGGTAGAAACCTTAAGCTAGAAAGCTTTGATTTCTAATGTTCTTGAAAATCTTTAAAGCAAAAAATTAGATCTTCAAGTTACATGAAGATCATAAACATAGGTTTTGATATTTTAACATAGATAATGAGATCTTAATCTATAAAACTTAGATCTAACAAAGTAATGAAGATTCAAGTTACAAAACTTGAATCTTTGATCATGATGATAATGATTTATGAATTAAGGAAAGAAAAGAAAGAAAAAGAAGCCAAGAACTTACAAGTTCTTCAAAGTTTTAGTGTGAGAAAACTTGAGAGAAAACTTAGAGAAAAGTGTGTGTCTTTTGAGAGAAATGAGAGTGAAGTAAAAAAAATGAATGTGGTGGTGGTGGTCAATATGGCCGATGGTTTATGGGTGTGAATGGGGGGACCATTTTGTCCTTGCATGGGTGGTGGTATAATGGTGATGCTAGCATGTTGGGTGACATGGTGTATGAAGTTAAAACATGTAAGTAATTGTACAAAAGCATGCTAGTAACTTGTCTTAATACTAAATGGCTTTTGTCTTATGTTACATGGGCTAACTAATCCATTAACTAGCCAACTAAAACTAGTCCATTAACGTGAGTAGAGTGGGCCTTTAATAAGCTAAGTCCAATAAGGTGTTAAGTCCATTAAGACTAACTAGTGTGCATTAGTAAAACATTAAGCGTAATTAAGGAACCAACAAGCCAAGTAATTGTCATTAAGAAATAACAATTAATATTAAGTAATCATAACGCTCCAATTTTGACAAAATTTTAACGTGTACTAAGTACGTAGCTTGTTTTAAACGATAAGTGACACTAACGGTCGTAAAAGCATTCGAGGATCAAGTTAAGTGATTACGCACTTAATAACACGTAGTAGAATATTAACGAAAGTAACTAACATGAATAAATATCTCAGAATATAATATAGCTCAGTACGCACAAATACACAGTTTCGTGAAAAAAAAAAGCATAAATATAAGTCGAAAAAGGTCGGGTCGTTACATTACCCACCTGTTAAAGAAAATTTCGTCCCGAAATTTTAAGCTGAGGTAGACGGTAGAGTTGGGAAGAGGTGAGGATATTTCTGCATCATCTGATCCTCCCATTCCCAAGTGAACTCGGGTCCTCGTTTAGCATTCCAACGGACTCGGATAATTAGAATCTTGTTGTGCTTCAATGTCTTGACCTCACGGTCCATGACCTCAACAGGTTCTTCCATGAAGTGGAGTTTGTCATCAATCGTAAGCTCCTCGAGTGGTATGATAAGTTCTGGTTTGGCAAGACATTTCTTCAGATTTGATACGTGGAATTTGGGATGAACAGAACTTTATTGAGACGGAAAGTCCAAACAGTAAGAAACGGGTCCAATACGCTCCAAGATTTCAAAAGGACCAATATATCGCGGATTTAGCTTTCCACGTTTGCCGAAATGGATTACACCTTTCCAAGGTGCAACTTTTAACATTACGCGGTCACCCTCTTGGAATTCGAGATCTTTAAGTCTAATGTTGGCATAGCTCTTTTGGCGATCACAGGCCGTCTTGAGCCTTGCTTGAATTTGAAAAATCTTCTCGGTTGTTTCATGGATGAGTTCGGTTCCGGTGATTTGCTTTTCACCTACTTCGGCCCAATAAATAAGGGAACGACATTTGCGGCCATATAAAGCTTCGAAAGGTGCAGCATTAATACTCGCATGGTAACTATTGTTGTAAGAGAATTCGACCAGAGGCAAATGCTTTTCCCAAGCTTTTTTGAAGTCAATAACACAAGCTCATAACATGTCCTCCAAGGTTTGAATCGTGCGTTCGCTTTGTCCGTCGATTTGTGGGTGATATGTGGTACTCATGTCTAAACGTGTTACCAAATCCTCTTGTAAGGAACACCAAAATCTAGAAGCGAACAGGGCATCTCGGTCTGAAATAATCGATAAGGGTACACCGTGACGAGATACAATTTTCTTTGTATATAGTTGTGCGAGTTTGTCCATCTTATCAGTTTCTTTCATGGCTAGGAAGTGAGCAGATTTGGTAAGACGGTCAATAATAACCCAGATGGTATCATATCCGCCTACCGTCTTTGGTAGTTTCGTGGTGAAGTCCATCGTTATTCTTTCCCACTTCCATTGCGGGATTTCGGGTTGCTGAAGTAACCCGGATGGCCTTTGATGTTCGGCTTTGACCTTGGAACAAGTTAAACACTTTCCAACTTAAGTAGAAACATCCTTTTTAAGGTTTGGCCACCAATATTGTTCCTTAAGATCGTGGTACATCTTACTGGCTCCTGGATGAATCGAATACCTTGACTTGTGGGCTTCGTCTAGAATAAGGCTTTGTAAATCCCCATAACAAGGCAACCAAATTCTTCCGAAAAAATATCGGAGTCCGGTCTCTTTAACTTCGAATCGAGAGACGAGAATGTTCAAGCGTTCATGAGAAATATTCTCATCCTTGAGAGCCTCATCTTGGGCTACAAGGATTTGGCTATTGAGATTTGTGTGGATGGTGATGTTTAAGGGTCGGACACGAAGAGGTACCATTCTTTCCTTTCGGCTCAAGGCATCGGCTACAACATTTGCCTTGCCAGGATGGTAACGAAGTTCACAATCGTAATCGTTCAATGTTTCGATCCACTGTCGTTGTCTCATGTTCAGTTTTTTTTGATCGAAAATGTGTTAGAGGCTTTTGTGGTCGGTGAAGATGGTACTTTTTGTTCCATAAAGATAGTGTCTCCACAATTTGAGTGCAAAGACAATGACACCAAGTTCGAGATCGTGTAGTTTCGTTCGTGAATCTTCAGTTTTCGAGAGGTATAAGCAATAACTTTCGTTCGTTGCATCAATACACACCCAAAACCATGTTTTGAGGCATCGTAATATACAATAAAATCGTCATTGCCTTCGGGAAGGGATAAGATAGGAGCGGTGGTTAACTTTTTCTTTAGGGTTTGAAATGCCGACTCTTGTTCGGCCGCCCAAATGAATTTCTTCCTTTTTTGAGTTAACGCGGTTAAAGGACGTGCAATCAAAGAGAACCCTTCGATAAATATACGATAGTAACCGGCGAGGCCTAAAAATTGACGAATATGAGTAGGAGTAGTGGGAGTTTCCCACTTGCTAATGGCTTCGATTTTCGCGGGATCGACTTTAATACCTTGATCGCTTACAAAATGACCAAGAAATTGAACTTCCTTTAACCAAAATTCGCACTTAGAGAATTTGGCATAGAATCGCTCTTGTCTTAAGAGTTCAAGTATGAGTCGGAGGTGTTGTTCGTGTTCTGCTTCACTTTTTGAATAGATTAAGATATCGTTTATGAATACGATAACGAATTTGTCTAGGTACGGCTTGCATATGCGATTCATAAGATCCATAAACATGGCAGGTGCGTTAGTTAAGCGGAATGGCATCACAAGAAACTCAGAATGACCATAACGAGTTCGGAACGCAGTCTTAAGTACATCGCTCTCCTTACCCTCAACTGGTGATAACCTGATCGTAAATCAATCTTGGAGTAAACGCTTGATCCTTGTAGCTAAACGAATAGAGCGTCAATTCTGGGAAGGGGATACCAGTTTTTGATTGTCAGCTTGTTTAGTTCGCCATAATCGATACACATTCGGAAAGATCCGTCATTCTTCTTTACGAACAAAATGGGAGCGCCCCAAGGCGAAGAACTTGGTCGAATAAATCCACGGTCTAGCAATTCTTGTAGTTGACTCTGCAACTCTTGCATTTTGGTTGGTGCAAGTCGGTAAGGTGCGCGAGCTACAAGTGCAGCTCCCGGCACTAGATCAATCTGAAACTCCATTGATCTCGGTGGGGGTAATCCCGGCAATTCTTCAGGAAAGACTTCGGGAAATTCGTTCACAATCGATACATCCTTCACACTTCTCTCCTCAGTTTCCAACTTCTTCACATGCGCTAAAATAGCAAAACACCCTTTTCTCATGACCTTTTGTGCCTTCATACAACTAATAAGGTTCAATTTTGGGCTACATCTCTCCCCGTAAACAATTAATGGCACACCATATTCGCGAGGTATACGAATAATCTTCTATCCACAGACAACTTCTGCTTTTACCTTGGGCAGCCAGTCCATGCCGACTATCACATCAAAGCTCCCCAACTTAATGGGTATCAAATCAATCTCAAAATCTACACCAGCTAGGTTTATTATGCCTCATTGGCCAATTTGGTCAACTTTTTCAAGTTTCCCATTGGCCACCTCAACAAGAATACTCCCATCCAAAGGAATTAATGACCAATCTATCTTAGAGCAAAAATGTCTACATACATAACTCCTATCGGCAACAGTATCAAACAAGACAGAAGCTAATAGTTTATTAACAGTGAATGTACCTGTAACCAAGTCAGGATCCTCGCAGACATCTCTGGCGTTCAAGTTGAAGACTCTTCCACGTGCTGGCCTGCCATCCTTCTTCTAGTTAGGACATTCATTATTGAAGTAACCCTGTTGGCCTCACTCAAAGTACTTCCTTGGCCCATTCGGATTTGTTCTCATAGCTGGGGTGTTGATCCTACAATCCTTGCGGATGTGTCCCATCCTCTTACATATCTCACACACCACATTGCAGTAACTAGTATGATGCTTATAGCATCTCTTACACTGAGGAAGGCTACCTTTGTAGTTTGGGTTAGGATTCCTCCAGTCATTGTTTCCCTTAAAGTTCTCATGCCTCTTGGCTGGATTCTGATCAATACCTTTACCCTTGTTTCCATCCCATTTGCGTTTCCTATTACTAGCTCCCGATTCTGATTTCACCTTTTCTAACTCTTGACGGATAACCTGATCCATCAAGGTGTGCGCCATGCGCATAGCTTCTGAGACATTCGCTGGTTTTGAAGAAGTGACATTTCCCTTGATGTCTTTGGGAAGTTCCCACAGATACCGCTTCATCCATTTTTACTCCGGAGTAACCATTGTGGGGCACATCAAGGCTAACTCCAAGTACCTTCAGTTATAGCCATCAAGGTCAGTTCCTACGACCTTCAATTCCCAAAATTCCGCTTCCAACTTATGAATTTCGGTTCTGGGGTAGTATTCCTCTATCATAGCCTTCTTAAACTCCTCCCATGGTTTTGCATAAGCTTCATCAATTCCCTAAGCCTGGGCGAGTGTGTTCCACCATGTCAGAGCGCCATCCGACAGTGTGCAGGATCCGAACTTAGTCCTGTTTGCGTCAGAGCAATTGCTAACACGAAATACCGATTCTAATTTTTCAAACCATCTTGTTAGCCCAACTGGCCCTTTCGTTCCACTGAAATTTTATGGCTTGCAACTCTGAAATTCCCTGTAAGTGCACCCATTCTGAACATTTTGGTTTACCGACGGGGTTTGTGCAGGGCTGTCATTCGCCATAGCAATGGCCACTCGAGCAGCTATCATCTCCTTAATTTGCGCTGCATTGGGTGTTCCTCTCGTCCTCGATCTTCCCAAAAAAATTTCGACTTAAGTCAAAACCCATCAATAAATAATTAATAATGTCATAGTATATGGTAATCAGTATGGAATCGACACAATACATGTTAACTAAGTAAGGTAAACTAGTTGCAGATAACACAAAAACCATCATATAATATCTTAAATAAAGCATCGTACAATAATTCAAACAACATTAAGTTCCATTCATAATAAGAAAAAGCTGTAAACAACTTCATAAGTTTTCATACAATACTCTAATGAAAACATGAAACTACTAATGAAAATACATAAAGAAATCTAATACAAAAGTCCTATGGTGATGGAGGGTAAATGATGTCCATCATGTGGGACACCAGTGGGGCAGGTGGTGCAGGTGGTGCCGATGGTCCCGGTGGTGCAGATGTAGCACTAGAAGTAGATGGCACAGTACGGGCGACGTTACGCACAAATGGATCAGCAGGTATCGGCACGACCCACTTATGAGCGGTAATCCTAACCAACTGTCCCTGTGCGTTCATGAACATCTTGCCTCCATTTACCCCTGGAATAACTGCACCATCGTAGTGGTAACGCTTCTTTGGCGGGGTAGAAGGTGGCGGTACAGGCTCCTCCTCGGAGTCCTCCTCGGTGTAGTGACCCGAACTTTTCCATGTTTATATATATAATAAATGAAATTGATATTTACATGATTAAATGTTTCCAACATGTTAAGCAATTAAATTTGTTAAGACTTGATTATTTGAAATGAGTGTCATGTAGACAATTGACCACCCAAGTTGACCGGCGATTCACGAACGTTAAAACTCGTAAAAACTATATGATGATATATATATATATATATGGATATATATATATATATATATATATATATATATATATATATATATATATATATATATATATATATATATATATATATATAGTTAACATGATATTATGATAAGTAAGTATATCACTAGGTATATTAACAATGAGTTATATACATAAAAATGAGACTACTAAATTAAGAAACTCGAAACGATATATATATATAACGATTATCGTTATAACAATGTCTTACTAAATACATATGTATCATATTAAGATATTGTTACACTATATTTAACATGATAAAATGATAATTATATATATCATTAAGTATATTAACAATGAACTACATATGTAAAACAAGACTAGTAACTTAAGAATTTCGAAACAATATATATACGTAACGATTATCATTGTAATAGTATTTTAACAAATATATATGATGTTAAGATATATTCATACACCATGCTATCATGTTAATATAACAATTTAACATCTCATTTAAGTATAATAACAATGAATTAATTACATTTAACAACATCGTTAACTTAAAGGTTTCAAAACAACACTTACATATAACGACTAACGATGACTTAACGACTCAGTTAAAATGTATATACATGTAGTGTATTTAGATGTATTAGTACACTTTTGAAAGAATTCAAGACATATATCAAAGTACTTCTACTTAACAAAAATGCTTACAATTACATCCTCATTCATTTTCATCAACAATTCTACTTGTATGCACCCGTATTCGTAATCGTACAATACACAGCTTCTAGATGTATATACTATTGGTATATACACTTCAATGATCAGCTCATTAGCAGCCCATGTGAGTCATTAAACATGTGGGAACCATCGTTTGGCAACTTGCATGAAATATCTCACAAAATTACAAAAAATATTATAAATCATTCATGTATTATTTACATGAAAACAAACTTACACATCCTTTATATCTAATCCATATACCAACGACCAAAAACACCTACAAACACTTTCATTCTTCAATTTTCTTCATCTAATTGATCTCTCTCAAGTTCTATCTTCAAGTTCTAAGTGTTCTTCATATATTCTATAAGTTCTAGTTTCATAAAACCAAGAACACTTTCAAGTTTGCAAGATTACTCCCAAGATTTCTTATCCATTCCAAGTAATCATCAAAGATCAAGAAATCTTTATTACTTACAGTAGGTTATATCTCTAATTCAAGATAATACTCATATTCAAACTTTGATTCAATTTCTATAACTATAAAAATCTTAATTCGAGCAGAAATCTTACTTAAACTTGTTTTCGTGTCATGATTCTACTTTAAGAATTTTCAAGCCATCCAAGAATCTTTTCAAGCTAGATAATTTCTTGTCACTTCCAGTAGGTTTACCTACTAAAGTTAAGGTAGTAATTATGTTCATAACATCATTCGATTCATACATATAAAGCTATCTTATTCGAAGATTTAAACTTGGAATCACTAGAACATAGTTTAGTTAATTCTAAACTTGTTCGCAAATAAAGTTAATCCTTCTAAATTGACTTTTAAAATTAACTAAACACATGTTCTATATCTATATGATATGATAACTTAATTATTTAAAACATGGAAACACGAAGAACACCGTAAAACTGGACATACGCCGTCGTAGTGAAATCGGGGGCTTTTTTGGGTTAAAAAAATTAAAAAGTATCATAATCTTTGAATTGGAAGTTTGTTTTCTGAAAAAATGATATTACATATGAACATGATACTATATCCAAAAATCATGGTTAAACACAAAGTGGAAGTATGTTTTTCAAAATGGTCATTAAGATGTCATTTTTTCGACAGAAATGACTACCTCTTTAAAAAATAACTTGTAACCTGTATTTCTGATAATAAACTTATACTTTTTCTGTTTAGTTTCATAAATTTTAGTTCATTATGAAACCATAGCAACTTGAATCACTCAAAACGGATTTGAAACGAAGAAATGACGGGTAAAACAAAATTGGATAAACTTGCTAGTTTTAGCTACAAAAATTTTGTAACAAATCTAGACTAAACATATCCTAACTAATTTATATTGTATTATACATATTATGTAATCTTGGGATATCATAGACACGTATACAATGCTTTGACATATCATATCGACCCATCTATATATATTATTTGGAACAACCATAGACACTCTATATGCAGTAATGTTTGAGTTAGCTATACATGGTTGAGGTTGATTCCAAAAATATATATACTTTGAGTTGTGATCTAGCCTGAGACGTGTATACACTGGGTCGTGGATTGATTCAAGATAATATATATTGATTTATTTCTATACATCTAACTGTGGACAACTAGTTGTAGGTTACTAACGAGGACTGCTAACTTAACAAACTTAAATCATAAACACGTAATAAAAAATGTTGTGAATATATTTCGATCATACTTTGATATATATGTACACATTTGTTATAAGTTCGTGAATCGACCAGTGGCCAAGTCTTACTTCTGGCAAAGTAAAAATCTGTGAAAGTGAGTTATAGTCCCACTTTTACAATCTAATATTTTTTTTTTGGGATGAGAATACATGCAGCTTTATAAATATTTTACAACATAGAAACAAGTACACAAAACTACATTCTATGGTCGGATTATTAAACCAAATATCTCCCTTCAAGTCTGGTAACCTAAGAATTAGGGATATGGCCCCTAATTGACGCGAATCCTAAAGATAGATCTATTGGGCTTAACAACCCCCATTTAGGTTATGGATGGTTTAGTACTTCGAGATTATTATACAGAAGAGAGGTTCTGTTTTGGGGATATTCTATGCATTAAGTTAACGTCGGTTACCAGGTGTTCAACATATGAATGATTTTTATCTCTATGCAGTTTGCGAAATGAGTGATATGAGATGTGTTATGAAAATGAAATCTTTTGGTCTATTATTATGATTTGATAATATATAGGTTAAACCTTTAACTCACCAACAATTTTTTTGACGTTTTAAGCATGTTTATTCTCAGGTGATTATTAAGAGCTTCCGCTGGTGCATACTAAAATAAGGACAAGATTTGGAGTCCATGCTTGTATGATATTGTGTAAAAACTGCATTCAAGAAACTTATTTTTGATGTAATATATTCTTATTGTAAACCATTATGTAATGGTCGTGTGTAAATGGTATATTTTAGATTATCATTATTTGATAATCTACGTAATGCTTTTTAAACCTTTATCGATAAAATAAAGGTTATGGTTGTTTTAAAAATGAATGCAGTCTTTGAAAAACGTCTCATATAGAGGTCCAAACCTCGCGACAAAATCAATTAATATGGAACGTTTATAATGAATATGAACGGGACATTTCAGTTGGTATCTAAGCGTTGGTCTTAGAGAACCAGAAATTTGCATTAGTGTGTCTTATCGAGTTTGTTAGGATGCATTAGTGAGTCTGGACTTCGACCGTGTTTACTTGAAAAACGATTGCTTAACATTTTTGTTGGAAACTATATATTGTTAACATGTAAATATTATTTGATATATTAATCTCTTAACGTGTTTGATATTGTGTGTTAGATGTCTAACTCTAGTACAAATCCCATCGACTCACCTAATAATAATGAAGAGTCGAATATAGTTTGGGAAGATTCACAAATTCCCGAGGAGGAACCGGAAGAGGAGGAACCGGAAGAAGAGGAATCGGAAGAAGAGGTTCCGAAGGAGGAAATATTAGGAACCATAGAAAAACAGATAAATAAAAGAAAATCCTCAAATAATGGACCAAAGTTAAAAATGGTCAATGGTGTTTCCACCGAGGAAGAAAAATATTGGGAAGATTACCAATTTTTCGATGAATCGGATCCCGATGAGGATTCCGATGATGTTATAGAAATTACCTTGACCCAATTTGAAAAGGCAAAAGAAAATAATAAGGGAAAGGGCATCAAAATAGAGAAACCTGATTCCAACCCCGATGAACTTTATATGTATCGTCAACACCCGTATTTCTTAAGTTGTAACAATAACCCGAGAACCTCTAAGCCACCAGGTTTTTCTAAACCATTTGTGAAAACAACGGCTCGTATTAGAGGAACATCATATATCCATAGAAAATTACCAAAACGAAACAGGTCCGAAGAGGAAGAAACTAGTGAGTCGGAATATAGAGTTGTAATCATGAGGTGTAAAATATGTAAAATAATTGTGCTTGTACTTTTCTTGTTGTATGTGAAAATTGCTTGTAGTATTTGATAATTATCTTTTACGAATCGAACCCTCGTCTATTTTTACAGTATTAAAGCAAAAATGGATGTTAAGGATAGACAACCAAAAATTTTAGAAGACCTACCCGGGGACATGATTGATGAAATCTTGTCTAAAGTCGGTCAGAATTCATCGGCACAATTATTTACGGCGAAATTAGTGTGTAGAACATTTGATGAACGTTCCAGGCATGCCTTAGTTTATAAAAGGCATTCATTTGAAAGATGGGGTATATCACATTGGGGACACAGTAAGTTACGCCGTGTTTTCTTTAAAGCGTTAAATGCGGGGAACCCAAATGCAATTTTACGCTACGGGTTAAGAACCTATTTTGACTCAACATATCCCAACATAGGACTTCATGAGTTAGAAAGAGCTTCTAACATGCAACATAAAGAAGCATGTTATGCTTACGGGTTAGTGATGTTCGCTTCTCACCAAAGTAAGAAAAAGAACATCGGATTACAACTTTTAAATAAAACCTTCCCACAAGTGACGGATTCAGTAGTTGGGGTGAGAAACAAGGTTTTTAGATTATTATGGTGCTGTTGGACATTACGAAACCCTCATCCCTTTGATGATGTTACAACTTGTTGTCTTGTCAACGGCCACAACGGTTATGTTCCACAAGACCAAGGATGGGAAGTAGTCTTAGTAAAACCAGAATGCATGACTTGTTTCTAGACTTATGAATTACGTGTTTTTATTGCCTTTGCAGAACGATTTGCGTATTAACTAGGATTGTTGTCACAACTGTTTTGTATCAAGGTTATTGTGTGCTATATTTCATACTATATGTATAATAACGGTATTGTATGTTTGTAAAATATTGTATAAAAGTTTGAACGTGAAATATTATTATAACCAGTTTTTCATATAGAATTGTAGTAGTTGAATTGTATATTACCTACTAAGTATGAACTTAACGGGTAGGTACTACCCGAATTAAAACTATAAAACGCTAATATGAAGAAAAAGCTTTTATAAATGAGTTCATATTATGCTACGAAATACTATTGACTACTCTTAATATTCTATATGATTAACTTAATTCTTTTTAGCTATTTTTGAAGGAAATGGCACCGACGACTCGTCAGAATTTGAACATGAGCGAGGAAGACTTCCGTGTTTTCCTTACAGCTAACATAGCCGCGGTATAGGCTGCAATGCAAAACAACAACAATAACTCTGAATCTAGCAATACAAATAACGCCACAAGAAATCGTGTAGTATGCTCATACAAAGAATTCATTGCCTGTAAACCTTTGGAATTCGATGGAACCGAGGGTTCAATTGGATTGAAACGGTGGATCAAAAAGGTTGAATCGGTTTTTGCCATAAGTAAGTGTACTGAAGAAGACAAAGTAAAGTACGCTACGCATACATTCACAGGTACTGCATTAACATGGTGGAATACCTACCTAGAGCAAGTAGGACAAGATGCTGCGTACGCACTACCGTGGTCAGCATTCAAACATCTGATGACTGAGCAGTATCGTCCCAGAAACGAGGTCAATAAGCTCAAAGTAGAGCTTAAAGGATTAGGAACACAAGGTTTCGACATTACCACATACGAACGACGATTCATGGAGTTGTGTTTATTGTGCCTAAGAGCGTTCGAAGATGAAGAGGAAAAAATTGACGCATTTGTAAAAGGGTTACCAGAAAGGATCCAAGAAGATATAAGTTCACACGAGCCCCCCTCCATACAAAAGGCGAGTCGAATGGATCATAAGCTCATAAATCAGATTGAGGAAAGAGTTAAAGAGCAGGCGGCCGAAGAAGCCAACACGAAACAAATCAAGAGAAAGTGGGAAGAAACTAGTGACAAGGGTCACAATTTTAACAATCAACACAACAATCACAACTACAATCGCACCAATTTTCGTAACAACAAACGCAACAACAACAACCACCCTAGCAACAACTACAACAACCGCTTCAACAACAATAACAACCGCAACAACAACAATCCCAACAATAACAATAAGAGGCAGAAACCATGTCAGAGGTGTGAAGGATACCATCCGACTGGGCTCTGTACGGCAGTGTGTACTAAGTGTAAAAGAAGGGGCCATGGTGCGACAAAGTGTGAAATCTAAGTATCAATGGCTAAGGGAACAAATAATGCCGGAACAAGTTACGCCGACATTACCTGTTTCGGATGCGGGAAGAAGGGCCATTACAAAAATGCATGTCCAAATCAGGAGGATAATAATGGGAAAGGCCGAGGAAGAGTCTTCAACATTAATGCGGTTGAAGCGCAGGAAGACCCGGAGTTTATTACGGGTACGTTTCTTATTGACAATACATCTGCTTATGTTTTTTTTGATTCGGATGCGGATAAAGGCTATATGAGTAAGGATTTATGTGCTAAAATAAGTTGTCCATTGACGCCTTTAGATAATAAATTTTTACTTGAATTAGCAAACGGTAAATTAATTACAGCAGATAAGATATGTCAGAATCGAGAAATAAAACTGGTTAGCGAAACGTTTAAGATTGATTTGATACCAGTAGAGTTAGGGAGTTTTGATGTGATAATCGGTATAAACTGGCTGAAAAAGGAGAGAGCGGAAATCGTATGTTACAAAAATGCGATTCACATTGTAAGAGAAAAAGGAAAACCCTTAATGGTGTACGGAGGAAAGAGCAACGCGAATCTAAATCTTATTAGTAATTTGAAGGGGCAAAAACTAATAAGAAAAGGTTGCTATGCCGTTCTAGCACATATCGAAGAAGTCAAACCCAAAGAAAAGAACATCAATGATGTTCCCGTCGCAAAAGGATTTCTCGATGTATTTCTGAAAAAATTACCGGGACTACCTCCACATCGATCTGTTGAATTTCAAATAGATTTTGTACTAGGAGCTGCACCAATAGATCGTGCTCCATACAAACTCGCACCCAGTGAAAGGAAGGAACTCCAAAGCCAATCACAAGAACTCTTAGAGCGTGGTTTCATTCGATCAAGCACATCACCATGGGGAGCTCCTATTTTGTTTGTCAAGAAGAAAGATGGTACATTCAGGTTGTGTATCGACTACCGAGAGTTGAACAAACTTACCATCAAGAACCGTTACCCACAACCGAGAATCAATGACTTATTTGATCAACTACAAGGTTCGTCAGTTTATTCGAAGATTGATTTACGTTCCAGATATCATCAAATCCGGGTGAAGGAGGATGATATTCCGAAAACAGCTTTTAGGACGCGTTACGGTCATTACGAGTTTATGGTTATGCCATTTGGTTTGACTAACGCACCAGCTGTGTTCATGGACCTTATGAACCGAGTGTGTGGACCATATCTTGACAAGTTTGTCATTGTTTTCATCGATGACATACTTATCTACTCAAAGAATGATCAAGAGCACGAAGAACATTTGAGAAAAGTGCTAGAGTTGTTGAGGAAAGAAAAACTGTATGCTAAGTTTTCAAAGTGTGCATTTTGGTTGGAAGAAGTTCAATTCCTCGGTCACATAGTGAACAAAGAAGGTATTCAGGTAGATCCGGCAAAGATTGAAACCGTTTAAAAATGGAAAACCCCAAAAACTCCGAAACACACACGCCAATTTTTAGGATTAGCTGGTTACTACAGAAGATTCATCCAAGATTTTTCCAAAATAGCAAAACCCTTGACTGCATTAACGCATAAAGGGAAGAAATTTGAATGGAAGGATGAACAAGAAAAAGTGTTTCAATTGTTGAAGAAAAAGTTAACTACGACACCTATATTGTCATTGCCTGAAGGGAATGATGATTTTGTGATATATTGTGACACCTCAAAGCAAGGTCTCGGTTGTGTATTAATGCAACGAATGAAGGTAATTGCTTATGCGTCTAGACAATTGAAGATTCACGAGCAGAATTATACGACGCATGATTTGGAATTAGGTGCGGTTGTTTTTACATTAAAGACTTGGAGGCACTACTTATATGGGGTCAAAAGTATTATATATACCGATCATAAAAGTCTCTAACACATATTTAATCAGAAACAACTAAACATGAGACCGCGTAGGTGGATTAAGTTATTGAATGATTACGATTTCGAGATTCGTTACCATCCGGGGAAGGCGAATGTGGTAGCAGACCATTGAGTAGAAAGGACAGAGAACCTATGCGGGTAAAAGCTATGAATATAATTATTCGTACTAACCTTACTACTCAAATAAAGGAGGCGCAACAGGGTGTCGTAAAAGAAGGGAATTTGAAGAATGAAATACCCAAAGGATCGGAGAAACACCTTAATATTTGAGAAGACGGAACCCGGTATAGAGCCAAAAGAATTTGGGTACCAAAGTTTAGAGATGTGAGAGAAATGGTACTTGGGGAAGCACATAAAACCAGATACTCAATACATCCCGGAGCGGGAAATATGTACAAGGACCTCAACAAAACATTTTTGGTGGACGGGTATGAAAGCCGATATTGCGAGATATGTAGGAGAATGTTTGATGTGTTCTAAGGTCAAAGCTGAACATCAGAAACCATCAGGTCTACTTCAACAACCTGAAATCCATAATGGAAATGGGAAAATATTACCATGGATTTCATTACTAAATTGCCAAGAACTGCAAGTGGTTATGATACTATTTGGGTAATAGTCTATCGTCTTACCAAATCAGCACACTTTCTGCCAATGAGAGAAGATGATAAAATGGAGAAGTTGGCGTGATTATATTTAAAAGAAGTTGTCTCCAGACATGGAATACCAATCTCTATTATCTCTGATAGGGATGGCAGATTTGTTTCAAGGTTTTGCCAGACACTGCAACAAGCATTGGGGACTCGTCTAGACATGAGTACTGCTTATCATCCACAAATTGATGGGAAAAGTGAAAGGATGATACAGACCCTTGAAGACATGCTAAGAGCATGTGTTATCAATTTTGGAAACAGTTGGGATCGACACCTACCGTTAGCAGAATTTTCCTACAACAAAAGTTACCATTCGAGTATTGAGATGGCGCCGTTTGAAGTACTTTATGGTAGAAAGTGCAGGTCTCCGATTTGTTGGAGTGAAGTGGGGGATAGACAGATTATGGGTCCGGAGATAATACAAGAAACTACCGAGAAAATCATCCAAATTCAACAGCGATTGAAAAACCGCCCAGAGTCGACAAAAGAGCTACGCGGACAGTAAAAGAAAAGATATAGAATTTGAGATTGGAGAGATGGTCATGCTTAAGGTTTCACCTTGGAAAGGCGTTGTTCGACTTGGTAAGGGGAAACTAAATCCAAGGTACATTGGACCATTCAAGATTATAGATCGTGTTGGACCAGTAACTTACCAACTTGAGTTACCTCAACAACTCGCGGCTGTACATAACACTTTCCACGTCTCGAATTTGAAGAAATGTTTTGCTAAAGAAGATCTCACTATTCCATTAGACAAAATCCAAATCAACAAAAAACTTCAATTTATTGAAGAACCCGTCGAAATAATGGATCGTGAGGTTAAAAGACTTAAGCAAAACAAGATACCAATTGTTAAGGTTTGATGGAATGCTCGTAGAGGACCCGAGTTCACCTGGGAGTGTGAATATCAGATGAAGAAGAAATACCCGCACCTATTTCCAGAAGATTCGTCAACACCTTCTACAGCTTAAAATTTCGGGACGAAATTTATTTAACGGGTAGGTACTGTAGTGACCCGAACTTTTTCATGTTTATATATATTAAATGAAATTGATATTTACATGATTAGATATTTCCAACATGTTAAGCAATCAAACTTGTTAAGACTTGATTATTTGAAATGAGTGTCATGTAGACAATTGAACTCCCAAGTTGACCGGCGATTCACGAACGTTAAAACTTGTAAAAACTATATGATGACATATATATGGATATATATATATATATATATATATATATATATATATATATATATATATATATATATATATATATATATATATATATATATATATATATATATATTTAGTTAACATGATATTATGATAAGTAAGTATATCACTAGCTATATTAACAATGAGTTATATACATAAAAATGAGACTACTAAATTAAGAAACTCGAAACGATATATATATAACGATTATCGTTATAACAACGTCTTACTAAATACATATGTATCATATTAAGATATTGTTACACTATATTTAACATGATAAAATGATAATTATATATATCATTAAGTATATTAACAATGAACTACATATGTAAAACAAGACTGCTAACTTAAGAATTTTGAAACAATATATATACGTAACGATTATCATTGTAATAGTATTTTAACATATATATATGATGTTAAGATATATTTATATACCATGTTATCATGTTAATATAACATTTTAACATCTCATTTAAGTATAATAACAATGAATTAATTACATTTAACAAGATCGTTAACTTAAAGGTTTCAAAACAACACTTACATGTAACGACTAACGATGACTTAATGACTCAGTTAAAATGTATATACATGTAGTGTATTTAGACGTATTAGTACACTTTTGAAAGACTTCAAGACACATGTCAAAGTACTTCTACTTAACAAAAATACTTACAATTACATCCTTATTCATTTTCATCAACAATTCTACTTGTATGCACCCGTATTCGTACTCGTACAATACACAGCTTCTAGATGTATATACTATTGGTATATACACTTCAATGATCAGCTCCTTAGTAGCCCATGTGAGTCATTAAACATGTGGGAACCATCATTTGGAAACTATCATGAAATATCTCACAAAATTACAAAAAAATATTATAAATCATTCATGAATTATTTACATGAAAACAAACTTACACATCCTTTATATCTAATTCATATACCAATGACCAAAAACACCTACAAACACTTTCATTCTTCAATTTTATTCATCTAATTGATCTCTCTCAAGTTATATCTTCATGTTCTAAGTGTTCTTCATATATTCTATAAGTTCTAGTTTCATAAAACCAAGAACACTTTCAAGTTTGCAAGATTACTTCCAAGCTTTTTAATCCATTCCAAGTAATCATCAAAGATCAAGAAACCTTTGTTAATTACAGTAGGTTATCTCTATAATACAAGGTAATACTCATATTCAAACTTTGATTCAATTTCTATAACTATAACAATCATAATTCGAGCAGAAATCTTACTTAAACTTGTTTTCGTGTCATGATTCTACTTCAAGAACTTTCAAGCCATCCAAGAATATTTTGAAGCTAGATCATTTCTTGTCACTTCCAGTAGGTTTACCTACTAAACTTAAGGTAGTAATGATGTTCATAACATCATTCGATTCATACGTATAAAGCTATCTTATTCGAAGATTTAAACTTGTAATCACTAGAACATAGTTTAGTTAATTCTAAACTTGTTCGCAAATAAAGTTAATCCTTCTAACTTGACTTTTAAAATCAAATAAACACATGTTCTATATCTATATGATATTTTAACTTAATGATTTAAAACCTGGAAACACGAAGAACACCGTAAAACCGGACATACGCTGTCGTAATGAAATTGGGGGCTGTTTTGGGTTAAAAAAAATAAAAAGTATCTTAATCTTTGAATTGGAAGTTTGTTTTCTAGAAAAATGATATTACATATGAACATGATACTATATCCAAAAATTATGGTTAAACACAAAGTGGAAGTATGTTTTTCAAAAAGGTCATTAATATGTCGTTTTTTCGACGGAAATGACTACCTCTTTAAAAAATGACTTGTAACCTGTATTTCCGACTATAAACTTATACTTTTTATGTTTAGTTTCATAAATTTTAGTTCATTATGAAACCAAAGCAACTTGAATCACTCAAAACGGATATGAAACGAAGAAATGAAGGGTAAAACAAAATTAGATAAACTTGCTAGTTTTAGCTACGAAAATTTTGTAACAAATCTAGACTAAACATATCCTAACTAATTTATATTGTATTATACATATTATGTAATCTTGGGATACCATATACACATATACAATGTTTTGACATATCATATCGACCCATCTATATATATTATTTGGAACAGCCATAGACACTCTATATGCAGTAATGTTTTAGTTAGCTATACAGGGTTGAGGTTGATTCCAAAAATATATATACTTTGAGTTGTGATCTAGCCTGAGACATTTATACACTGGGTCGTGGATTAATTCAAGATGATATATATTGATTTATTTCTGTACATCTAACTGTGGACAACTAGTTGTAGGTTACTAACGAGGACTGCTAACTTAACAAACTTAAATCATAAAAACGTAATAAAAAAATGTTGTGAATATATTTCGATCATACTTTGATATATATGTACACATTTGTTATAGGTTCGTGAATCGACCAGTGGCCAAGTCTTACTTCTGGCAAAGTAAAAATCTGTGAAAGTGAGTTATAGTCCCACTTTTACAATCTAATTTTTTTTTTTTTTGGGATGAGAATACATGCAGCTTTATAAATATTTTACAAAATAGACACAAGTACACAAAACTACTTTCAATGGTTGGATTATTAAGCCGAATATCGCCCTTCAAGTCTGGTAACCTAAGAATTAGGGAAATGGCCCCTAATTGACGTGAATCCTAAAGATAGATCTATTGGGCTTAACAACCCCCATTCAGGTTATGGATGGTTTAGTACTTCGAGATTATTATAAAGACGAGAGGTTCTATTTTGGGGATATTCTATGCATTAAGTTAACGTCGGTTACTAGGTGTTCAACATATAAATGATTTTTATCTCTATGCAGTTTGCGAAATGTCTGATATGAGATGTGTTATGAAAATGAAATTTTGTGGTCTATTATTATGATTTGATAATATATAGGTTAAACCTATAACTCACCAACATTTTTGTTGACTTTTTAAGCATGTTTATTCTCAGGTGATTATTAAGAGCTTCCGCTGTTGCATACTAAAATAAGGACAAGATTTGGAGTCCATGCTTGTATGATATTGTGTAAAAACTGCATTCAAGAAACTTATTTTTGATGTAATATATTCTTGTTGTAAACCATTATGTAATGTGTAGCGACCCCGACAAATCGTCAAGTGACGGCGTCGTCTACGTATGGTCCCATTACATGGTTATAAGTATTTATAACAAAGTTTGACCGAAAATATGTCGCATACATTTCATAAAGGATGTTTCAATGTTTACAAAAGTAATTCCCAAGACAAGTACATAACAAAAGTTATTGTTCATATGAAACACGTGCGACATAGTTTAAAATAGCCAAAAAGACGCTCCACGTATGCAAGTATACTCGACATCCAATGCAAGTATCAAAAAGTATGTGCGGAAGCATGTATCACCTAAGTTCAAGGACCTGAGAAAAACATAGAGAATCTGTCAACGAAAACGTTGGTGAAATCATAGGTTTAAATAAGTAAATGAGTAAAAGCAAGCTGAACCACAAGAGTTGCAATATTGATAAAGTCATAGTACATTCTAAAAGTTAATATTCACGAGCACCCAATTATCAAAGCTTAACATTCCGTCCGTTGAATACCCCATAAATTAGTGCTAGAACAACACTGTTTCCCGAAAATATATTTCATCCGTAGACGGTAGCGAACCGTCAAAGATGAGGGTTGTCAACCCATATGGCCATATAACATAAGTTCTCGCTTACACCATCTGATGTAACTAATGATAATCGGATTGAGGATTTTCGTTCTAAACACGTATGTAGAATGTTTGTTTTCCCGTTCTTGTGTTCACTTAGTTCAAAAGAATCGTTTATATTTTCTCATCCCAAAAGTAAGTTTAAAAGAGTAAAAGTGGGACTATGATCTCACCTTGTATGCACGAACCAAAAAGTACTTCAACAAGTAAACGTGCAAGAAACAATGCTAGTCTTGACCTAAACAAATAGGTTGTATCAATAACGATAGTCACGAAGGGTCAAAGATGTTCAATTTGTCCTATGGCTCGTTACGACTCGATTAATATAGCACGTGGATCAATTTGTCAAGTTTCATGCACGACACAAGTAGTTAAGCATGTTAGAACGATTGTATAATCGTTTGGTTAAGTTTGACTAAAAGTCAAACTTGGTCAAAGTCAACGGGGTCGGGTCGGGTGTCCGAAAATTTTCTCATGATGAGAAGTCATATACGAGCATAATAGTCAAGTTTCATGGTAAACGGGGTTATAGTAAAGCGGGAAACATTTTTGTGACATGAAAAACAAAGACAAAATGAGCTGGGCAGTATGCGCGGCGCGCTATGGGTTGCGCGGCGCGCACCCAAGTGTAAATCCTGGTCAGAACTTAACCACGAAGGCAAACATCTGGGATTTCTAATTCTGCGCGGCGCGCGGGTATATGCGCGGCGCGCAATACCTGGGAAACATGCAGTTTGCAGAAAAATGGTCCAAGTCACGAACCAAAATACAATTTAACACATCTCATGCACCGAAAACACTTAAAACGCATATCATATATCATTAGAAAGGTAATTTGACAAGGAGAATAACTAAACGCATTTACTCAATCAAAACCAAACAAACTCATATCAAAATCACCATTAATGCTCATCATTTATTACTCCAAGTTCATAAATGCCATATTATGATTCGGGAAATTAATGCACATGTGTAATACGCCGTTTTGAAGATAATCAAACATACAATACAACTAAACGCAAACAAAACAACATGGCAATCATTCAATGCATCTAAGATTCATTTCAAGTTCATCAAACCCTAAACTAAATTCACCAAATTCCATAATCAAGTTTAGGAGGTTTCCTTAATCAAACTTTACATCAAAATAAAGCTAGTAACACTAGGAGCATAATTAAAACATGAAGTCTTAGCATCTAACAACATATAAACACTCAAATCTCAAGGTTAAGCATGTTATCTTTCAATATGAACTAGTTACATCAAAATAACAAGAACAAGCATACAAATCACATAATCATACTAGACTTGAGCCATAGACACTAATCAACAACCTTTTAACTCAAAAATCTCAAGAACACATAAAATTAGTGATTTTAGAAAGTTACCCAAAATTGATGAAATCGGTATGGAATCGAAGAGGATGTTGCAAGGATTCCAAATATGTATTTTGTTTGAATTGAAGCTTGCTAGAAATTAAATGGATGATGATTCCTTGATGTGGTGAATTGAAAGAAAATGTGAAAGTAGGAGAAGAAAAGAGAAAAGAAAATGAGAAAATGATGAGTGGATGAGGTTGAAGGTTTGACTAGTTGACCTAGTCAAATCTTTAGCCTCTTGGCAAAACTAGTCCCTCAACTTTGAATCGGGTGCGTTAAATTACCTACACAAGATATTTTGAAACGCGTATTAACGGGAGATGTTATAAACATATAACGGAGTTTGAAATAGTATAAAGGAAAAATAAACGGAAAAAGGCGGGATGTTACATTACCTACACCTTAAAAGAAATTTCGTCCCGAAATTTAAGCAGGCGTAGTAATCGTTGTTTCCTCCTCGGAATCCGACGATTCCGGAACCGGGAATAGATGAGGGTGTTTCTTTCGCATTTGATCTTCTCTTTCCCAAGTAAACTCGGGTCCCCTTTTGGCGTTCCAACGAACCTTAACAATCGGGATCCGGCTTTGTTTTAATTCCTTCTCGACGTAGTCCACAATTTCAACCGGTTCCTCCACAAAGTGGAGTTTGTCATTAATAGTGAGTTCCTCGAGAGGGACGACGATATCGGGCTCGGCAAGACATTTCTTCAAGTTAGATACATGAAAGGTAGGATGGACGGAGCTTAGTTGAGGCGGAAGATCCAAACGATACGCAACGGTCCCAACACGCTCTAAGATTTTGAAAGGACCAACATACCGTGGATTTAGTTTCCCACGTTTCCCAAAACAGATGACGCCTTTCCAAGGTGCAACTTTTAACATGACGCAGTCACCGACTTGAAATTCGAAGTCCTTGCGTCTTTTGTCGGTATAGCATTTTTGACGACTCCGGGCCGTCCGAAGCTTATCTCGGATTTGAAGAATCTTCTCGGTTGTTTCGTGAATGAGTTCGGGCCCGGAAATTTGCACATCACCCACTTCGGCCCAACAAAGAGGAGAGCGACATTTTCGACCATATAACGCTTCAAAAGGTGCGGCCTGGATACTCGCATGATAACTATTGTTGTAAGAGAATTCGGCGAGAGGTAAGTGCTTGTCCCAAGCTTTTCCAAAATCAACAACACAAGCTCGTAGCATGTCCTCCAAGGTTTGTATCGTACGTTCACTTTGTCCATCGGTTTGAGGATGATATGCGGTGCTCATGTCTAAACGCGTTCCCAACGCTTCTTGTAAAGTGCGCCAAAATCTAGAAATGAAACGACCATCTCGGTCGGAGATAATCGATAAAGGTACACCGTGACGGGCTACGATCTCCTTGATGTAAAGTTGTGCAAGTTTTCCCATTTTGTCGGTTTCTTTCATGGCGAGAAAGTGCGCGGATTTGGTGAGGCGATCGACAATGACCCAAATAGTATCATAACCGCCCGACGTTTTCGGTAATTTGGTGATAAAATCCATCGTGATCCTTTCCCACTTCCATTGCGGGATCTCGGGTTGTTGAAGTAACCCAGACGGTCTTTGGTGTTCGGCTTTGACTTTAGCGCAAGTCAAACATTTGGCAACGTATCTAGCAACTTCCTTTTTGATGTTCGGCCACCAATATTGTTCTTTAAGGTCATGGTACATCTTATTGGCGCCGGGATGAATCGAGTATCGTGATTTGTGGGCTTCGTATAGGATGAGGTTTCGTAAATCGCCGTATCTAGGCACCCAAATTCTTCCGGCGTAATATCGAAGTCCGTTCTTCTTAACTTCGAATCGAGAGACGAGAATGTTTAAAAGTTCACGCCCGATGTGGTTGTCTTTAAGAGCCTCCTCTTGAGCTACCCGAATTTGGCTATTAAGGTTGGAGTGGATGGTGATGTTTAATGCTCGGACGCGAAGAGGTACCGTTCTTTCCTTTCGACTTAAGGCATCGGCCACTACATTTGCCTTCCCGGGGTGGTAACGAAGCTCGCAATTATAATCGTTCAAGGTTTCAATCCACCTTCGTTGTCTCATGTTTAGTTGCTTTTGATCGAAGATGTGTTGGAGACTTTTGTGATCGGTAAAGATAGTACTTTTGGTACCAAGAAGATGATGTCTCCATAACTTAAGTGCAAAGATGACGGCACCGAGTTCAAGATCATGTGTCGTGTAGTTTCGTTCGTGGACTTTGAGTTGTCGAGAGGCATAAGCAATGACTTTCTTTCGTTGCATTAGTACACACCCATAACCGTTTTTCGAGGCATCACAATATACAACAAAATCATCATTGCCTTCGGGAAGTGACAAGATAGGAGCGGTGGTTAGCTTAGTTTTCAAGATTTGGAAAGCGGTTTCTTGTTCGGATGTCCAAACGAATTTTCGTTCCTTGTGAGTTAACGCGGTTAGAGGGCGAGCGATTAAGGAGAAATCCTTGATGAATTTACGATAGTATCCGGCGAGACCTAAGAATTGACGAATTTGAGTAGGAGTAGTAGGAGTCTCCCATTTACTAATGGCTTCGATTTTTGCGGGATCGACTTTAATGCCTTGATCACTTACAACGTGACCGAGGAATTGAACTTCCTTCAACCAAAATTCACACTTGGAGAACTTGGCATAGAGTTGTTCTTTTCTTAAGAGTTCAAGCACGAGTCGGAGATGTTCTTTGTGTTCCTCTTCGCTTTTAGAATAGACCAAAATATCGTCAATGAACACGATAACGAATTTGTCGAGGTAAGGTTTGCACACGCGGTTCATGAGATCCATGAACACCGCCGGTGCGTTAGTGAGACCGAAAGGCATGACAAGAA
This sequence comes from Rutidosis leptorrhynchoides, assembly GCF_046630445.1. NCBI lineage: Eukaryota > Viridiplantae > Streptophyta > Magnoliopsida > Asterales > Asteraceae > Rutidosis > Rutidosis leptorrhynchoides. The sequence goes on from NC_092336.1 coordinate 279,142,452, forward strand.
ACTCGTAACTACCGTAACGAGTCCGGAAAGCGGTTTTGGAGACATCTTCCCCCTTAACCCTTAGTTGATGATAACCCGAACGGAGATCGATTTTTGAATATACACGAGAACCTTGTAGTTGATCAAAAAGATCATCGATGCGAGGAAGAGGATATCGGTTCTTAACCGTCAATTTGTTTAGTTCACGATAATCAATGCACATTCGTAGGGATCCGTCTTTCTTCTTGACGAACAAAATCGGAGCGCCCCATGGTGAATGGCTAGGTTGAATGAAACCACGGTCGAGTAACTCTTGGATTTGACTTTGCAATTCTTGTAATTCGGATGGAGCGAGTCTATATGGCGCACGTGCTACTGGTGCGGCTCCCGGAATAAGATCGATTTGAAATTCAACCGGTCGATGAGGTGGAAGACCCGGTAATTCGTCGGGAAATACATCAGAAAAGTCACTAACAATTGGCACATCATCGATGCGCTTCTCATCGGCCTCGACTTTCTTAATGTGAGCAAGAATTGCGAAACAACCCTTGCGAAGTAGCTTTCGAACTTTAAGGCATGAAACGAGATTGAGTTCGGTGAAATTTTTGTCGCCATAGACAATCAATGGTTCACCGTTCTCGATAGGAATTTGGATTGCGTGAAGGTCGCAAAGAATGTGAGATTCATTTTTGACCATCCAATTCATACCGATTATTACATCAAAACTTCCTAGTTCCATGGGTATCAAGTCAATTTCAAATTCATTACCCAAAATGTTTAAAGTACACCCCCGGTAATATGTGTCGGCACTTAAGAGTTTTCCATCGGCCACTTCGATGGAATAAGTAGTATCTAAAGGGTGTGGTGGAGTGCAAAGAGTAGGAGTCAAAGTCTTAGACACAAAACATTTATCGGCACCCGAATCGAATAAGCAAGTAACATAAGTGTTGTTGAGAAGAAACGTACCCGTGACTAGTTCGTTGTCATCTCGGGCTTCCTCGGTGTTGATGTTAAAGGCTCGGCCTCGGTTGTTGGGGTTGGCTTTCTTCTTCGAGCATTCGTTCTTATAATGGCCCGTTTGGCCACATTCATAACAAGTGACCGTCCTTGGAGGATTGGGCCCCTTTCGAGCGACGGGGGCGGTGCTTGTGCAATTGTTGGCCCTATGACCAACTCCTTGGCAACGGTGACAAATTAGCTTGTTACATTCGCCGTAATGATGTTTGTGGCACTTGTTGCACAAAGGTAAGTTTCCGACATAACCCTTCTTGCCGTCGTTGTTGAAGGGCTTTTTGGTGAAGGTGTTGTTGTTGTAATTGGTTGATGGAGTGGCTTTCCATTTCCTCTTGTTGCCACCCGACTTGTCTTCGGCCTTAGGAGCCGGCACTACAATTTCGTCAACCGTCTCAATTAATTGGCGGGCCATGTTCATAGCGGCTTGATGAGTAGTGGGTTTGGATGACATCACCCCTTGTTTGATGCTTTTTGGGAGACCGTGCATGTAGAGCTCAATCCTTTGAGATTCGGGGCTAACGAGACTAGGACACATCAAAGATAGTTCGGCGAAGCGTAGATTGTAAGCCTTGAGGTCGTTTCCGACCGCCTTCAAAGCTCTTAGCTCTTGCTCAAGCTTGCGGGTTTCTTCGCGCGGAAAATATTCAACAATCATCTTTTCCTTCAAATCGGCCCAAGAAAGGGCATGAGCTTCATCGGTTCCCACCGATTGAACGTAGGTGTTCCACCAAGTGAGAGCAACACCGGAGAAAGTGTGGGTGGAGTATTTGACCTTGTCTTGGTCCCGACAACCGCTTATGCTAAAGACGGCCTCGGTTTGTTCAAACCAACGAGTAAGGACAACCGGTCCCCCGGTTCCATCATAAGAGTGAGGTTTGCACCCCATGAAAGCTTTGTAGGAGCACCCTTCGCTAGAGTTACCGGCTCCTTGGTTGTTGTTGTTATTATTGTTGTTGTTGGACGAGTGACCGGCCATGGCCGCATCCACGGCGGTGGCTATCATGCGTTGCAAAGCTTGTTCGGGAGTTTCGGGAGGGGCGCGTCGACGAGCCATTGTTCCTTCAAAACACCAGAATACTGCTGGTTAGTATTCTAAATAATACTAACCGTGATATGAAATAAAGATAGAGAGAAAAATTATCCTTGACTCGCCTTAAATTCTTTATGTCATAATGTCGGAATGTTCATATGAGTCACCGTAATATAATCCCGGAAATTATATTACCCTAATTCATATGTGCATTCGACATTACTACATATAGTCAAGGTGGCGTGTCAATTAAATCATACAACGCAAGAGTGAGATAGAATAAGAGTAGATATGAGTAAGAGAGTTCGAGTATAAATGCACAAGTAGTCAGGTAATTCCTATGTCAAGTCTATATGCCGGTTGTAGTCTAGACTCACCAATGTACCTTATGACTCGGGGTTGACACTAATGAACTCTAAATCCCTACAACCAAGGCTCTGATACCACTTGTAGCGACCCCGACAAATCGTCAAGTGACGGCGTCATCTACGTATGGTCCCATTACATGGTTATAAGTATTTATAACAAAGTTTGACCGAAAATATGTCGCATACATTTCATAAAGGATGTTTTAATGTTTACAAAAGTAATTCCCAAGACAAGTACATAACAAAAGTTATTGTTCATATGAAACACGTGCGACATAGTTTAAAATAGCCAAAAAGACGCTCCACGTATGCAAGTATACTCGACATCCAATGCAAGTATCAAAAAGTATGTGCGGAAGCATGTATCACCTAAGTTCAAGGACCTGAGAAAAACATAGAGAATCTGTCAACGAAAACGTTGGTGAAATCATAGGTTTAAATAAGTAAATGAGTAAAAGCAAGCTGAACCACAAGAGTTGCAATATTGATAAAGTCATAGTACATTCTAACAGTTAATATTCACGAGCACCCAATTATCAAAGCTTAACATTCCGTCCGTTGAATACCCCATAAATTAGTGCTAGAACAACACTGTTTCCCGAAAATATATTTCATCCGTAGACGGTAGCGAACCGTCAAAGATGAGGGTTGTCAACCCATATGGCCATATAACATAAGTTCTCGCTTACACCATCTGATGTAACTAATGATAATCGGATTGAGGATTTTCGTTCTAAACTCGAATGTAGAATGTTTGTTTTCCCGTTCTTGTGTTCACTTAGTTCAAAAGAATCGTTTATGTTTTCTCATCCCAAAAGTAAGTTTAAAAGAGTAAAAGTGGGACTATGATCTCACCTTGTATGCACGAACCAAAAAGTACTTCGACAAGTAAACGTGCAAGAAACAATGCTAGTCTTGACCTAAACAAATAGGTTGTATCAATAACGATAGTCACGAAGGGTCAAAGATGTTCAATTAGTCCTATGGCTCGTTACGACTCGATTAATATAGCACGTGGATCAATTTGTCAAGTTTCATGCACGACACAAGTAGTTAAGCATGTTAGAACGATTGTATAATCGTTTGGTTAAGTTTGACTAAAAGTCAAACTTGGTCAAAGTCAAAGTCAACGGGGTCGGGTCGGGTGTCCGACAATTTTCTCATGATGAGAAGTCATATACGAGCATAATAGTCAAGTTTCATGGTAAACGGGGTTATAGTAAAGCGGGAAACATTTTTGTGACATGAAAAACAAAGACAAAATGAGCTGGGCAGTATGCGCGGCGCGCTATGGGTTGCGCGGCGCGCACCCAAGTGTAAATCCTGGTCAGAACTTAACCACGAAGGCAAACATCTGGGATTTCTACTTCTGCGCGGCGCGCGGGTATATGCGCGGCGCGCAATACCTGGGAAACATGCAGTTTGCAAAAAAATGGTCCAAGTCACGAACCAAAATACAATTTAACACATCTCATTCACCGAAAACACTTAAAACGCATATCATATATCATTAGAAAGGTAATTTGACAAGGAGAATAACTAAACGCATTTACTCAATCAAAACCAAACAAACTCATATCAAAATCACCATTAATGCTCATCATTTATTACTCCAAGTTCATAAATGCCATATTATGATTCGGGAAATTAATGCACATGTGTAATACGCCGTTTTGAAGATAATCAAACATACAATACAACTAAACGCAAACAAAACAACATGGCAATCATTCAATGCATCTAAGATTCATTTCAAGTTCATCAAACCCTAAACTAAATTCACCAAATTCCATAATCAAGTTTAGGAGGTTTCCTTAATCAAACTTTACATCAAAATAAAGCTAGTAACACTAGGAGCATAATTAAAACATGAAGTCTTAGCATCTAACAACATATAAACACTCAAATCTCAAGGTTAAGCATGTTATCTTTCAATATGAACTAGTTACATCAAAATAACAAGAACAAGCATACAAATCACATAATCATACTAGACTTGAGCCATAGACACTAATCAACAACCTTTTAACTCAAAAATCTCAAGAACACATAAAATTAGTGATTTTAGAAAGTTACCCAAAATTGATGAAATCGGTATGGAATCGAAGAGGATGTTGCAAGGATTCCAAATATGTATTTTGTTTGAATTGAAGCTTGCTAGAAATTAAATGGATGATGATTCCTTGATGTGGTGAATTGAAAGAAAATGTGAAAGTAGGAGAAGAAAAGAGAAAAGAAAATGAGAAAATGATGAGTGGATGAGGTTGAAGGTTTGACTAGTTGACTTAGTCAAATCTTTGGCCTCTTGGCAAAACTAGTCCCTCAACTTTGAATCGGGTGCGTTAAATTACCTACACAAGATATTTTGAAACGCGTATTAACGGGAGATGTTATAAACATATAACGGAGTTTGAAATAGTATAAAGGAAAAATAAACGGAAAAAGGCGGGATGTTACATAATGGTCGTGTGTAAACGGTATATTTTACATTATCCTTATTTGATAATCTACGTAATGCTTTTTAAACCTTTATCGATAAAATAAAGGTTATGGTTGTTTTAAAAATGAATGCAGTCTTTGAAAAACGTCTCAAATAGAGGTCAAAACCTTGCGACAAATTCAATTAATATGGAACGTTTATAATCAATATGAACGAGACATTTCACTCGGGATCCTCCTCACTAGTCTCGTCTGAAGATGAACTGTCTGAGTCATCTGAAGGTGGTGCAGGTACATCATGTGCGGGAGAATGTGTCTAGCCGGTGGTAACCATCATATTTCTGCCAGGTGGAACCGGCACAACCCGCCCGTCGACGGTGTGTCTGACCCAATGTCCACGCTCGTTAAGAAATGGGCAGCCCCCGTTTATTTTAGGGGTCACGGTACCATTGGAATGATACTGTGGCTCCTGGAGCCTAAGGCTGGGTGGAGCTGGAATCTTCTCGGGATCCTCGTCACTGTCTGAGATGACCATCAGGTCCGGTGAGTGACTACTATCCCTAGAAGACGAGTCGCCAGAGCCGTCGGAGGGTAGTGGTGATGGAATAGGTGAGTCAGTAACTAAAGTCGGCGAAGTAGCAGACGAGTCCGAATCACTCTCCAAGTCAATGATCATAGGCGGTATGTCCGACATCTAAACAAGGAAAAATAACTTTTTTCATGTCAGTAAGACATATAGCAAGCATGCAATCAGGTATAATAATAACAGCAGCCTAGATCATCTACAGCAGCACATAGCATGGCAACGATAGTATCATAAAAACAAAAGCAGATAGTAGTAGCATGCAGTAGCGGGAATAAACAGTAGCATACAGCAATAACATATAGCAGTGATAGTAAGGAGTAGCATACAGTAATTCCGCAGAAACAAGTAAACGATCAAGTTGTAGATTAGACCTATTAGTGAATCCTAATCGACTCAGTCAAGACACACTAATGAAGCCTAATTCCCTACAACCAATGCTCTAATACCAAATGTGATGCCCCGTACAAAATCAATGTGTACGGATCATCAACAACAGGTCCATTACACGGTTATAACACTATATGCTGTTTTAAAACAAGTTTTGCATTCATGAAAAGCAATCGTTTTTACCAATGTTAAATGTTTTACAAAAGATAACGTGCTTCTACGAATAGAAAGCATTAACATAAGTACGTGACACTAAGGTCATTACAAAACCATAGTTCGAAAATAACATAAGTTGTGAATGTAAAATAAAAGTTCCATGATTGAGACATCTCTAAACAATGTAGCGGAAGTCTAACACAGCGAGTCTATAACAGCAAGTCTATAACAGTGAAAGCAATTTTGTCTAAGCACCTGAGAAATAACATGCTTTAAAATGTCAATACGAATGTTGGTGAGCTATAGTTTTATTGTAAACAACAATGTAATGTAGACCACGAGATTTCGTATTCAAAATAGTATGAAAAGTATATACTTAACCTTGGGCATTTGGTAACTAACTTAACAAAGTAAAATATATCACCCCCTAAAAGTACACTTGGCGAGTGCGTTAAAATAGACAAAGTAGTAAACACCCGTTAAATTCTAGCGCGACTAGTCTGGGTGGGGATGTCAAACCCTATGGATCCATATCTAATATTCGCGTTCACCGGTTCATAAACCAATGACTAAACGTTACCGAGCTAAGGGGAAAGTTTGTGCCGTTGTATCACCCACAAATATATAAAGTTTAAGTACTCGTGTCTAGTAATTAAAACATAAAAAGCGCATGTATTCTCAGTCCCAAAAATAGTTAAAGTAAAAAGGGAGCTATAACTCACAGTGAATGTGCAGTAAAGTCGATACGAACAAGTAAGCAAGTAGTAAGTCGGTCTGAAAGGTCCTCAACCTAAGTCAAAGGTTACTAAGTCAGTAATTCGTCCCCAAAAGTTTAAAGTAAATAAGTTAAGTCTTAAGTGTCATCATCATCATCATACGTAAAAGATAAAGTAAATTTTCAACAAGAATAGAGGTCTAAACGAAAGGCTGAATTCGGTCAGTTGCTATGACATCTATACAAACTGAAATGACGTGCGGTCAGTGGCCAAGGCTCCGTTTGTGAGTCCTCTTACAGCTGTCCAATATTCAGATCCTAACTCGATGTCTTTTGACCGTGGCAATGGTTCAAGTGCGAGTAGGTCAGAAATTTTAGCACGTCATTACGAAGGCATAGTGATTTTCGGAAGGCTATAAATCCTAAACCGTATATCGGATTTAGGCGAGTCTTAAGAGAAAAGTCATCTACTCAAACTTAAATATATGGAAATCAACTTTCCAGAAGTCCCAGGAGTCTGACCAGACCCTGAAAGACAGAAAATAAGTGCTCCGGTGGGTTTCTTGGTGTTTGATGCTCATCGTGGTTCTCATCCTTGATGCGTATAAGCCTCAAGTATACAACTCTTGATGTTTTAGCATCACTTTAACCAAGGTTTAACCATCAACACACAATATCAAGACTAAGAAAAGAAATACAATTCATTTGAGAGCTTGAGCAAGATGATGAACCAAAGTTACATCAAGTTCTTAGTTTCGACACAAGTACAAGTTCTATTAAGCTATAAACTTTGATTCAAACTAAATAAGCAACACCTTAAGCTATAGAACTTAGATCTTAGCTAAATATTGAAGACCTTAGAATAGAAAGTCTAGATCTTATGCTCTTGGTGAAACCCTAAGTCATAGAACCTACACTTTCAACTTTTACAAAACCTTAAATTATGAAACTTAGATTTTGCAATGTAGGATGAACATAAGCTAATGAGCCTTTGTTTAAACAAGTTAGATAACCATAAGTTACATAACTTAGATCAAAAACAATAATGAAACCCTAAGCTAGAAAGCTTGGATTCCTTAACATTACTTATGAGATTTCAAGCTAGAAAGCTTGTATCTTTGTTTAATGAAAACTAAAGTTACAAATTTAAAGTACAAAAAATTGAAGAAGATCATAAGTTAATAAACTTGATCTTTTAATAATCTTTTTGTAGAAACCTCAAGCTAGAAAGCTTGGATTTATAATGTTCTTGAAAATCTTTAAAGCAAAAAATTAGATCTCCAAGTTACATGAAGATCATAAACATAGGTTTTGATATTTTAACATAGATAATGAGATCTTAATCTATAAAACTTAGATCTAACAAAGTAAAGAAGATTCAAAGCTAAAAAGCTTGAATCCTTCATGTTCTTGAAGATTTTCAAATAAAGTTTGAATCTACAAGATTTATGAAGATTCAAGTTACAAAACTTGAATCTTTGATCATGATGATGATGATTTACGAATTAAGGAAAGAAAAGAAAGAAAAAGAAGCCAAGAACTTACAAGTTCTTCAAAGTTTTAGTGTGAGAAAACTTGAGAGAAAACTTAGAGAAAAGTGTGTGTGTGTGTGTTGAGAGAAATGAGAGTGAAGTAAAAAAAAAAATGAATGTGGTAGTGGTGGTCAATATGGCCGACGGTTTATGGGTGGGAATGGGGGGACCATTTTGGCCTTGCATGGGTGGTGGTACAATGGTTATGCTAGCATGTTGGGTGGCATGGTGTATGAAGTTAAAACATGTAAGTAATTGTACATAAGCATGCTAGTAACTTGTCTTAATACTAAATGGGTTTTGTCTTATGTTACATGGGCTAACTAATCCATTAACTAGCCCTCTAAAACTAGTCCATTAACTTGAGTAGGAAGGGCCTTTAATAATTTAAGTCCAATAAGGTGTTAAGTCTATTAAGGCTAACTAGTGTGCATTAGTAAAACACTAAGCGTAATTAAGGAACCAACAAGCCAAGTAATTGTCATTAAGAAATAACAATTAATATTAAGTAATCATAATGCTCCGATTATGAAAAAAGTTTAACGTGTACTAAGTACGTAGCTTGTTTTAAACGACAAGTGACACTAACGGTCGTAAAAGCATTCGAGGATCAAGTTAAGTGATTATGCACTTAATAACACGTAGTAAGATATTAACGAAAGTAATTAACATGAATAAATATCCCAGAATATAATATAGCTAAGTACATACAAATACACAGTTTCGTGAAAATAAAAAGCATAAATATAAGTCGAAAAAGGTCGGGTCATTACAACTTACACTTTGTGTACATTTGTTTATTCAAACTACAATATTAGTTTTACATGTTGTTTGTATACTTTTCCAGACAATCTTAAGGTATCTTAAGATTAGGTCAATCTGGTGATAAAGTATGAACGATTTGAGTGATTGGTGATTTGAATGGTGTTTGAAGGTTTGTTGGAGATTCCTCGAGGGTAGTGAAAAGGTATCCCACTTTACGCCACCAACATTTGAATGATCATTGAAGTATGTTCAATGTGTGTGTGTGTTAGTGATAGTGGAGATAATGCCTCATTCATAGATTGTGTTTCTCTTTTAATAGCCTGACTACGAAGCATGTCCCTGGTTTTAATGCCTTGATCAAGTTCCAAGATAGTTATGGAAGTGTTTGAGGACTTTCCCTTAGTGGAGTGGCGGAGCTACAATGGCTGAGGAAAGCAAGGTAGATTCTTTCCCCTATTATCTAGGAGGCCCCGCCTACTGTTTGGAGGGAATATCTTCCATATCTCTTTAAGTTATGCAAACTCGTAAATACATCCATATCTTCGGCCTTGGTTATCATGATATCATTGTGGTCCAATTTCTTTTTAAAATACCTCCATAATATCAATTTTGTGGCCGGGATATTGGGTACACTCTCAAGCCCCCCAGTTTAAATTTAAGAAGCTATTTGCTTATTTAGTTTCATGAAATTAAACTATAAGCTTCGTTAAACATTTGATTAGACAGTTCGAGCCAGTCATCATTACTTGTTCCTCTAGTAATGTCATTTTTACCCCTGGTAGTTCAGTCGCTCATCTCCCATTAATTAAGTGTATAATCTTCTTCTTGTATTGCGATTACCGAGAGGATTTTGAATTTGCAGTTTGATTTGATAGTTTTATAGGCTACTCCTTCATTTATAATATTTATCTCTGTCATAATTTCTTCAATTCTCTCTTTATTTTCTTTTATTTTTTTCGATCAAGCTCTTCCGTCGATCTGTTAAGGTATTTTTCTTAATCCTTGCTCTTCTTTTATTAACTTCTTATGGTAAAACAAGGTTTACACACCACGTGTAGTACTGTAACCCTTGATCAATGTGTTCAACTAAGAAAAACCCAAGGATTATCTGTTGGCGACATCATCATGCCGGAATCGGAGAATAAAATGCTTGAATTTATGAAAGGATATGTTGGTGTTTATACTCAATTGTTTGTCAAGTGCAATGTTATGATTGCAATTTCCTCTTTCTATCTAAGCGTGTTGAATTACATTAAGGTGCATGTCTCGATTTTACACCCCTTAGCAACTAAGAAAATAATGGCCTTTGAGGTCATGTGTAGGGCTTATAGTAGGGAGCCTTCCGTTGACCTTTTTTGTTGCTTTTTCAATATAATTTATGCTAGTAACTGGATTACTATTGCTAAGAATTGAAAGAAAAAGGGGAAAACTTCCGAGAGACCAATTTGTTTTTTATCACAAGTCCCTGATGTTCGTGGCTGGAAAAGCCCGTTTGTTTATATAAATGAGGATTTATTTTTTCCTCTTCTCTATCCCCATGTTGTTGATCCTACTAGAGCGATTATTTCAAAGGAATATAATGATCCAATCCCTGAGAGTGCAAAAGATCTTCCTCTTTTGGTAGAATTTTCCGCCATCCAATTATTACTTCTACATTTCTTGATTCAGTGCGCTTTAAGCTTGGAATGTCTCCTTCTTGGGAGAAGGGAAAAGAGAATCATGTTTTTGTGTGTGGGGATAAGGGTATGTCTCCTTCTTAGGTTGTTTATTCTTTGGATGTTTTAGCTTCATTTTCTGATGTTTGCTCATTTTTCATAACTTGATAAAATCCTGTCTCGGATTCAACCGTCATAGTGGTCCAGGAAGGAGTGCTTCTTATCGAATATACTTAAGCAAACCCACCAGAAGACCGTTCAAGTCTACATCCGAGATGGAATGTTCCGGGTAGATGCTGGTCATGACTTCACATAAGCCCATCCTACCCAGTGAAGTGAGTCAATCACTGACACCATTCACCCGAATACATACCTATTGAAGAGGTTACAAACTATATTGTCACGTAAAGGTCTATTCGGCTGAACGCACCAGTCATCCAACAAATACCTATAAAGAATACTACGGATGAATATATAAACCGATTGCAGCCACATCCGACCAGGAGAAGACCGTAAAGAAGCACTTGGAATAAACATCTGGTAAAATCCTCTTACCTAACCAAGAGTAAAGACATTCATCCATCACATCATAGTCGAAACATACACTAGGTCCTGGAACATACACCTGGTCCCGGAACATGCACTTGGTCCCGGAACATACACTTGATCCCAGATCACACTCTTGGACCCGAAGCAGACGCAAACGGGTTATATGCCACATCAACCCACGAATCTAGGAAAGTTTGTTAGGATCTATTTGTTACGCCAATGAAAGGGACATGTGCCACATCAGCCCTTGAATTTGGCGAAGTTTGTTATGAACATGAAAGGGACATGTGTCACGTCATCATTCCCTCAAAACACCTATAAATACATCTATGGGGTCATTCAATACACAACATTGGATACATACTGTTACTCTTACAGAAAATGTTATTGCACCACAATCCAGCTGGAAATACAACTCTGATAGAGATTCCAGTCGATATCGGAGTTACCTTTTACCCAAGATATTAAGTCACTTGATCTAACTGAGTGAGGTTAATCACATCATTTTTTTTACGCCCTTGGAATCCAAATTTCAAATCGGGATTTGTACAGTTAATCTAGTTAAAATATTCGATAAAATCTCTATTTCTGCTCGTGCTGCTACTACCAATATTAAGGACACGGGGTCCCCTTCTTTTCTGGTTATCTGGAGGTTAAAAGTAAACCCCGCAGTTCTACTGCTTCATTAACTCTTCCAAAGCTTCAAAGTGAAGTAAAGGTTGCTTCGGAAGATGAACTCGTCGATGTTGATACTCAGCCTGATTCTCCTTCTTCTGAAAAGATCCAACTTAGGGTTTCAGAGCTCCAAAGGGCGACTAAGATGAAAAAAGAGGTTTTTCAAGCTTCCTCTATGAAAAGGACAAGGTTATCATTCGATTGTGAAAATGCTAACAACTCTCGTCATGCTGAAGGTTTAGATGAGAGTACTCTTTTAGGTGTGTCTTTGTATTTTATTCTCTTTACCATGTATCTATTGTAGTTCATACTTAGTATGTTTTATTTATTTGTGTAGATCCTCTAATAACTATGCCTTCTCCTTCTACTTGTGTTGGTATTGTGGGGAAACTTGTATCCCCAAATTTCAAAGCTTCCAACACTGATCCTAAACAGTTTGCTGAGGATTTTTCTATGCAGAGTTATCGTTCTGTCTTGATGGACCACCTTCTGCTATTACATTAGAAGAAGTGCAACCAGGATTTTATGGCTATGGAAATAGAAGTGTAGGGTTAAAACAAGTAAATGAGTCCAATAGTGAGTTGATTAAGAAGCTGCATCATCAGATATTAATGAATCCTTCTTGGGCGGAGGAGGTAAAGTCAGCCTAAGATGATATAAGCAGGATGCAGGTGCAGCTGAACCTTGACAAGTAACGACTGGTTAGCTTGGGTGCAGAGGGTGAGGTTCTTCATCAGAAGTTGAGGGATGGGGTTGTTGAGTTGAATGATCAGAAGAAAAGGTGTGATGGTTTGAGGTCTGATTATTCCAAGGTTGTTTCCCAAGTTGTAGTGACCCGAACTTTTCCATGTTTATATATATTAATTGAGATTGATATTTACATGATTAAATGTTTCCAACATGTTAAGCAATCAAACTTGTTAAGACTTGATTAATTGAAATATGTTTCATATAGACAATTGACCACCCAAGTTGACCGGTGATTCACGAACGTTAAAACTTGTAAAAACTATATGATGACATATATATGGATATATATATAGTTAACATGATACTATGATAAGTAAACATATCATTAAGTATATTAACAATGAACTACATATGTAAAAACAAGACTACTAACTTAATGATTTTTAAACGAGACATATATGTAACGATTATCGTTGTAAAGACATTTAATGTATATATATCATATTAAGAGATATTCATACATGATAATATCATGATAATATAATAATTTAAAATCTCATTTGATATTATAAACATTGGGTTAACAACATTTAACAAGATCGTTAACCTAAAGGTTTCAAAACAACACTTACATGTAACGACTAACGATGACTTAACGACTCAGTTAAAATGTATATACATGTAGTGTTTCAATATGTATTTATACACTTTTGAAAGACTTCAATACACTTATCAAAATACTTCTACTTAACAAAAATGCTTACAATTACATCCTCGTTCAGTTTCATCAACAATTCTACTCGTATGCACCCGTATTCGTACTCGTACAATACACAGCTTTTAGATGTATGTACTATTGGTATATACACTCCAATGATCAGCTCTTAACAGCCCATGTGAGTCACCTAACACATGTGGGAACCATCATTTGGCAACTAGTGATAATGCTAAAAACGAACATATATTTCATAGCATTATTCCCCAAGAAAGACAAGATTTTAGTTGGTATTGTTCGATTTACAAGCAATATTCGTTTAAATAATAAAAGGTGAAGACAAAAGACAGATTCGACAAATTGAAGACAAAAAGGTCCAAAGAGCTAAAAAGTACAAGATACAATTAAAAAGGTTCAAAATATTGATGAGGAACGTCTCAAAATGACAAGAGTACAAGTTACAAGACGCAAAGTACACGATATAAAATAATACGCGAAGACGTCCGAAAATCCGGAACCGGGACCTGAGCCAAGAAGAAACGCCCGACGCAACGGACCAAAAATATCTAGTCTACTATGCACTAGAATATAATATAATATATATATAATTATATATAATTATATATTATATATATTATTATTATTATATTACGTCGGCAAGAAGAAAACAAAGCAATTTGGCTGGATCCAGGGTGGCCATGCGACTCGCATGGCCAGAGGCACAAATCCATGCGAGTCGCATGGAGTGAAATTGCTGGTCAGGTCCTATATAAAGTCAGTTTTCTGCCGAGTTTTAGACATAATTTTAATCTCTCTCAATATATACGATATATATATATATAATTTATATTTTAATTTTAATTTTAATTATAATTCTAATAATAAGGGTATGTTAGCGAATGTTGTAAGGGTGTAAGTCGAAATTCTGTCCGTGTAACGCTACGCTATTTTTAATCATTGTAAGTTATGTTCAACCTTTTTATATTAATGTCTCGTAGCTAAGTTATTATTATGCTTATTTAAAACGAAGTAATCATGATGTTGGGCTAATTACTAAAATTGGGTAATTGGGCTTTGTACCATAATTGGGGTTTGGACAAAAGAACGACACTTGTGGAAATTAGACTATGGGCTATTAATGGGCTTTATATTTGTTTAACTAAATGAAAGTTTGTTAATGTTAATATAAAGATTTACAATTGGGCGTCCCTATAAATTACCATATACACTCGATCGGACACGATGGGCGGGGTATTTATATGTACGAATAATCGTTCATTTAACCGGACACGGGAATGGATTAATAGCCACTAGAATAATTAAAACAGGGGTGAAATTACATTCAAGGGTAATTGGTGTAATTGTTAACAAAGTAGTAAAACCTTGGTTTACACGCAGTCGATAACCTGGTGTATTCATTAAACAAAGTATTAAAACCTTGTTACAATTCGAATCCCCAATTAGTTGGAATATTTAACTTCGGGTATAATAATAATTTGATGAGGACACTCGCACTTTATATTTATGACTGATGGACTGTTATGGACAAAAACCAGACGGACATATTGAATAATCCAGGACAAAGGACAATTAACCCATGGGCATAAAACTAAAATCAACACGTCAAACATCATGATTACGGAAGTTTAAATAAGCATAATTCTTTTATTTCATATTTAATTTCCTTTATTTTATATTTAATTGCACTTCTAATTATCGCACTTTTATTTATTGTTGTTTAATCGCATTTTTAATTATCGTACTTTTAATTATCGCAATTTAATTTTATCGCATTTTTATTATTCGCAATTTCATTATCGTTATTTACTTTACGCTTTAATTTAAAGTCTTGTATTTATTTTATATTTTACATTAGGTTTTAACTGCGACTAAAGTTTTAAAATCGACAAACCGGTCATTAAACGGTAAAAACCCCCCTTTATAATAATAATATTACTTATATATATATTTGTATTTTTATAAAAGTAAATTAATATAGCGTTGAGCTTTGTTTAAAGATTTCCCTGTGGAACGAACCGGACTTACTAAAAACTACACTACTGTACGATTAGGTACACTGCCTATAAGTGTTGTAGCAAGGTTTAAGTATATCCATTCTATAAATAAATAAATATCTTGTGTAAAATTGTATCGTATTTAATAGTGTTTTCCTAGTAAAATAATAACTATTTTATATACACCTCGCTTCACATCAAGTATTTTTGGCGCCGCTGCCGGGGATCGACGAAGCGAAACGCCATATTTTTTTTAAATTTTAAGTTATAATTTGTTTTTGTAAAATTTATATTTTTGTTTAAAAAATTAAAAAAAAAAGTAAAAATATATAAAAAAAAAAAAAAGCTTTTAAAATCGAAAAAAAAAAAATATTTTAAGTATATTTTTAAGTTTTTCTTTTATTTTTACAAAATTATAAAGTATTTTAAGTTTATTTTTAAGTTTTTATTTTAATTATATATATATATTTTATTTAAATTTAAAACAGAAAAAAAAAGAAAATAAAATATTAAATATTACGTGACCTGTCATTTGAACCAGTCCAATTGAACCGGTTCAGGGTATCCATGCGACTCGCATGACCCACCCTCTTAAATCATGCGACTCGCATGAGGGGTCTGACAGGGCCACAAACAAACCCTAAAAACGCATTTATTACGGAGTATAATATATTATTATTATAATAAAACCTAATTTGATTTTATTATTATTAATTAAGTTTTTAGTTTAATTAATTTTAACTACTTTTAATTAGTTTTATTATATTTAAAACTTAATACTTTAATATAATTAATATAAAAATAATATTTTAATAAAAATTGTATTTTTTTTATCACTTTTTATTTCTTTTAATATTTTGTCCCTTTTTAATCGTTGTAGCGTAATATTTGTATTTTTTAGCTCATATTTAATTTTAAACTTAGTTTTTGCTATAGTTATTTTTACTCCTATATTTTTAGGCTTTGCCGTAGAATTCCTTAAGTGCTTTTTCTTTAGACTAAGATTTAGGTGCTTTAAAATTTTGCGACGCCTTTTTAAGTTTTAGTTTCTTTTTAAGTTATTTCCATTTGGGATTTAGTTTTTCCTGTAAGCTTTAATATTTTTAGACCTTTTACTATGTATCAATTATCATTCCAATTAGTAATCTCAATTTGCGATTATAATTTTAAGTTAGTTGTAGTAATAAGGTTAGGTTAGTTAAGTATTTTTAAGTTTTTATAAGTTTCTTTTATTTTTCCGTCACCTTTTATTTTTCAACCATTTTTTCTTTTTCAACCTTTTGCGACGAACTCTTTTTCTCTCTTATTTCTCGCCATTCTAGTTTTTAGGACTTAGAATTTTTATTCTACTTCTTATCTAAATTTCTTAAAATTACGAAAATTTATTTTGAGTGGTTAAATTAATAGACATCAAAATTTTCTGGTTCGTAGTAATAGTTGGATTTGTACGTGGACCGGGTTATTGGAGCCAAACAGTCCTCAATTATATTGAGACCAAACGAATCCTGCCCCTCTGCTGCATCTTTTGGCTATTCGAAACGTGGGCAAAATCAGAAAAGTCTATTGATTGGATAACTTATTATAATTTTTCTTTCCTTTTAAAAACTAATAGGATATTCTGTGAATGCACCGAGCAAGACGTTCATCACCTTTTGTACGTTCACCACCTGTAACTCGATCAAGACATCGTTTAACAAATATAACCGCCGTTGATTTTTCTTTAGAATCATCATCCAGTCAACCAAGTACTTCAGTTCAAATTTCCGATAATCCATTTTTTGAACCCAACCTCACAATTGAGAATCCAGAGAATATTCAGGAACGGTTCGTAGATCCTGAACCACTAAACTTTCCTCCGGAACCACCAATCATTCAAACAGAGAATGTTGAGGAACGAACTATTAAATCAGAATCATCTAGTGATACCGATTCAACAAATTCAATTATGGAGAATCTGGAACCTTTAAGTATGGAAGACCGAATGAGAGCTAAACGCACTGGCCAAGGTCACGCAATTACTCATCCAGACATTAATGCGCCAGATTATGAAATCAAAGGACAAATTCTACACATGGTGACTAATCAATGCCAATTTAGTGGTGCGCCGAAGGAAGATCCAAATGAACATCTACGTACCTTTAATAGGATCTGCACACTATTTAAAATACGAGAAGTGGAGGATGAACAGATATATCTCATGTTATTTCCCTGGACTTTAAAGGGAGAAGCCAAAGATTGGTTGGAATCGTTACCTGAAGGAGCGATCGATACATGGGACGTTTTAATTGACAAATTTCTTAAACAATTCTTTCCTGCATCTAAAGCCGTAAGACTTCAAGCAGAAATTGTTACGTTTACACAGAAGCCAAATGAAACTCTATATGAGGCGTGGATAAGATATGGAAAGTTATTAAGAGGATGTCCGCAACATGGTTTAGACACCTGTCAAATAGTACAAATATTCTACCGAGGATGCGACATCATTACAAGAAAAGACATAGATATAGCAGCTGGTGGTTCTATTATGAAGAAAACCGAAACTGATGCTTACAAAATTATTGATAATACTGCTTCCCACTCACATGAGTGGCACCAAGAAAAAGACATCATTAGATCATCTAAAGCAGCTAGAGCCGATTCTAGCCATGACTTAGATTCCATTTCCGCAAAGATAGATGCTTTCGAGAGACGAATGGAAAAGATGACTAAGGATATTCACTCAATACGAATTAGTTGTGAGCAGTGTGGAGGACCACATTTGACAAAAGATTGTCTCAGTATTGAATTAACAATGGAACAAAGAGAGAATATTTCATACATAAACCAAAGGCCTGGAAATAATTATCAGAATAATTATCAACCGCCAAGACCGATTTACAATCAAAACCAGAATTATAACCGAAATATTCCATACAACAACCAACAAGGTCCTAGCAATCAACAAGTATCCAATAATACTTACAATCAGCAAAGACCGAATTTTCAAAACAAACCACCACAACAAACCGATGATAAAAAGCCGAATTTAGAAGATATGATGACGAAGCTAGTTGAAACTCAAACGCAGTTTTTCACATCTCAAAAACAAACTAATGAACAAAATGCTCAAGCATTTAGAAATCAACAAGCTTCTATTCAAAATCTGGAACAAGAAGTAAGTAACCTAGCAAGGTTAATAGGTGAAAGAAAACCGGGAAGTTTACCTAGTGATACAAATGCTAACCCCCGGAATGAAACAGCTAAAGCTATTACCACAAGAAGTGGTACAACACTTAAACCACCTGAAATACCTGTAACTTCTGATGAAACTATTCCTACTCCACAAGAACCACAACCTGATCAAGATAAGGAAAAAGAACCGGTAGTTGAAAGGGTTAATGAAAATAACACAGTTAAGGATAAACCTTATGTTAAACCATACCAACCACCACTTCCTTACCCGAGTAAAATGAAAAAAGAAAAACTTGAAGCCGAGCAATCCAAATTCTTGGATATGTTTAAACAGATAAATGTAAATCTTCCTTTCATTGATGTGATTTCAGGAATGCCAAGATATGCTAAATTCTTGAAAGATCTAATCACGAATAGAAAGAAAATGGAAGAACTCTCGGCTGTTACTATGAATGCTAATTGTTCAGCAGTGCTGTTGAATAAGATACCAGAAAAACTATCTGATCCAGGAAGTTTCACAATTCCATGTTTTCTGGGTAGTCTTAGTTCAATAGAAGCATTGGCAGACTTAGGTGCTAGTATAAATCTAATGCCGTATTCACTATACGCTAAACTAGACCTTGGAGAATTAAAACCAACCAGAATAAGCATACAACTAGCCGATAGATCAATAAAATATCCTAGAGGGATAATGGAGAATATGCTAGTTAAAGTTGGTACTTTAGTATTTCCAGTAGATTTTGTTGTTTTGGACATGGAAGAAGATTCTCAAGTTCCTCTCATATTAGGAAGACCATTCTTAAACACGGCTAAAGCAATGATAGACGTGTTCGGTAAGAAACTGACCCTAAGTATAGAGGATGAGAGTGTTACCTTTTCAGTTGATAGAGCAATGCAACAACCACAATCTGCAGATGATACATGTTATTATATTCAAACTATAGATGCACATGCAGAATTATTAGAAGAATTTCCAGAATTACAAGGAACAGGAGAATGTTCTTTAGGAGAAAGTAATGAACCAATTGATGAAGCTGAAATGTTAGCTACACTTATAGCTAATGGATATGAACCAACAACAGAAGAAATTCAAATGCTAAAAGAAGAAGACAGATATCGATATAAATCATCGATAGAAGAACCTCTGAAATTAGAGTTAAAGCCACTTCCAAACCATTTGGAATACGCTTATTTACATGGTGAATCTGAATTACCTGTAATAATATCGTCTTCTCTTACTGAAAATGAGAAATCACAACTCATTTCTGTGTTGAAAGCTCATAAACCAGCCATTGCATGGAAGATTCATGATATTAAAGGAATAAGTCCTTCGTATTGCACACATAAAATCCTTATGGAAGAAGGTCATAAAACGTATGTGCAACGCCAACGAAGACTAAATCCTAATATGCAAGATGTAGTTAAAAAGGAAATTATTAAACTGCTAGATGCAGGTTTGATATATCCAATTTCTGATAGTCCATGGGTAAGCCCAGTTCAATGCGTACCTAAGAAGGGTGGCATGACTGTCATCACAAATGAGAAAAATGAGCTTATTCCTACTAGGACTGTAACAGGATGGCGTGTATGTATTGATTATAGAAAATTAAATGACGCCACCAGAAAAGATCACTTTCCCTTACCTTTCATAGATCAAATGTTGGAAAGATTAGCCGGAAATAGTTACTATTGTTTTCTAGATGGATTTTCCGGATATTTTCAAATTCCAATAGCACCCGAAGATCAAGAGAAAACCACATTCACGTGCCCTTATGGTACTTTTGCTTACAAAAGAATGCCATTTGGACTTTGTAACGCCCCTGCAACCTTTCAAAGGTGTATGATGGCGATTTTTCATGACATGATAGAAGAATGCATGGAAGTATTCATGGATGACTTTTCAGTCTTCGGTGATACATTTAAATCATGTCTAGTTAATCTGGAATGAATGCTAATTAGATGCGAAAAATCAAATCTAGTACTTAATTGGGAGAAATGCCATTTCATGGTTAAAGAAGGCATCGTTCTTGGACATAAAATTTCAAAAGAAGGAATTGAAGTGGATAGAGCTAAAGTAGATGTAATTGCTAAACTTCCACATCCCACCAATGTTAGAGGAGTTAGGAGTTTTCTAGGGCATGCCGGTTTTTACCGACGTTTCATAAAAGATTTTTCTAAAATTGCCACTCCTATGAATAAACTCCTAGAAAAGGATGCGCCATTCATCTTTTCAGATGAGTGTATCAAATCTTTTAATATTCTTAAAGAAAAACTCACTAATGCACCAATCATGATAACACCAAATTGGAATCTACCATTTGAACTAATGTGCGATGCAAGTGATTTTGCAATGGGAGCCGTTTTAGGACAAAGGATTGAAAAACGATTTCAACCTATATATTATGCTAGTAAGACGTTACAAGGAGCACAAACGAACTATACAACTACTGAAAAAGAACTCCTTGCTATTGTCTTTGCTTTTGACAAATTTCGATCATATCTCGTTCTAGCAAAAACGGTGGTCTATACCGTCCATTCTGCTCTTAGATACCTATTTTCAAAACAAGATGCTAAACCAAGATTAATCCGTTGGATCTTACTCTTACAAGAGTTTGATATTGAAATTCGAGATAAAAAAGGAGCAGAAAATCTCGCCGTTGATCATCTTTCTCGTCTTGAAAATCCCGAATTAGAAGTTCTAAATGAATCGGCCATACAAGACAACTTTCCTGATGAATATCTATTGAAGATAGATTATAAAGAAATCCCATGGTTTGCAGACTATGCAAACTACTTAGTTTGTGGATTCCTTGAAAAAGGATTATCGTACCAAAGACGAAAGAAATTCTTCAGTGATATAAAACACTATTTCTGGGAAGATCCACATCTGTTTAAAAGTTGTCCCGATGGAATAATACGCCGATGTGTATTTGGAGATGAAGCTAGTAAAATTTTAAACCATTGTCACACAGGACCAACAGGAGGGCATTATGGGCCTCAACTAACAGCAAGAAAAGTTTATGAAGCTGGATTCTTTTGGCCTACAATTTACAAAGACGCACACCTTCTTTGCAAATCCTGTGATGCATGTCAAAGGGCCGGAAAAATAAGTCAACGTGATGAAATGCCACAAAATGTCATCCAAGTATGTGAAGTATTTGACATTTGGGGTATTTACTTTATGGGTCCATTTCCAAAATCTCATAATAATCTATATATACTCGTAGCCATTGATTATGTATCTAAATGGGCGGAAGCACAAGCTCTCCCAACTAACGATGCACGAGTTGTAGTCAACTTTTTAAAACGTCTTTTTGCAAGGTTTGGAACACCGAAAGCTTTAATAAGTGATCAGGGTACTCATTTCTGTAATAATCAACTTGAGAAAGTTCTTAAAAGATATGGAGTAACTCATAAAATCTCCACCGCATATCATCCACAAACAAGTGGACAAGTTGAAAATACCAACCGAGCTTTAAAACGTATTCTAGAGAAAACCGTAGGATCAAATCCAAAGGAATGGTCCATTAAATTGGAGGATGCACTCTGGGCTTTTAGAACAGCCTACAAAACTCCAATTGGAACCACACCTTTTAGACTTGTTTATGGAAAAGCATGTCATCTTCCAGTAGAAATTGAACACAAAGCATTTTGGGCTTTGAAGACATGTAATCTTGATTTACATGAAGCTGGACGTCTACGATTAAGTCAACTAAACGAATTAGAAGAATTAAGACATGAAGCATACGAAAATTCGTTAATCTATAAAGAAAGAACGAAGAAATGGCATGATAAAAGAATCAGAAATTCAAAAGAATTTAAAGAAGGAGACAGAGTTCTTCTTTTCAATTCACGATTCAAGCTATTTCCTGGAAAATTGAAATCAAGATGGTCTGGACCATTCATAGTCAAAAGAGTTTTCCCATACGGAACGATAGAATTGATAAATTCAAATGGGATTGAATTTAAAGTTAATGGTCACAGAGTTAAACATTACATACATGGTCCGATGGAAGTCGACAACGAAGTTAATCACAATTTCGACACCACAGCTAACTAAGTGTGGGGAGAATCAAGTCTTTAAAGGATAATATGTATTTCTGTTAGAGTTAGATTATATGTTTTCGTGTAGTTCTAGAAAATGGAACACGTATGGTCTTTCCCTAGCAGACCCTAAAGAACTAGTCTTCTCCCCCCATTCTGAATTTTTATTTTTTTTAGGTTTTTACGAAATGAAGACTGCCTGTGAACTAAACCATGGTCTAATGCTACACGCTTTGATCACTAAACGTAATAATGACATACTCCCGAGTGAAATAGTATCAGTAATCAGAGAAAGAATGGACGGAGTTAGAAAAGAATCCAGATGCGAAGATAATAAGTTACAATTTGGTAAAGGAAAATCAAAATCCGCAGCGAAAAGAAGAGCACGACACCTAGAACGATGTCACAAATGCGGAAAATGGTCACATGGAGGTAAATGTTCAAATAATCAAACCTATTCAAATACCGAATTTGTTACTTTATGCAGAGACGGACCGTTCATATGTTTAGAAGAAAAGACAATGAATGCTCGAGGTTACGCCTTTGGAGCCATGGAAAACCAATTAAACCGACTATCTTATGAATATAATAGATCATATAACTAAGAAATCTATTTCACAGGTATGTCTGTACAGTTTTTATTTTTATTTTTATTTTTAACCTTTTGATAATAAACGCTAATTTGTTCGCTAAAAAGTATTAAATTGGTATTAAATAAAATTAGGTTTGGCGACCGAAATTATTGATATCATTCAAAAATTTATTACATCACTGCGAAATTTAACGTTTATTCTTAAGGTATAAATATCTTTAATCAATCAACCCAAAATATTTCAAAAATTCGTCATGAGTTAAATTAGGTCTTGGAACCGAAATTACTTTACCGAAAAGAGGGGCGCATATTTTTGATAATATTTGATTGATTAAAGTGGGATAAAAAGACAAAAAGATTTTTAAATTTATTTTTACCATGTTTTTAAAATTAATATTTAAATCTTAAGTTAATATTGTAACATTGTAAAAACAATATATTTAAAATTGTAAATATTTGAAAAATTAATATAAGTTTGGTGTGAATTTATAATATAAATTTTTAAAATAAGTTTGGTGTGAATTTATAATATAAATTTTTAAAATAAGTTTGGTGTGAATTTATAATATGAATTTATAAATTAAGTCTGGTGTGAATTTTTAAAATATGAATTTTTAATTTTATGCATTTCAAATTTTAAGTTTGGTGTGATTTTTTTTATATATTAATTTTGAATTTTATAATTGTGTGAATTTAAAAACAAAAATTTACTCTATCTCATTAAGTTAAAAATATGATTTTTAAAATTCGTCGTAAGTTGAAGACTAGGTCTTTGAACCGAAATTGCTTTACCCGAAGGAGGGACGAGAACTTTTATTATCATTATTTTTAATCTTATTGATTTAAAGTATGCCAAAAACATTAAAAAAAAAAACCCAAAAATCTTAGCTTTTAAAACAATCGCTACAAAAAGACAAATTTTAAAATTTTGTCGAGGGACGGACTAGGGCATCGTCCCGAAACGACCTCGTCTTAAAAAGAAACAAAATTTTTAAAAATTTTATTAAATTTTATGTTTTAAAAGTATAAGGTTTTTATAAAAAAAAAAAAAAAAAAAAAAAAAAAAAAAAATACCAGAAATTACACCCCATGCGAGTCGCATGGGGATGGGCAGGAAACCATGCGACTCGCATGGATAATAAAAACTGGTCAGATACAAAAGTTCCAGCAATCTGTTTCTTTCTCACAATACACACACATATACACGAACTTGCACCCAAATACTCTCAAAAATCCGCCATTTTTCACCAAATTTCTTGCAAAACTTCACAACAATCATGCCTAGATTCAGTAGTCTCAACCCCTTCAGGAGAAAGGTAAAGATTTCACCCCTAATCTCTTTAAATTTGAATTTTTGTGTTCTTGAGCTAGAAATTTTATATTTTGATTTTGTTAAATTTAGGTGTAATTAGAGCTAAATTGTTGTTATATTATGCATGTATATCCTAGATAGAAGCTATTTAACATGAATTGAAGCTAAAAACTTCAAATTTTTAAGAATCTAGGGTTTGTGTTCTTGAGCAACTTGGGGCTTTTTGATATAAACAGGTTATGGCCAATTTTTGTCATGAATTGTTGCTAAATTAAGTAGTGTAACATGTTTAGGTAGTTAATTGATCCAAACTTTGAGCCTAAACATGTTTTTGAGAATTAAAGTGGACTTTTTAAGTCTAAAAATTCATGAACTTGGATAATTTGATATAAAGGCCATTTGAAACTTGTTTCATTGCTAGTAGTGATTATTTTGGCATGTTATTTAAGATAAATGCTTATGAACTTGATGTACATTTTTCGTATATGCTTATTTGACAAAGTGTAGACTTGACAAAAATATGAAAATGAGCACTAGTTTGATTTGAATGCCATGTAACAAGTGTTTAATTGCTATAATGATTATTGTTGACATGTTTAAGAGTTTAAATGTGATAAAACATTGTATACATTTTCGTATGTAAAAATGTAGAATTGTTATTGTTAAGAAAATGTGTATAAAATGTGTTATGAATTGAACATGTCATCATAATTGTTTCAAGTTATTATTTTGCTAACACTAATGCATATTTGGATGCACAATTTTTGTGTTTAATGTGTTTTACAGAGAGCCGATACTGGAGGTTCAGGAGCATCATCGTCCAGGCAACCAGAGCCCGAACCGGAAATGTTTCATGAACAAGAACAACATATGCAACAAGAAGAAGAAGAACAGGAGGAGCAACATATTCCATATCACGATCAAGATCAATTATTCATGAATCAGTTTCGTCAATTCGCTCCACATCAAAGGATTCTGAGCTTAGACATTAATGAAGATCAGTTACACCCAAATCTGAGATTTGATCGATGTTGGATAGAGTATCCAGATTATCAAAAGAACATGCACATTCTCTACTTTAAGGTTGTTGAAATGCCAAGGGCAATTGACTGGGTACCTTTGGAAACAGTTAACCTTGCCGAACCAATTCGGGAATTATTGGTGCAAAGGTATGGTAATTCTCAGTTTAGCGATTGGATGCGCCTATTTTCCATTCGTAGAACCATATATAGGGAATGGTGTATAGAATTACTTAGTACTATTAAGTTAAACAGTGATGTTAGGAGGATAGATGATAGAAGCTTTATTAGATTTCTGTTAGGTGGATGCATGTACAGAATGTCCATGATAGATTTAGCCAGGGCCTTACAGATTTACACCCCTGTTGAACTTTTGAGCCCCGACTGTAATAGCCTGATTGCCCAAGGAGAAAGGGTAGATAGGGAATTTGATATTAACGCCATCTGGAGGCGTATGTCCCACTTTAATGAATTTCACGCCAGTGGAAATCATACATACTTAGATATAGACAGAGCTGAACTCCGGGTGATTCATAGATTCTTAGCAAACACAATTACACAAAGGGGAAGAAATAAGGAGAAATTGACCGTAAACGATTTGTTCTACCTCAAGTGTATTAGAGACCCGAGGAGTTTCGTTAACATTCCCTATTGTGTTGGTTATTATCTCGCTAATGTAGTTTCGGGGATGAAATCGGGGAGTATTATAGGTGGTGGTATTTTCATTACTCTCATTGGAGAGTATTTAGGTGTAGATAAGCACCAAGGGGGTCCAATGAACGAAATAGAGGACGGAGGTGAAACTATAAGTTCAAACCTTTATCACGGTGCAAGGGTATTATTGATGAGACGTGGTCGGGTATATCGATACGAGGGACCTCAGCGACAGGTAGAAAGAGGTTCGGATGATGAAATGGAAGAGGCGAACAACATTATAGGAGTTGTTCGGGAGACTGCTCTTGATTTAGGCGTTCGTATGGAGGATGAATACATGACGAACTATGATAGGCATATGCAGTACGAGGCATGGCAACGTCGGAATGACTACGAGCATTCCCGGCAACGAGAGCATGGCCGATGGGATTATCATCAGCGCCAAATTATAAGCCAGTTGCAGCCTGGCGAGATGTATTATCCGACCCGACCCGCATACTATCCCGCACATCAGCCAGAAATGAGACCACCCTATGATTCATATGATTATGACGCAGCATACCAGTTCACCTATAATCAGCCATGGAACCCGGACGCGAACATGAATTGGGATCCCTATCCTAATTATCCTCCTAACCCACCTCCTGATCAGTAGAGATAAGTTGGTAATTTTTATTTTTATTTTAAACACTTAACATTTTATTACGTTTATGTAATGTTTGATATTCTTATTATTATTGTGTACTAATATTTTTCTTATAGTTTGAAAGTGGGATGCCAAAGTTCCATTTCAAATTGCATGTATGATTATATTTGTATTGTATGTATTCTCTTTTATGCACAAAACAGGGTAAAACAACGCATTTTCAAAGACTGGCATTAAGTTCAGCAAAAGCAACAAATTTTGACGACAAGATGAAAAATATATGTGAAATAGCAACAAGACGGAATGAACAAATGATGTGCACCATTTATCATTCAGCAAACAAACGCCAATATATTTGGAAACTTTGGTAAAAATTTAATCATTTTCACACAAATCACCCTCAATAATTTAAATTGTTACTGATTTCTTGCAAATGAGGGCATTGCAAGATCTTAAGTGTGGGAAGGGGTTAAATTCTTTCGGATTTTAAAATTTTTATATTAAACACTTGGTTACCATTAAAAATACTAGTAAAGCAGTAGTTGTATTAGAATCTAGTGCTCTCTGATAAAAAAGAACAGCCCTAGTCTTATATACTGACTACCCAATTCTAGTAAAATTTTTCAATTAAATGAATTCAAATCATGTTTATACATATTTATGAACGATAAAACTAGGTTTTAACACCGAAATTATTGTTACCTCGGAAAGGACATAAATTGAGAAACAAACTAAAATGTTAAAATTCATTTAAAATGGAATAGAGAACGATAAAAAGGAAAATAAAAGCCAAGTGTGGGAAAATTTACCAAGTTATTTTAAACATATGCCACATATATCTGTAACAAATAACTGAAAATACTTTTGCTTTGAACTAAACTAAACTGTTTTACCCGATGAAAGAAAAGAAGAGATGGATCTACACGATGAATCAATTCCATCATTAAAAGGAAGTAAAGTCTTCCGAAAAAGACACGCGCTTCTTGATTTAGGTCATGAAGTTGTCGTTCAGACCAGCTGTAGGTTGACGAAAAATCTAGAAAAGTCATCACTAAAATCAGCAGGAAATCCACGGACCTCAGCATTAAACAGGGTCGCCAAGTGGTCAGATTTATCCTAACCATGAGAAGGATTTATCTCGTACAATGGGGAGGCACCATGCAAATTAGCTGGATAAGACTAATGAATCAGATTCCCAGAAAGGATAATCTCCTTAAAGATTAAAAATCAGCTTTTAAGACTGATATTACTCAATCCTAGAGATTGACCTTAAAGATTGAGAATTACAAACTCATGGAATTCAATGATATCTAAACTCGAGCTTGAACGAGAAAATATTTTGATCAAAAATACAAACCGATTTGTTTTCTGAAAACCCTATTTTCAATGCGTTCATTACCATTGAACGTAAAATCCTAGGAATTCACCTGGAATTCATTAGGTCACCTGAACTAAATCGGGTGTCAACCGTAAGAACGGTGGTTGCATAGCATGGTCAAAGACAGGACCTTGTGCCAGACCGAAAAATTATAAGGGTGAGCTTTTACTATTGCTCCTACCAAGGATAGTAATTGCGTCCGACACGTTATAGACCATAATCAAAAGCATGTCACGGGACATTGCCTTAACAGTTGCTTGTTCAACGCTTTCCTTTACAACCGGACGGTAGTTTACCGAAAGGTAATATACGGGACAAGTAAACTGGACGTGTTGCTTTCCAAATACAAGGTTAGCAAGTGGGTGACACAAAACCGCAAGTTTTGAGCTAAAATTTTCAAATCTGAAACCCACCAAACCCACAAAAATATTTTGCAAACACCGGTAAAGGGTTATTCCGGAAAACTTATCTAGGGTAAAAACTAGATTTCAAAAGATCAAATGTTTTCATAAAGATCCAATTTCCTTAATGGATCTAAATTTTTATAGTCATGTGGGACTGTAAACCATATCGTTATTACCATTGTTTATACCGCCGTATAGAAATCACTGATGTACAAAGTATGAAGAATAAAGAAGTGATTCTAGTATTTCAAGACAATATTGCTTGAGGACAAGCAACGCTCAAGTGTGGGAATATTTGATAATGCTAAAAACGAACATATATTTCATAGCATTATTCCCCAAGAAAGACAAGATTTTAGTTGGTATTGTTCGATTTACAAGCAATATTCGTTTAAATAATAAAAGGTGAAGACAAAAGACAGATTCGACAAATTGAAGACAAAAAGGTCCAAAGAGCTAAAAAGTACAAGATACAATTAAAAAGGTTCAAAATATTGATGAGGAACGTCTCAAAATGACAAGAGTACAAGTTACAAGACGCAAAGTACACGATATAAAATAATACGCGAAGACGTCCGAAAATCCGGAACCGGGACCTGAGCCAAGAAGAAACGCCCGACGCAACGGACCAAAAATATCTAGTCTACTATGCACAAGAATATAATATAATATATATATAATTATATATAATTATATATTATATATATTATTATTATTATATTACGTCGGCAAGAAGAAAACAAAGCAATTTGGCTGGATCCAGGGTGGCCATGCGACTCGCATGGCCAGAGGCACAAATCCATGCGAGTCGCATGGAGTGAAATTGCTGGTCAGGTCCTATATAAAGCCAGTTTTCTGCCGAGTTTTAGACATAATTTTAATCTCTCTCAATATATACGATATATATATATATAATTTATATTTTAATTTTAATTTTAATTATAATTCTAATAATAAGGGTATGTTAGCGAATGTTGTAAGGGTGTAAGTCGAAATTCTGTCCGTGTAACGCTACGCTATTTTTAATCATTGTAAGTTATGTTCAACCTTTTTATATTAATGTCTCGTAGCTAAGTTATTATTATGCTTATTTAAAACGAAGTAATCATGATGTTGGGCTAATTACTAAAATTGGGTAATTGGGCTTTGTACCATAATTGGGGTTTGGACAAAAGAACGACACTTGTGGAAATTAGACTATGGGCTATTAATGGGCTTTATATTTGTTTAACTAAATGAAAGTTTGTTAATGTTAATATAAAGATTTACAATTGGGCGTCCCTATAAATTACCATATACACTCGATCGGACACGATGGGCGGGGTATTTATATGTACGAATAATCGTTCATTTAACCGGACACGGGAATGGATTAATAGCCACTAGAATAATTAAAACAGGGGTGAAATTACATTCAAGGGTAATTGGTGTAATTGTTAACAAAGTAGTAAAACCTTGGTTTACACGCAGTCGATAACCTGGTGTATTCATTAAACAAAGTATTAAAACCTTGTTACAATTCGAATCCCCAATTAGTTGGAATATTTAACTTCGGGTATAATAATAATTTGATGAGGACACTCGCACTTTATATTTATGACTGATGGACTGTTATGGACAAAAACCAGACGGACATATTGAATAATCCAGGACAAAGGACAATTAACCCATGGGCATAAAACTAAAATCAACACGTCAAACATCATGATTACGGAAGTTTAAATAAGCATAATTCTTTTATTTCATATTTAATTTCCTTTATTTTATATTTAATTGCACTTCTAATTATCGCACTTTTATTTATTGTTGTTTAATCGCATTTTTAATTATCGTACTTTTAATTATCGCAATTTAATTTTATCGCATTTTTATTATTCGCAATTTCATTATCGTTATTTACTTTACGCTTTAATTTAAAGTCTTGTATTTATTTTATATTTTACATTAGGTTTTAACTGCGACTAAAGTTTTAAAATCGACAAACCGGTCATTAAACGGTAAAAACCCCCCTTTATAATAATAATATTACTTATATATATATTTGTATTTTTATAAAAGTAAATTAATATAGCGTTGAGCTTTGTTTAAAGATTTCCCTGTGGAACGAACCGGACTTACTAAAAACTACACTACTGTACGATTAGGTACACTGCCTATAAGTGTTGTAGCAAGGTTTAAGTATATCCATTCTATAAATAAATAAATATCTTGTGTAAAATTGTATCGTATTTAATAGTGTTTTCCTAGTAAAATAATAACTATTTTATATACACCTCGCTTCACATCAAGTATTTTTGGCGCCGCTGCCGGGGATCGACGAAGCGAAACGCCATATTTTTTTTTAAATTTTAAGTTATAATTTGTTTTTGTAAAATTTATATTTTTGTTTAAAAAATTAAAAAAAAAAGTAAAAATATATAAAAAAAAAAAAAAAGCTTTTAAAATCGAAAAAAAAAAAATATTTTAAGTATATTTTTAAGTTTTTCTTTTATTTTTACAAAATTATAAAGTATTTTAAGTTTATTTTTAAGTTTTTATTTTAATTATATATATATATTTTATTTAAATTTAAAACAGAAAAAAAAAGAAAATAAAATATTAAATATTACGTGACCTGTCATTTGAACCAGTCCAATTGAACCGGTTCAGGGTATCCATGCGACTCGCATGACCCACCCTCTTAAATCATGCGACTCGCATGAGGGGTCTGACAGGGCCACAAACAAACCCTAAAAACGCATTTATTACGGAGTATAATATATTATTATTATAATAAAACCTAATTTGATTTTATTATTATTAATTAAGTTTTTAGTTTAATTAATTTTAACTACTTTTAATTAGTTTTATTATATTTAAAACTTAATACTTTAATATAATTAATATAAAAATAATATTTTAATAAAAATTGTATTTTTTTTATCACTTTTTATTTCTTTTAATATTTTGTCCCTTTTTAATCGTTGTAGCGTAATATTTGTATTTTTTAGCTCATATTTAATTTTAAACTTAGTTTTTACTATAGTTATTTTTACTCCTATATTTTTAGGCTTTGCCGTAGAATTCCTTAAGTGCTTTTTCTTTAGACTAAGATTTAGGTGCTTTAAAATTTTGCGACGCCTTTTTAAGTTTTAGTTTCTTTTTAAGTTATTTCCATTTGGGATTTAGTTTTTCCTGTAAGCTTTAATATTTTTAGACCTTTTACTATGTATCAATTATCATTCCAATTAGTAATCTCAATTTGCGATTATAATTTTAAGTTAGTTGTAGTAATAAGGTTAGGTTAGTTAAGTATTTTTAAGTTTTTATAAGTTTCTTTTATTTTTCCGTCACCTTTTATTTTTCAACCATTTTTTCTTTTTCAACCTTTTGCGACGAACTCTTTTTCTCTCTTATTTCTCGCCATTCTAGTTTTTAGGACTTAGAATTTTTATTCTACTTCTTATCTAAATTTCTTAAAATTACGAAAATTTATTTTGAGTGGTTAAATTAATAGACATCAAAATTTTCTGGTTCGTAGTAATAGTTGGATTTGTACGTGGACCGGGTTATTGGAGCCAAACAGTCCTCAATTATATTGAGACCAAACGAATCCTGCCCCTCTGCTGCATCTTTTGGCTATTCGAAACGTGGGCAAAATCAGAAAAGTCTATTGATTGGATAACTTATTATAATTTTTCTTTCCTTTTAAAAACTAATAGGATATTCTGTGAATGCACCGAGCAAGACGTTCATCACCTTTTGTACGTTCACCACCTGTAACTCGATCAAGACATCGTTTAACAAATATAACCGCCGTTGATTTTTCTTTAGAATCATCATCCAGTCAACCAAGTACTTCAGTTCAAATTTCCGATAATCCATTTTTTGAACCCAACCTCACAATTGAGAATCCAGAGAATATTCAGGAACGGTTCGTAGATCCTGAACCACTAAACTTTCCTCCGGAACCACCAATCATTCAAACAGAGAATGTTGAGGAACGAACTATTAAATCAGAATCATCTAGTGATACCGATTCAACAAATTCAATTATGGAGAATCTGGAACCTTTAAGTATGGAAGACCGAATGAGAGCTAAACGCACTGGCCAAGGTCACGCAATTACTCATCCAGACATTAATGTGCCAGATTATGAAATCAAAGGACAAATTCTACACATGGTGACTAATCAATGCCAATTTAGTGGTGCGCCGAAGGAAGATCCAAATGAACATCTACGTACCTTTAATAGGATCTGCACACTATTTAAAATACGAGAAGTGGAGGATGAACAGATATATCTCATGTTATTTCCCTGGACTTTAAAGGGAGAAGCCAAAGATTGGTTGGAATCGTTACCTGAAGGAGCGATCGATACATGGGACGTTTTAATTGACAAATTTCTTAAACAATTCTTTCCTGCATCTAAAGCCGTAAGACTTCAAGCAGAAATTGTTACGTTTACACAGAAGCCAAATGAAACTCTATATGAGGCGTGGACAAGATATGGAAAGTTATTAAGAGGATGTCCGCAACATGGTTTAGACACCTGTCAAATAGTACAAATATTCTACCGAGGATGCGACATCATTACAAGAAAAGACATAGATATAGCAGCTGGTGGTTCTATTATGAAGAAAACCGAAACTGATGCTTACAAAATTATTGATAATACTGCTTCCCACTCACATGAGTGGCACCAAGAAAAAGACATCATTAGATCATCTAAAGCAGCTAGAGCCGATTCTAGCCATGACTTAGATTCCATTTCCGCAAAGATAGATGCTTTCGAGAGACGAATGGAAAAGATGACTAAGGATATTCACTCAATACGAATTAGTTGTGAGCAGTGTGGAGGACCACATTTGACAAAAGATTGTCTCAGTATTGAATTAACAATGGAACAAAGAGAGAATATTTCATACATAAACCAAAGGCCTGGAAATAATTATCAGAATAATTATCAACCGCCAAGACCGATTTACAATCAAAACCAGAATTATAACCGAAATATTCCATACAACAACCAACAAGGTCCTAGCAATCAACAAGTATCCAATAATACTTACAATCAGCAAAGACCGAATTTTCAAAACAAACCACCACAACAAACCGATGATAAAAAGCCGAATTTAGAAGATATGATGACGAAGCTAGTTGAAACTCAAACGCAGTTTTTCACATCTCAAAAACAAACTAATGAACAAAATGCTCAAGCATTTAGAAATCAACAAGCTTCTATTCAAAATCTGGAACAAGAAGTAAGTAACCTAGCAAGGTTAATAGGTGAAAGAAAACCGGGAAGTTTACCTAGTGATACAAATGCTAACCCCCGGAATGAAACAGCTAAAGCTATTACCACAAGAAGTGGTACAACACTTAAACCACCTGAAATACCTGTAACTTCTGATGAAACTATTCCTACTCCACAAGAACCACAACCTGATCAAGATAAGGAAAAAGAACCGGTAGTTGAAAGGGTTAATGAAAATAACACAGTTAAGGATAAACCTTATGTTAAACCATACCAACCACCACTTCCTTACCCGAGTAAAATGAAAAAAGAAAAACTTGAAGCCGAGCAATCCAAATTCTTGGATATGTTTAAACAGATAAATGTAAATCTTCCTTTCATTGATGTGATTTCAGGAATGCCAAGATATGCTAAATTCTTGAAAGATCTAATCACGAATAGAAAGAAAATGGAAGAACTCTCGGCTGTTACTATGAATGCTAATTGTTCAGCAGTGCTGTTGAATAAGATACCAGAAAAACTATCTGATCCAGGAAGTTTCACAATTCCATGTTTTCTGGGTAGTCTTAGTTCAATAGAAGCATTGGCAGACTTAGGTGCTAGTATAAATCTAATGCCGTATTCACTATACGCTAAACTAGACCTTGGAGAATTAAAACCAACCAGAATAAGCATACAACTAGCCGATAGATCAATAAAATATCCTAGAGGGATAATGGAGAATATGCTAGTTAAAGTTGGTACTTTAGTATTTCCAGTAGATTTTGTTGTTTTGGACATGGAAGAAGATTCTCAAGTTCCTCTCATATTAGGAAGACCATTCTTAAACACGGCTAAAGCAATGATAGACGTGTTCGGTAAGAAACTGACCCTAAGTATAGAGGATGAGAGTGTTACCTTTTTAGTTGATAGAGCAATGCAACAACCACAATCTGCAGATGATACATGTTATTATATTCAAACTATAGATGCACATGCAGAATTATTAGAAGAATTTCCAGAATTACAAGGAACAGGAGAATGTTCTTTAGGAGAAAGTAATGAACCAATTGATGAAGCTGAAATGTTAGCTACACTTATAGCTAATGGATATGAACCAACAACAGAAGAAATTCAAATGCTAAAAGAAGAAGACAGATATCGATATAAATCATCGATAGAAGAACCTCCGAAATTAGAGTTAAAGCCACTTCCAAACCATTTGGAATACGCTTATTTACATGGTGAATCTGAATTACCTGTAATAATATCGTCTTCTCTTACTGAAAATGAGAAATCACAACTCATTTCTGTGTTGAAAGCTCATAAACCAGCCATTGCATGGAAGATTCATGATATTAAAGGAATAAGTCCTTCGTATTGCACACATAAAATCCTTATGGAAGAAGGTCATAAAACGTATGTGCAACGCCAACGAAGACTAAATCCTAATATGCAAGATGTAGTTAAAAAGGAAATTATTAAACTGCTAGATGCAGGTTTGATATATCCAATTTCTGATAGTCCATGGGTAAGCCCAGTTCAATGCGTACCTAAGAAGGGTGGCATGACTGTCATCACAAATGAGAAAATGAGCTTATTCCTACTAGGACTGTAACAGGATGGCGTGTATGTATTGATTATAGAAAATTAAATGACGCCACCAGAAAAGATCACTTTCCCTTACCTTTCATAGATCAAATGTTGGAAAGATTAGCCGGAAATAGTTACTATTGTTTTCTAGATGGATTTTCCGGATATTTTCAAATTCCAATAGCACCCGAAGATCAAGAGAAAACCACATTCACGTGCCCTTATGGTACTTTTGCTTACAAAAGAATGCCATTTGGACTTTGTAACGCCCCTGCAACCTTTCAAAGGTGTATGATGGCGATTTTTCATGACATGATAGAAGAATGCATGGAAGTATTCATGGATGACTTTTCAGTCTTCGGTGATACATTTAAATCATGTCTAGTTAATCTGGAATGAATGCTAATTAGATGCGAAAAATCAAATCTAGTACTTAATTGGGAGAAATGCCATTTCATGGTTAAAGAAGGCATCGTTCTTGGACATAAAATTTCAAAAGAAGGAATTGAAGTGGATAGAGCTAAAGTAGATGTAATTGCTAAACTTCCACATCCCACCAATGTTAGAGGAGTTAGGAGTTTTCTAGGGCATGCCGGTTTTTACCGACGTTTCATAAAAGATTTTTCTAAAATTGCCACTCCTATGAATAAACTCCTAGAAAAGGATGCGCCATTCATCTTTTCAGATGAGTGTATCAAATCTTTTAATATTCTTAAAGAAAAACTCACTAATGCACCAATCATGATAACACCAAATTGGAATCTACCATTTGAACTAATGTGCGATGCAAGTGATTTTGCAATGGGAGCCGTTTTAGGACAAAGGATTGAAAAACGATTTCAACCTATATATTATGCTAGTAAGACGTTACAAGGAGCACAAACGAACTATACAACTACTGAAAAAGAACTCCTTGCTATTGTCTTTGCTTTTGACAAATTTCGATCATATCTCGTTCTAGCAAAAACGGTGGTCTATACCGACCATTCTGCTCTTAGATACCTATTTTCAAAACAAGATGCTAAACCAAGATTAATCCGTTAGATCTTACTCTTACAAGAGTTTGATATTGAAATTCGAGATAAAAAAGGAGCAGAAAATCTCGCCGTTGATCATCTTTCTCGTCTTGAAAATCCCGAATTAGAAGTTCTAAATGAATCGGCCATACAAGACAACTTTCCTGATGAATATCTATTGAAGATAGATTATAAAGAAATCCCATGGTTTGCAGACTATGCAAACTACTTAGTTTGTGGATTCCTTGAAAAAGGATTATCGTACCAAAGACGAAAGAAATTCTTCAGTGATATAAAACACTATTTCTGGGAAGATCCACATCTGTTTAAAAGTTGTCCCGATGGAATAATACGCCGATGTGTATTTGGAGATGAAGCTAGTAAAATTTTAAACCATTGTCACACAGGACCAACAGGAGGGCATTATGGGCCTCAACTAACAGCAAGAAAAGTTTATGAAGCTGGATTCTTTTGGCCTACAATTTACAAAGACGCACACCTTCTTTGCAAATCCTGTGATGCATGTCAAAGGGCCGGAAAAATAAGTCAACGTGATGAAATGCCACAAAATGTCATCCAAGTATGTGAAGTATTTGACATTTGGGGTATTTACTTTATGGGTCCATTTCCAAAATCTCATAATAATCTATATATACTCGTAGCCATTGATTATGTATCTAAATGGGTGGAAGCACAAGCTCTCCCAACTAACGATGCACGAGTTGTAGTCAACTTTTTAAAACGTCTTTTTGCAAGGTTTGGAACACCGAAAGCTTTAATAAGTGATCAGGGTACTCATTTCTGTAATAATCAACTTGAGAAAGTTCTTAAAAGATATGGAGTAACTCATAAAATCTCCACCGCATATCATCCACAAACAAGTGGACAAGTTGAAAATACCAACCGAGCTTTAAAACGTATTCTAGAGAAAACCGTAGGATCAAATCCAAAGGAATGGTCCATTAAATTGGAGGATGCACTCTGGGCTTTTAGAACAGCCTACAAAACTCCAATTGGAACCACACCTTTTAGACTTGTTTATGGAAAAGCATGTCATCTTCCAGTAGAAATTGAACACAAAGCATTTTGGGCTTTGAAGACATGTAATCTTGATTTACATGAAGCTGGACGTCTACGATTAAGTCAACTAAACGAATTAGAAGAATTAAGACATGAAGCATACGAAAATTCGTTAATCTATAAAGAAAGAACGAAGAAATGGCATGATAAAAGAATCAGAAATTCAAAAGAATTTAAAGAAGGAGACAGAGTTCTTCTTTTCAATTCACGATTCAAGCTATTTCCTGGAAAATTGAAATCAAGATGGTCTGGACCATTCATAGTCAAAAGAGTTTTCCCATACGGAACGATAGAATTGATAAATTCAAATGGGATTGAATTTAAAGTTAATGGTCACAGAGTTAAACATTACATACATGGTCCGATGGAAGTCGACAACGAAGTTAATCACAATTTCGACACCACAGCTAACTAAGTGTGGGGAGAATCAAGTCTTTAAAGGATAATATGTATTTCTGTTAGAGTTAGATTATCTGTTTTCGTGTAGTTCTCGAAAATGGAACACGTATGGTCTTTCCCTAGCAGACCCTAAAGAACTAGTCTTCTCCCCCCATTCTGAATTTTTATTTTTTTTAGGTTTTTACGAAATGAAGACTGCCTGTGAACTAAACCATGGTCTAATGCTACACGCTTTGATCACTAAACGTAATAATGACATACTCCCGAGTGAAATAGTATCAGTAATCAGAGAAAGAATGGACGGAGTTAGAAAAGAATCCAGATGCGAAGATAATAAGTTACAATTTGGTAAAGGAAAATCAAAATCCGCAGCGAAAAGAAGAGCACGACACCTAGAACGATGTCACAAATGCGGAAAATGGTCACATGGAGGTAAATGTTCAAATAATCAAACCTATTCAAATACCGAATTTGTTACTTTATGCAGAGACGGACCGTTCATATGTTTAGAAGAAAAGACAATGAATGCTCGAGGTTACGCCTTTGGAGCCATGGAAAACCAATTAAACCGACTATCTTATGAATATAATAGATCATATAACTAAGAAATCTATTTCACAGGTATGTCTGTACAGTTTTTATTTTTATTTTTATTTTTAACCTTTTGATAATAAACGCTAATTTGTTCGCTAAAAAGTATTAAATTGGTATTAAATAAAATTAGGTTTGGCGACCGAAATTATTGATATCATTCAAAAATTTATTACATCACTGCGAAATTTAACGTTTATTCTTAAGGTATAAATATCTTTAATCAATCAACCCAAAATATTTCAAAAATTCGTCATGAGTTAAATTAGGTCTTGGAACCGAAATTACTTTACCGAAAAGAGGGGCGCATATTTTTGATAATATTTGATTGATTAAAGTGGGATAAAAAGACAAAAAGATTTTTAAATTTATTTTTACCATGTTTTTAAAATTAATATTTAAATCTTAAGTTAATATTGTAACATTGTAAAAACAATATATTTAAAATTGTAAATATTTGAAAAATTAATATAAGTTTGGTGTGAATTTATAATATAAATTTTTAAAATAAGTTTGGTGTGAATTTATAATATAAATTTTTAAAATAAGTTTGGTGTGAATTTATAATATGAATTTATAAATTAAGTCTGGTGTGAATTTTTAAAATATGAATTTTTAATTTTATGCATTTCAAATTTTAAGTTTGGTGTGATTTTTTTTATATATTAATTTTGAATTTTATAATTGTGTGAATTTAAAAACAAAAATTTACTCTATCTCATTAAGTTAAAAATATGATTTTTAAAATTCGTCGTAAGTTGAAGACTAGGTCTTTGAACCGAAATTGCTTTACCCGAAGGAGGGACGAGAACTTTTATTATCATTATTTTTAATCTTATTGATTTAAAGTATGCCAAAAACATTAAAAAAAAAACCCAAAAATCTTAGCTTTTAAAACAATCGCTACAAAAAGACAAATTTTAAAATTTTGTCGAGGGACGGACTAGGGCATCGTCCCGAAACGACCTCGTCTTAAAAAGAAACAAAATTTTTAAAAATTTTATTAAATTTTATGTTTTAAAAGTATAAGGTTTTTATAAAAAAAAAAAAAAAAAAAAAAAAAAAAAAAAAAAATACCAGAAATTACACCCCATGCGAGTCGCATGGGGATGGGCAGGAAACCATGCGACTCGCATGGATAATAAAAACTGGTCAGATACAAAAGTTCCAGCAATCTGTTTCTTTCTCACAATACACACACATATACACGAACTTGCACCCAAATACTCTCAAAAATCCGCCATTTTTCACCAAATTTCTTGCAAAACTTCACAACAATCATGCCTAGATTCAGTAGTCTCAACCCCTTCAGGAGAAAGGTAAAGATTTCACCCCTAATCTCTTTAAATTCGAATTTTTGTGTTCTTGAGCTAGAAATTTTATATTTTGATTTTGTTAAATTTAGGTGTAATTAGAGCTAAATTGTTGTTATATTATGCATGTATATCCTAGATAGAAGCTATTTAACATGAATTGAAGCTAAAAACTTCAAATTTTTAAGAATCTAGGGTTTGTGTTCTTGAGCAACTTGGGGCTTTTTGATATAAACAGGTTATGGCCAATTTTTGTCATGAATTGTTGCTAAATTAAGTAGTGTAACATGTTTAGGTAGTTAATTGATCCAAACTTTGAGCCTAAACATGTTTTTGAGAATTAAAGTGGACTTTTTAAGTCTAAAAATTCATGAACTTGGATAATTTGATATAAAGGCCATTTGAAACTTGTTTCATTGCTAGTAGTGATTATTTTGGCATGTTATTTAAGATAAATGCTTATGAACTTGATGTACATTTTTCGTATATGCTTATTTGACAAAGTGTAGACTTGACAAAAATATGAAAATGAGCACTAGTTTGATTTGAATGCCATGTAACAAGTGTTTAATTGCTATAATGATTATTGTTGACATGTTTAAGAGTTTAAATGTGATAAAACATTGTATACATTTTCGTATGTAAAAATGTAGAATTGTTATTGTTAAGAAAATGTGTATAAAATGTGTTATGAATTGAACATGTCATCATAATTGTTTCAAGTTATTATTTTGCTAACACTAATGCATATTTGGATGCACAATTTTTGTGTTTAATGTGTTTTACAGAGAGCCGATACTGGAGGTTCAGGAGCATCATCGTCCAGGCAACCAGAGCCCGAACCGGAAATGTTTCATGAACAAGAACAACATATGCAACAAGAAGAAGAAGAACAGGAGGAGCAACATATTCCATATCACGATCAAGATCAATTATTCATGAATCACTTTCGTCAATTCGCTCCACATCAAAGGATTCTGAGCTTAGACATTAATGAAGATCAGTTACACCCAAATCTGAGATTTGATCGATGTTGGATAGAGTATCCAGATTATCAAAAGAACATGCACATTCTCTACTTTAAGGTTGTTGAAATGCCAAGGGCAATTGACTGGGTACCTTTGGAAACAGTTAACCTTGCCGAACCAATTCGGGAATTATTGGTGCAAAGGTATGGTAATTCTCAGTTTAACGATTGGATGCGCCTATTTTCCATTCGTAGAACCATATATAGGGAATGGTGTATAGAATTACTTAGTACTATTAAGTTAAACAGTGATGTTAGGAGGATAGATGATAGAAGCTTTATTAGATTTCTGTTAGGTGGATGCATGTACAGAATGTCCATGATAGATTTAGCCAGGGCCTTACAGATTTACACCCCTGTTGAACTTTTGAGCCCCGACTGTAATAGCCTGATTGCCCAAGGAGAAAGGGTAGATAGGGAATTTGATATTAACGCCATCTGGAGGCGTATGTCCCACTTTAATGAATTTCACGCCAGTGGAAATCATACATACTTAGATATAGACAGAGCTGAACTCCGGGTGATTCATAGATTCTTAGCAAACACAATTACACAAAGGGGAAGAAATAAGGAGAAATTGACCGTAAACGATTTGTTCTACCTCAAGTGTATTAGAGACCCGAGGAGTTTCGTTAACATTCCCTATTGTGTTGGTTATTATCTCGCTAATGTAGTTTCGGGGATGAAATCGGGGAGTATTATAGGTGGTGGTATTTTCATTACTCTCATTGGAGAGTATTTAGGTGTAGATAAGCACCAAGGGGGTCCAATGAGCGAAATAGAGGACGGAGGTGAAACTATAAGTTCAAACCTTTATCACGGTGCAAGGGTATTATTGATGAGACGTGGTCGGGTATATCGATACGAGGGACCTCAGCGACAGGTAGAAAGAGGTTCGGATGATGAAATGGAAGAGGCGAACAACATTATAGGAGTTGTTCGGGAGACTGCTCTTGATTTAGGCGTTCGTATGGAGGATGAATACATGACGAACTATGATAGGCATATGCAGTACGAGGCATGGCAACGTCGGAATGACTACGAGCATTCCCGGCAACGAGAGCATGGCCGATGGGATTATCATCAGCGCCAAATTATAAGCCAGTTGCAGCCTGGCGAGATGTATTATCCGACCCGACCCGCATACTATCCCGCACATCAGCCAGAAATGAGACCACCCTATGATTCATATGATTATGACGCAGCATACCAGTTCACCTATAATCAGCCATGGAACCCGGACGCGAACATGAATTGGGATCCCTATCCTAATTATCCTCCTAACCCACCTCCTGATCAGTAGAGATAAGTTGGTAATTTTTATTTTTATTTTAAACACTTAACATTTTATTACGTTTATGTAATGTTTGATATTCTTATTATTATTGTGTACTAATATTTTTCTTATAGTTTGAAAGTGGGATGCCAAAGTTCCATTTCAAATTGCATGTATGATTATATTTGTATTGTATGTATTCTCTTTTATGCACAAAACAGGGTAAAACAACGCATTTTCAAAGACTGGCATTAAGTTCAGCAAAAGCAACAAATTTTGACGACAAGATGAAAAATATATGTGAAATAGCAACAAGACGGAATGAACAAATGATGTGCACCATTTATCATTCAGCAAACAAACGCCAATATATTTGGAAACTTTGGTAAAAATTTAATCATTTTCACACAAATCACCCTCAATAATTTAAATTGTTACTGATTTCTTGCAAATGAGGGCATTGCAAGATCTTAAGTGTGGGAAGGGGTTAAATTCTTTCGGATTTTAAAATTTTTATATTAAACACTTGGTTACCATTAAAAATACTAGTAAAGCAGTAGTTGTATTAGAATCTAGTGCTCTCTGATAAAAAAGAACAGCCCTAGTCTTATATACTGACTACCCAATTCTAGTAAAATTTTTCAATTAAATGAATTCAAATCATGTTTATACATATTTATGAACGATAAAACTAGGTTTTAACACCGAAATTATTGTTACCTCGGAAAGGACATAAATTGAGAAACAAACTAAAATGTTAAAATTCATTTAAAATGGAATAGAGAACGATAAAAAGGAAAATAAAAGCCAAGTGTGGGAAAATTTACCAAGTTATTTTAAACATATGCCACATATATCTGTAACAAATAACTGAAAATACTTTTGCTTTGAACTAAACTAAACTGTTTTACCCGATGAAAGAAAAGAAGAGATGGATCTACACGATGAATCAATTCCATCATTAAAAGGAAGTAAAGTCTTCCGAAAAAGACACGCGCTTCTTGATTTAGGTCATGAAGTTGTCGTTCAGACCAGCTGTAGGTTGACGAAAAATCTAGAAAAGTCATCACTAAAATCAGCAGGAAATCCACGGACCTCAGCATTAAACAGGGTCGCCAAGTGGTCAGATTTATCCTAACCATGAGAAGGATTTATCTCGTACAATGGGGAGGCACCATGCAAATTAGCTGGATAAGACTAATGAATCAGATTCCCAGAAAGGATAATCTCCTTAAAGATTAAAAATCAGCTTTTAAGACTGATATTACTCAATCCTAGAGATTGACCTTAAAGATTGAGAATTACAAACTCATGGAATTCAATGATATCTAAACTCGAGCTTGAACGAGAAAATATTTTGATCAAAAATACAAACCGATTTGTTTTCTGAAAACCCTATTTTCAATGCGTTCATTACCATTGAACGTAAAATCCTAGGAATTCACCTGGAATTCATTAGGTCACCTGAACTAAATCGGGTGTCAACCGTAAGAACGGTGGTTGCATAGCATGGTCAAAGACAGGACCTTGTGCCAGACCGAAAAATTATAAGGGTGAGCTTTTACTATTGCTCCTACCAAGGATAGTAATTGCGTCCGACACGTTATAGACCATAATCAAAAGCATGTCACGTACATTGCCTTAACAGTTGCTTGTTCAACGCTTTCCTTTACAACCGGACGGTAGTTTACCGAAAGGTAATATACGGGACAAGTAAACTGGACGTGTTGCTTTCCAAATACAAGGTTAGCAAGTGGGTGACACAAAACCGCAAGTTTTGAGCTAAAATTTTCAAATCTGAAACCCACCAAACCCACAAAAATATTTTGCAAACACCGGTAAAGGGTTATTCCGGAAAACTTATCTAGGGTAAAAACTAGATTTCAAAAGATCAAATGTTTTCATAAAGATCCAATTTCCTTAATGGATCTAAATTTTTATAGTCATGTGGGACTGTAAACCATATCGTTATTACCATTGTTTATACCGCCGTATAGAAATCACTGATGTACAAAGTATGAAGAATAAAGAAGTGATTCTAGTATTTCAAGACAATATTGCTTGAGGACAAGCAACGCTCAAGTGTGGGAATATTTGATAATGCTAAAAAAGAACATATATTTCATAGCATTATTCCCCAAGAAAGACAAGATTTTAGTTGGTATTGTTCGATTTACAAGCAATATTCGTTTAAATAATAAAAGGTGAAGACAAAAGACAGATTCGACAAATTGAAGACAAAAAGGTCCAAAGAGCTAAAAAGTACAAGATACAATTAAAAAGGTTCAAAATATTGATGAGGAACGTCTCAAAATGACAAGAGTACAAGTTACAAGACGCA
Organism: Rutidosis leptorrhynchoides; assembly: GCF_046630445.1. Taxonomy (NCBI): domain Eukaryota; kingdom Viridiplantae; phylum Streptophyta; class Magnoliopsida; order Asterales; family Asteraceae; genus Rutidosis; species Rutidosis leptorrhynchoides. The sequence continues at coordinate 279,186,793 of NC_092336.1, forward strand.
AAGTACACGATATAAAATAATACGCGAAGACGTCCGAAAATCCGGAACCGGGACCTGAGCCAAGAAGAAACGCCCGACGCAACGGACCAAAAATATCTAGTCTACTATGCACAAGAATATAATATAATATATATATAATTATATATAATTATATATTATATATATTATTATTATTATATTACGTCGGCAAGAAGAAAACAAAGCAATTTGGCTGGATCCAGGGTGGCCATGCGACTCGCATGGCCAGAGGCACAAATCCATGCGAGTCGCATGGAGTGAAATTGCTGGTCAGGTCCTATATAAAGCCAGTTTTCTGCCGAGTTTTAGACATAATTTTAATCTCTCTCAATATATACGATATATATATATATAATTTATATTTTAATTTTAATTTTAATTATAATTCTAATAATAAGGGTATGTTAGCGAATGTTGTAAGGGTGTAAGTCGAAATTCTGTCCGTGTAACGCTACGCTATTTTTAATCATTGTAAGTTATGTTCAACCTTTTTATATTAATGTCTCGTAGCTAAGTTATTATTATGCTTATTTAAAATGAAGTAATCATGATGTTGGGCTAATTACTAAAATTGGGTAATTGGGCTTTGTACCATAATTGGGGTTTGGACAAAAGAACGACACTTGTGGAAATTAGACTATGGGCTATTAATGGGCTTTATATTTGTTTAACTAAATGAAAGTTTGTTAATGTTAATATAAAGATTTACAATTGGGCGTCCCTATAAATTACCATATACACTCGATCGGACACGATGGGCGGGGTATTTATATGTACGAATAATCGTTCATTTAACCGGACACGGGAATGGATTAATAGCCACTAGAATAATTAAAACAGGGGTGAAATTACATTCAAGGGTAATTGGTGTAATTGTTAACAAAGTAGTAAAACCTTGGTTTACACGCAGTCGATAACCTGGTGTATTCATTAAACAAAGTATTAAAACCTTGTTACAATTCGAATCCCCAATTAGTTGGAATATTTAACTTCGGGTATAATAATAATTTGATGAGGACACTCGCACTTTATATTTATGACTGATGGACTGTTATGGACAAAAACCAGACGGACATATTGAATAATCCAGGACAAAGGACAATTAACCCATGGGCATAAAACTAAAATCAACACGTCAAACATCATGATTACGGAAGTTTAAATAAGCATAATTCTTTTATTTCATATTTAATTTCCTTTATTTTATATTTAATTGCACTTCTAATTATCGCACTTTTATTTATTGTTGTTTAATCGCATTTTTAATTATCGTACTTTTAATTATCGCAATTTAATTTTATCGCATTTTTATTATTCGCAATTTCATTATCGTTATTTACTTTACGCTTTAATTTAAAGTCTTGTATTTATTTTATATTTTACATTAGGTTTTAACTGCGACTAAAGTTTTAAAATCGACAAACCGGTCATTAAACGGTAAAAACCCCCCTTTATAATAATAATATTACTTATATATATATTTGTATTTTTATAAAAGTAAATTAATATAGCGTTGAGCTTTGTTTAAAGATTTCCCTGTGGAACGAACCGGACTTACTAAAAACTACACTACTGTACGATTAGGTACACTGCCTATAAGTGTTGTAGCAAGGTTTAAGTATATCCATTCTATAAATAAATAAATATCTTGTGTAAAATTGTATCGTATTTAATAGTGTTTTCCTAGTAAAATAATAACTATTTTATATACACCTCGCTTCACATCAACTAGCATGAAATATCTCATAAAATTACAAAAATATGAGTAATCATTCATGACTTATTTACATGAAAACAAAATTACATATCCTTTATATCTAATCCATACACCAACGACCAAAAACACCTACAAACACTTTCATTCTTCAATTTTCTTCATCTAATTGATCTCTCTCAAGTTCTATCTTCAAGTTCTAAGTGTTCTTCATAAATTCCAAAAGTTCTAGTTTCATAAAATCAAGAATACTTTCAAGTTTGCTAGCTCACTTCCAATCTTGTAAGGTGATCATCCAACCTCAAGAAATCTTTGTTCCTTACAGTAGGTTATCATTCTAATACAAGGTAATAATCATATTCAAACTTTGGTTCAATTTCTATAACTATAACAATCTTATTTCAAGTGATGATCTTACTTGAACTTGTTTTCGTGTCATGATTCTGCTTCAAGAACTTCGAGCCATCCAAGGATCCATTGAAGCTAGATCCATTTTTCTCTTTTCCAGTAGGTTTATCCAAGGAACTTAAGGTAGTAATGATGTTCATAACATCATTCGATTCATACATATAAAGCTATCTTATTCGAAGGTTTAAACTTGTAATCACTAGAACATAGTTTAGTTAATTCTAAACTTGTTCGCAAACAAAAGTTAATCCTTCTAACTTGACTTTTAAAATCAACTAAACACATGTTCTATATCTATATGATATGCTAACTTAATGATTTAAAACCTGGAAACACAAAAAAACACCGTAAAACCGGATTTACGCCGTCGTAGTAACAGCGCGGGCTGTTTTGGGTTAGTTAATTAAAAACTATGATAAACTTTGATTTTAAAGTTGTTATTCTGAGAAAATGATTTTTATTATGAACATGAAACTATATCCAAAAATTATGATTAAACTCAAAGAGGAAGTATGTTTTCTAAAATGGTCATCTAGACGTCGTCCTTTCGACTGAAATGACTACCTTTACAAAAACGACTTGTAACTTATTTTTCTGACTATAAACCTATACTTTTCTGTTTAGATTCATAAAATAGAGTTCAATATGAAACCATAGCAATTTGATTCACTCAAAACGGATTTAAAATGAAGAAGTTATGGGTAAAACAAGATTGGATAATTTTTCTCATTTTAGCTACGTGAAAATTGGTAACAAATCTATTCCAACCATAACTTAATCAACTTGTATTGTATATTATGTAATCTTGAGATACCATAGACACGTATACAATGTTTCGACCTATCATGTCGACACATCTATATATATTTCGGAACAACCATAGACACTCTATATGTGAATGTTGGAGTTAGCTATACAGGGTTGAGGTTGATTCCAAAATATATATAGTTTGAGTTGTGATCAATACTGAGATACGTATACACTGGGTCGTGGATTGATTCAAGATAATATTTATCGATTTATTTCTGTACATCTAACTGTGGACAACTAGTTGTAGGTTACTAACGAGGACAGCTGACTTAATAAACTTAAAACATCAAAATATATTAAAAGTGTTGTAAATATATTTTGAACATACTTTGATATATATGTATATATTGTTATAGGTTCGTGAATCAACCAGTGGCCAAGTCTTACTTCCCGACGAAGTAAAAATCTGTGAAAGTGAGTTATAGTCCCACTTTTAAAATCTAATATTTTTGGGATGAGAATACATGCAGGTTTTATAAATGATTTATAAAATAGACACAAGTACGTGAAACTACATTCTATGGTTGAATTATCGAAATCGAATATGCCCCTTTTTATTAAGTCTGGTAATCTAAGAATTAGGGAACAGACACCCTAATTGACGCGAATCCTAAAGATAGATCTATTGGGCCTAACAAACCCCATCCAAAGAACCGGATGCTTTAGTACTTCGAAATTTATATCATATCCGAAGGGTGTCCCGGAATGATGGGGATATTCTTATATATGCATCTTGTTAATGTCGGTTACCAGGTGTTCACCATATGAATGATTTTTATCTCTATGTATGGGATGTGTATTGAAATATGAAATCTTGTGGTCTATTATTATGATTTGATATATATAGGTTAAACCTATAACTCACCAACATTTTTGTTGACATTTTAAGCATGTTTATTCTCAGGTGATTATTAAGAGCTTCCGCTGTCGCATACTTAAATAAGGACGAGATTTGGAGTGCATGCTTGTATGATATTGTGTAAAAACTGCATTCAAGAAACTTATTTTGTTGTAACATATTTGTATTGTAAACCATTATGTAATGGTCGTGTGTAAACAGGATATTTTAGATTATCATTATTTGATAATCTACGTAAAGCTTTTTAAACCTTTATTGATGAAATAAAGGTTATGGTTTGTTTTAAAATGAATGCAGTCTTTGAAAAACATCTCATATAGAGGTCAAAACCTCGCAACGAAATCAATTAATATGGAACGTTTTTAATCAATAAGAACGGGACATTTCAGTTGGTATCCGAGCGTTGGTCTTAGAGAACCAGAATTTTTCATTAGTGTGTCTTATCGAGTTTGTTAGGATGCATTAGTGAGTCTGGACGTCGACCGTGTTTACTTGAAAAATGATTGCTTAACAAATTTTGTTGGAAACTATATATTTTTAACATGTGAATATTATGTGATATATTAATCTCTTAACGCGTTTGATATTATGTGATAGATGTCTACCTCTAGAACAAGTCCCATTGACTCACCTAATAATAATGAAGAGTCAAATGTAAATTGGAATGATTCGTGGACTGATTCACAAGTTCCCGAAGAGGAACCGGAAGAAGAGTCGGAACCGGAAGAAGAATCGGAACCGGAAGAAGAATCGGAACCGGATGAAGAAATAGAACCGGTGGGGGAAATAATAAAACGGTTAAGTAAAAGAAAATCCTCATCCAACCGACCAAGGTTAATTATGGTCAATGGTGTTTCCGCCAAGGAAGCAAAATATTGGGAGGATTACCAATTCTCCGATGAATCGGATTCCGACGAGAATTCCGATGATGTTATAGAAATTACCCCAACTGAATTTAAAAAGGCAAAAGAAAATAATAAGGGAAAGGGCATAAAAATAGAGAAATCTAATTCCAACCCCGATGAACTTTATATGTATCGTCAACCCCCAAGTCCTTAAGTTGTAACAATGACCCGGGAACCTCTAAACCACCAGGTTTTTCTAAACCAATGTGGACAACGACGGCTCGTATTAGGGGAACATCATATATCCCTAGAAACTTGGCAAAACGAACCAAAACCGAAGAAGAAGAAACGAGCGAGTCGGAATAAGATAGTTGTATTCGTGTGGTGTAATATATGTAATATAGTGTTCTTATGCTTTATGATATATGTAAAAATTGCTTGTATTAATAAGTATTTTTTTATGAATCTAACTCTTGTCTATTTTACAGTTTAAAAACACAAAATGGATAGACAACCCAATATTTTAAGAGACCTACCCGGAGACATGATTGATGAAATCTTGTCTAGAGTCGGCCAGAATTCCTCAGCACAACTATTTAAGGCGAGATCAGTTTGTAAGACATTCGAAGAACGTTCCAAGAATGTCTTGGTTTATAAGAGACTTTCGTTTGAAAGATGGGGGATAGCACATTGGGAAACCCATAAGTTACGATGTGTTTACTTTGACGCATATATTGCGGGGAACCCAAATGCTATTTTACGCAACGGGTTAAGAAATTATTTTGACTCAATATATCCGAATATTGGACTTCGTGATTTAGAAAAAGCGGCTAACATGCAACATAAAGAAGCATGTTATGCTTACGGATTAGTAATGTTCGCTTCTCACCAAAGTGAGAACAAGAACATCGGGCTACAACTATTAAACAAAACGTTTCCACAAGTGACGGAGTCGGTAATTGGGGTAAGAAATGAGGTTTTTAGATTGTTACGGGACTGTTGGACATTACGTAACCCTCGTCCTTTTGACGATGTTACAACACGCTGTCTTATCAACGGCCATAACGGTTATGTTCCACAAGACCAAGGATGGGAAGTAATCCTAGTAAAACCAGAATGCATGACTTGTTTCTGGACGTATGAATTACGTGTCTTTATTGTCTTTGCTGAACGACTTGTGTACTAGCTAGAATTATCTTCACAACTATCTTGTATCAAAGTTATTGTGTGCTATATTTCATGCTTTATGTAAAATAAGCGGTATTGTAAGTTTGTAAAATATTGTATAAAAGTTTGAACGCGAAATATTATTATAATCAGTTTTTCATATAGAATTGTAGTAGTTGAATTGTATATTAGCTACTAAGTATGAACTTAACGGGTAGGTACTACCCGAATTTAAACTTATAAAACGCTAAAATGAAGAAAAAGCTTTTATAAATGAGTTCATATTATGCTACGAAATACTATTAACTACTCTTAATATTCTGTATGATTAACTTGTTCCATTTGACTATTTTGAAGGAAATGGCACCGACTACTCGACACACCGTGAATATGAATGAAGAGGAATTCCGTACTTTTCTAGCTTCAAACATAGCCGCAGTACAGGCTGCGCTACATAACAACAATAACCTTGGATCTAGCAGTACAGGAAATCGTGTAGGATGCACCTACAAAGAATTCACTGCCTGCAAACCTTTGGAATTTGATGGAACCGAAGGACCGATCGGATTGAAACGGTGGACCGAGAAGGTCGAATCGGTGTTTGCCATAAGTAAGTGTACTGAAGAGGACAAAGTGAAGTACGCTACGCATACCTTCACAGGTTCTGCGTTAACATGGTGGAATACCTATCTAGAGCAAGTGGGACAAGACGATGCGTACGCACTACCGTGGTCAGCATTCAAGCACTTGATGAACGAGAAGTACCGTCCCAGAACCGAGGTCAATAAGCTCAAGACAGAACTTAGAGGGTTACGAACCCAAGGATTTGATATTACCACGTACGAAAGACGATTCACAGAATTGTGCCTATTGTGTCCGGGAGCATTCGAAGATGAGGAAGAGAAGATCGACGCATTTGTGAAAGGATTACCGGAAAGAATTCAAGAAGATATAAGTTCACACGAGCCCGCCTCTATACCACAGGCATGTAGAATGGCTCACAAACTAGTGAACCAGATTGAAGAAAGAATTAAAGAACAGACTGCTGAAGAGGCCAATGTGAAGCAAGTCAAAAGAAAGTGGGAGGAAAACGGTGATAAGAATCACCAATACAACAACAACAGCAATTACAACCATAATCGCAACAATTATCCCAACAATCGCAACATCAATCGCAACTACAACAAACAGCCCAACAACAATAACAACAGCAATTACAACAATCATCTCAACAACAATAATAACCGCAACAACAACAAAAATCAGAAGCAGCTATGCCAAAGGTGTGAAAAGTATCACTCGGGGTTCTGCACCAAATTTTGCAACAAGTGTAAAAGAAATGGTCATAGCGCGGCGAAGTGTGAGGTCTACGGACCAGGGGTTAATAGAACGAAAGGAACAAATGGTGTCGGAACGAGTAATGGCGGAGCAAGTAGTGTCGGAGCAAGTTATGCCAATGTAGTTTGTTATAAATGTGGAAAACCGGGCCACATTATTAGAAATTGCCCGAACCAGGAGAACACGAATGGACAAGGCCGCGGAAGAGTTTTCAATATTAATGCGGCAGAGGCACAAGAAGACCCGGAGCTTGTTACGGGTACGTTTCTTATTGACAATAAATCTGCTTACGTTTTATTTGATTCGGGTGCGGATAGAAGCTATATGAGTAGAGATTTTTGTGCTAAATTAAGTTGTCCATTGACGCCTTTGGATAGTAAATTTTTACTCGAATTAGCAAATGGTAAATTAATTTCAGCAGATAATATATGTCGGAATCGAGAAATTAAACTGGTTAGCGAAACATTTAAGATTGATTTGATACCAGTAGAGTTAGGGAGTTTTGATGTGATAATCGGTATGGACTGGTTGAAAGAAGTGAAAGCAGAGATCGTTTGTTACAAAAATGCAATTCGCATTATACGAGAAAAAGGAAAACCCTTAATGGTGTACGGAGAAAAGGGCAACACGAAGCTACATCTTATTAGTAATTTGAAGGCACAAAAACTAATAAGAAAAGGTTGCTATGCTGTTCTAGCACACGTCGAGAAAGTACAAACTGAAGAAAAGAGCATCAATGATGTTCCCGTCGCAATAGAATTTCCCGATGTATTTCCGAAAGAATTACCGGGATTACCCCCACATCGATCCGTTGAATTTCAAATAGATCTTGTACCAGGAGCTGCACCAATAGCTCATGCTCCTTACAGACTCACACCCAGCGAGATGAAAGAACTACAAAGCCAATTACAAGAACTTTTAGAGCGTGGTTTCATTCGACCAAGCACATCACCGTGGGGAGCTCCTGTTTTGTTTGTCAAGAAGAAAGATGGTACATTCAGGTTGTGTATCGACTACCGAGAGTTGAACAAACTTACCATCAAGAACCGCTACCCACTACCGAGAATCGATGACTTATTTGATCAACTACAAGGCTCGTCTGTTTATTCAAAGATTGACTTACGTTCCGGGTATCATCAAATGCGGGTGAAAGAAGATGATATTCCAAAGACTGCTTTCAGAACACGTTACGGTCATTACGAGTTTATGGTCATGCCGTTTGGTTTAACTAATGCACCCGCTGTCTTCATGGACCTTATGAACCGAGTGTGTGGACCATACCTTGACAAGTTTGTCATTGTTTTCATTGATGACATACTTATTTACTCAAAGAATGACCAAGAACACGGTGAACATTTGAGAAAGGTGTTAGAAGTATTGAGGAAGGAAGAATTGTACGCTAAGTTTTCAAAGTGTGCATTTTGGTTGGAAGAAGTTCAATTCCTCGGTCACATAGTGAACAAAGAAGGTATTAAGGTGGATCCGGCAAAGATAGAAACTGTTGAAAAGTGGGAAACCCCGAAAACTCCGAAACACATACGCCAGTTTTTAGGACTAGCTGGTTACTACAGAAGGTTCATCCAAGACTTTTCCAGAATAGCAAAACCCTTGACTGCATTAACGCATAAAGGGAAGAAATTTGAATGGAATGATGAACAAGAGAAAGCGTTTCAGTTATTGAAGAAAAAGCTAACTACGGCACCTATATTGTCATTGCCTGAAGGGAATGATGATTTTGTGATTTATTGTGATGCATCAAAGCAAGGTCTCGGTTGTGTATTAATGCAACGAACGAAGGTGATTGCTTATGCGTCTAGACAATTGAAGATTCACGAACAAAATTATACGACGCATGATTTGGAATTAGGCGCGGTTATTTTTGCATTAAAGACTTGGAGGCACTACTTATATGGGGTCAAAAGTATTATATATACCGACCACAAAAGTCTTCAACACATATTTAATCAGAAACAACTGAATATGAGTCAGCGTAGGTGGATTGAATTATTGAATGATTACGACTTTGAGAGTCGTTACCACCCGGGGAAGGCAAATGTGGTAGCCGATGCCTTGAGCAGGAAGGACAGAGAACCCATTCGAGTAAAATCTATGAATATAATGATTCATAATAACCTTACTACTCAAATAAAGGAGGCGCAACAAGGAGTTTTAAAAGAGGGAAATTTAAAGGATGAAATACCCAAAGGATCGGAGAAACATCTTAATATTCGGGAAGACGGAACCCGGTATAGGGCTGAAAGGATTTGGGTACCAAAATTTGGAGATATGAGAGAAATGGTACTTAGAGAAGCTCATAAAACTAGATACTCAATACATCCTGGATCGGGGAAGATGTACAAGGATCTCAAGAAACATTTTTGGTGGCCGGGTATGAAAGCCGATGTTGCTAAATACGTAGGAGAATGTTTGACGTGTTCTAAGGTCAAAGCTGAGCATCAGAAACCATCAGGTCTACTTCAACAACCCGAAATCCCGGAATGGAAATGGGAAAACATTACCATGGATTTCATCACTAAATTGCCAAGGACTGCAAGTGGTTTTGATACTATTTGGGTAATAGTTGATCGTCTCACCAAATCAGCACACTTCCTGCCAATAAGAGAAGATGACAAGATGGAGAAGTTAGCACGACTGTATTTGAAGGAAGTCGTCTCCAGACATGGAATACCAATCTCTATTATCTCTGATAGGGATGGCAGATTTATTTCAAGATTCTGGCAGACATTACAGCAAGCATTAGGAACTCGTCTAGACATGAGTACTGCCTATCATCCACAAACTGATGGGTAGAGCGAAAGGACGATACAAACGCTTGAAGACATGCTACGAGCATGTGTTATTGATTTCGGAAACAGTTGGGATCGACATCTACCGTTAGCAGAATTTTCCTACAACAACAGCTACCATTCAAGCATTGAGATGGCGCCGTTTGAAGCACTTTATGGTAGAAAGTGCAGGTCTCCGATTTGTTGGAGTGAAGTGGGGGATAGACAGATTACGGGTCCGGAGATTATACAAGAAACTACCGAGAAGATCATCCAAATTCAACAACGGTTGAAAACCGCCCAAAGTCGACAAAAGAGCTACGCTGACATTAAAAGAAAAGATATAGAATTTGAAATTGGAGAGATGGTCATGCTTAAAGTTGCACCTTGGAAAGGCGTTGTTCGATTTGGTAAACGAGGGAAATTAAATCCAAGGTATATTGGACCATTCAAGATTATTGATCGTGTCGGACCAGTAGCTTACCGACTAGAGTTACCTCAACAACTCGCGGCTGTACATAACACTTTCCACGTCTCGAATTTAAAGAAATGTTTTGCTAAAGAAGATCTCACTATTCCGTTAGATGAAATCCAAATCAACGAGAAACTTCAATTCATCGAAGAACCCTTCGAAATAATGGATCGTGAGGTTAAAAGATTTAAGCAAAACAAGATACCAATTGTTAAGGTTCGATGGAATGCTCGTAGAGGACCTGAGTTCACCTGGGAGCGTGAAGATCAGATGAAGAAGAAATACCCGCATCTATTTCCAGAAGATTCGTCAACACCTTCAACAGCTTAAAATTTCGGGACGAAATTTATTTAACGGGTAGGTACTGTAGTGACCCGAACTTTTCCATGTTTATATATATTAATTGAGATTGATATTTACATGATTAAATGTTTCCAACATGTTAAGCAATCAAACTTGTTAAGACTTGATTAATTGAAATATGTTTCATATAGACAATTGACCACCCAAGTTGACCGGTGATTCACGAACGTTAAAACTTGTAAAAACTATATGATGACATATATATGGATATATATATAGTTAACATGATACTATGATAAGTAAACATATCATTAAGTATATTAACAATGAACTACATATGTAAAAACAAGACTACTAACTTAATGATTTTTAAACGAGACATATATGTGACGATTATCGTTGTAAAGACATTTAATGTATATATATCATATTAAGAGATATTCATACATGATAATATCATGATAATATAATAATTTAAAATCTCATTTGATATTATAAACATTGGGTTAACAACATTTAACAAGATCGTTAACCTAAAGGTTTCAAAACAACACTTACATGTAACGACTAACGATGACTTAACGACTCAGTTAAAATGTATATACATGTAGTGTTTTAATATGTATTTATACACTTTTGAAAGACTTCAATACACTTATCAAAATACTTCTACTTAACAAAAATGCTTACAATTACATCCTCGTTCAGTTTCATCAACAATTCTACTCGTATGCACCCGTATTCGTACTCGTACTCGTACAATACACAGCTTTTAGATGTATGTACTATTGGTATATACACTCCAATGATCAGCTCTTAGCAGCCCATGTGAGTCACCTAACACATGTGGGAACCATCATTTGGCAACTAGCATGAAATATCTCATAAAATTACAAAAATATGAGTAATCATTCATGACTTATTTACATGAAAACAAAATTACATATCCTTTATATCTAATCCATACACCAACGACCAAAAACACCTACAAACACTTTCATTCTTCAATTTTCTTCATCTAATTGATCTCTCTCAAGTTCTATCTTCAAGTTCTAAGTGTTCTTCATAAATTCCAAAAGTTCTAGTTTCATAAAATCAAGAATACTTTCAAGTTTGCTAGCTCACTTCCAATCTTGTAAGGTGATCATCCAACCTCAAGAAATCTTTGTTCCTTACAGTAGGTTATCATTCTAATACAAGGTAATAATCATATTTAAACTTTGGTTCAATTTCTATAACTATAACAATCTTATTTCAAGTGATGATCTTACTTGAACTTGTTTTCGTGTCATGATTCTGCTTCAAGAACTTCGAGCCATCCAAGGATCCATTGAAGCTAGATCCATTTTTCTCTTTTCCAGTAGGTTTATCCAAGGAACTTAAGGTAGTAATGATGTTCATAACATCATTCGATTCATACATATAAAGCTATCTTATTCGAAGGTTTAAACTTGTAATCACTAGAACATAGTTTAGTTAATTCTAAACTTGTTCGCAAACAAAAGTTAATCCTTCTAACTTGACTTTTAAAATCAACTAAACACATGTTCTATATCTATATGATATGCTAACTTAATGATTTAAAACCTGGAAACACAAAAAAACACCGTAAAACCGGATTTACGCCGTCGTAGTAACAGCGCGGGCTGTTTTGGGTTAGTTAATTAAAAACTATGATAAACTTTGATTTTAAAGTTGTTATTCTGAGAAAATGATTTTTATTATGAACATGAAACTATATCCAAAAATTATGATTAAACTCAAAGTGGAAGTATGTTTTCTAAAATGGTCATCTAGACGTCGTCCTTTCGACTGAAATGACTACCTTTACAAAAACGACTTGTAACTTATTTTTCCGACTATAAACCTATACTTTTCTGTTTAGATTCATAAAATAGAGTTCAATATGAAACCATAGCAATTTGATTCACTCAAAACGGATTTAAAATGAAGAAGTTATGGGTAAAACAAGATTGGATAATTTTTCTCATTTTAGCTACGTGAAAATTGGTAACAAATCTATTCCAACCATAACTTAATCAACTTGTATTGTATATTATGTAATCTTGAGATACCATAGACACGTATACAATGTTTCGACCTATCATGTCGACACATCTATAGATATTTCGGAACAACCATAGACACTCTATATGTGAATGTTGGAGTTAGCTATACAGGGTTGAGGTTGATTCCAAAATATATATAGTTTGAGTTGTGATCAATACTGAGATACGTATACACTGGGTCGTGGATTGATTCAAGATAATATTTATCGATTTATTTCTGTACATCTAACTGTGGACAACTAGTTGTAGGTTACTAACGAGGACAGCTGACTTAATAAACTTAAAACATCAAAATATATTAAAAGTGTTGTAAATATATTTTGAACATACTTTGATATATATGTATATATTGTTATAGGTTCGTGAATCAACCAGTGGCCAAGTCTTACTTCCCGACGAAGTAAAAATCTGTGAAAGTGAGTTATAGTCCCACTTTTAAAATCTAATATTTTTGGGATGAGAATACATGCAGGTTTTATAAATGATTTACAAAATAGACACAAGTACGTGAAACTACATTCTATGGTTGAATTATCGAAATCGAATATGCCCCTTTTTATTAAGTCTGGTAATCTAAGAATTAGGGAACAGACACCCTAATTGACGCGAATCCTAAAGATAGATCTATTGGGCCTAACAAACCCCATCCAAAGAACCGGATGCTTTAGTACTTCGAAATTTATATCATATCCGAAGGGTGTCCCGGAATGATGGGGATATTCTTATATATGCATCTTGTTAATGTCGGTTACCAGGTGTTCACCATATGAATGATTTTTATCTCTATGTATGGGATGTGTATTGAAATATGAAATCTTGTGGTCTATTATTATGATTTGATATATATAGGTTAAACCTATAACTCACCAACATTTTTGTTGACATTTTAAGCATGTTTATTCTCAGGTGATTATTAAGAGCTTCCGCTGTCGCATAGTTAAATAAGGACGAGATTTGGAGTCCATGCTTGTATGATATTGTGTAAAAACTGCATTCAAGAAACTTATTTTGTTGTAACATATTTGTATTGTAAACCATTATGTAATGGTCGTGTGTAAACAGGATATTTTAGATTATCATTATTTGATAATCTACGTAAAGCTTTTTAAACCTTTATTGATGAAATAAAGGTTATGGTTTGTTTTAAAATGAATGCAGTCTTTGAAAAACGTCTCATATAGAGGTCAAAACCTCGCAACGAAATCAATTAATATGGAACGTTTTTAATCAATAAGAACGGGACATTTCACAAGTGGTTCCTCATGTGTGCAAGGAGTAGGTTAACAGCAATGAGTTGAGTAATTATCTTGCTCATATCATTCTCGCAGCTAGGCAACATGAGAGGTGTACCCTTCTGGAGGAGTTAGAAGATAAGAGAATTGTTGGGTTGGAAGATTACCATGAGTATACTGACCAGGGTAATGCCCTAGTTGATGTAGCATGTGCTAAGTTGGTTGATGCTGAATTTAATTATGTTGATGTTATTGTTGCTCACTCTGATGCGAAGCCTGTCGAGTTGGTAAAGCTTTATGCTGATGGTAATCAACATTGATCTTTATTCTCTCAATCTATTAACTGTATGTGGACTTATGTGTTGCCTTTTGAACAATTTATGTATGGCTTTTGATGCCTTGTAAGATAATGTCTGTAATTTGTGACCATTATTCCAGTTGAACAATTTGTGACCAATGATGGTGTTCTTGTATGTGGCCCTTGAGCCTTTCTTTTAAAATAATGTAGCCTATGGCCTAGTGCCTTAGGTAATTTGTTGTTTTTATCTTATGCTTATGTAGCTTCTGCATGATTTTTGCAATTGTGAGATCAAGTAACTTGTTGTTTTGTATTCTTTTGGGAATACTTTAATTTTACAAAAGTGCTCTTTGTGAGGAGTACACTAGGTATTCATTCGTGGGATATATTTGCTTGTCGTATGAATGTCTTGGTATTCTTCTTTACGAAGAACCTGTCGGGTATTCTATAGGTAATATATTTTGTTGGTGTTCTTTTTATTCGAAGAACCCACTATATATTCGTTTAAAGGATAAAATTTGGTTCTATAAGTGATTTTGTGTTCTTTTTATGTGAAGAACCTATTATGTACTTGTTATGTATTCTGCTAATACGAGTCAATTTTTTCCAGCATCTTGGTGTTCTTTTTATGTGCAGAACCCATTGTGTACTTGTAGCTAACGAATGCAACTCAATTTTTCCTAGCATCTTGGTGTTCTTTTTACGTGAAAAACCGATTGTGTGCTTGTTGCTAATGAATGCAACTCTATTTTTTCGAGCATCTTGGTGTTTTTTTATGTGAAGAACCCATTGTGTGCTTGTTGCTAGTGAATACAACTCAATTTTTTCGAGCATCTTGGTGTTCTTTTTATGTGAAGAACCCATTGTGTGCTTGTTGTTAATGAATGCAACTCAATTTTTTCAAGCATCTTGGAGTTCTTTTAATGTGAAGAACCCCATTGTGTGCTTGTTGCTAATGAGGAATACATGTTGTTTTGTAATTATTTTTTGGCGTCTTAGTGTATATTTACTTATAGGTTTAATGTGTTCTTCTAGAGAGCACTTTAATTGTAAATATCTTAGTATTCTTCTGTGAAGAACCTATTATGTATTTACTTCAATTGTGTGATCAAGTATATGCATGAGTGCCTTGGTGTTCCTTTTGAGGAACTCTTGATATTTTTATCATGACTGTTTTAGTGTGTTTGTTTCAAGAACACACTTTGTGCTGTAAAATATCTTGGTATTCCTTTGTGAAGGGACCATTATATATTTACATTATGCACATAAATTATCAAAAAAAAAGTAGTGGTTTCTATCAAGTTTCGAATGTAGGAAGTGCATGAACTTCGACTACTCATTACATTTATCCTCTACCTCCAATTAAAAAGAAAGCTTAAAAATAAAACCTTCGTAGGTTGACTCCATTCCATGTTCGGGGTATGGCTTTCCCTAAGGTAGTTTCCAGCTTGTATGGTCCATATCCAAAAGCTTGTGATATGACATACGGACCTTCCCAATTTCATCCTAACTTTCCTTCATATTCAACCATACTGGTACTGTTAAGGCGAAGAACATGGTCTCCTACTTTAGAAGTGGAGCGTTTGACCCTTTTATTCTAGTACCTTTCGATAGTTTTTTTGTATGAAGCTTCTTGGATTGGGGCTGCTGCACTTCTTTCTTTTATCAGGTCGAGGTTTAAATGAAGGTTTTCTTCATTTTCTTCGGTATTTGCTGATTGCTTAACACATGGATTTCAGTGGGGAGGACTGCCTCTATTCCGTACACCAAACTATATGGTGTCTCTCTATTGCTTCTTTTTAGGAAGGTTCTATGTGCCCACAACACTAGTGGCAGTTCTTCTACCCATCATTGGTGACATTTTCCCAGCCGTTTTTCAATTCATTTGATTAAATCCTTGTTGATAACTTTGACCTGTCCGTTCCCTTAGGAATGATAAACAGAAGTGAAAGTTTGCTTTATTTTCAAGCTTTCACAGAATCTTGGGAATACTCCTTCGGCAAACTGCTTCCTGTTGTCTGAAACAATCTCTTGGGGAATCCAAAACTATAGATTATGTGTTCCCAAACAAATTTTTTGATATCTTTCCCTGTTGTTTTTCTCAACGGTTTAGCTTCCGTCTAGTTGGTAAAATAATCCACTACCACCACCAAAAATTGAACTCCTCCCGGAGCTTCTGTGAGTAGTCCAACAAGATCAATTCCCCATTTGGCGAAGGGCCATGCTGATAATATTGGGTAAGACCCGAGTTTAAAATATATATAATGTTGGCGGCTTCATTTTTCAGTTTCGGGCCGCGGCGCGGCTGCGGCCTGGTGAAGATTCCTTTGTTTTATTTAAATATAAAAGAGGGGCATTTTGGTATTTTCACATGGGAATGGATTTAAAGGCCACAAGATTAGATCTAGAGTGCCATTTACTCCACTTTCACCTACCTTATCACTTCCACTTCAATTTTAGAGAGAGGAACTCATTCTAGAGAGAGAGTTCAAATCAAGGAGGAATAAGCTTGATTCGGGACAAAGCGCGAGTATTAAAGTTATTCATCTAAGTACTAGCTACGTTTTGGTTGAGGTAGTATGTCCTAACCTTGATTTCTTTACTTTGATTTGTTTAAGGGTTAGGGTTTGGGTCAATGGTGAACATAAAACCCATTTGTTGGTGATTTGGGGGTTTTGGGTAAGAATGAGTCGTAAGAACCCAAGAATGACTAACCTAGAGTCTTAAAGTGATAATTGGTGTTTATAGGTCTTAAATGTTTAGTTAATCACTAGCACACTTTGTGGTTAGGTGAATGGGATTTGGGTTTGTAGGTGACCCAAATGGGTGTGTTAACCATGAAATGGGTCAAATGAGTCTTGGGAGACCTAAGTTGTCTAATGCGTGTGAAAATGCATCAACTTTTAGTTAATAAGTGTATTATGACCATAATTTATTGGTGTTAGGGATTTGACGCGACCTAGTGTTAGGGTTAATGGTGCAAATGGGTCACCATTGCACTATGGGTCAAAATGACACTAGGATGGTGGGTGAGTTGGTTGACCAACTCGATTGTATGATTGATTATGTGCATAATGTAATAGGTACATTATATTGAAGGTTGCAAGCTTGGGTTATCATTCACTGAAGGCGTTAAGGTGAGTGGAATAATTATATGCATATGTATATGATTTATTTACTTGTAGGATATGGGCTTAAAGTTTGATGTGGTGATACCTTGTCCTTGTGTGTGTTATTGTTTGTTGATGAGGGTTTAAAGTTTGGTGTTGACGATACCTCACGTATGGAATTAAAGTTCGATGTTGACGATGCCATACCACTATTGTAGTGATGTGTGATGAGGGTTTTAAGTTCGATGTTGAAGATACCTCATATGTGGGTTAAAGTTAGATGTTGATGATACCACATTAAGTAGGGTGGATGGGATTTAAGTTTAATGTTGACGATACCATTCGCGGGGCTACTATTAAATACTAATGGATGTTTTGAACATCGATGTTTGTGTGTTGGTTATCATTTAACATATTATATTGTTCGAGATATATGCTATTGTTGTGCTAGTTGAGTATTGGAGATTTAGCTTTATACTTTGCGATGGTATGCTAATTAAATTGCTAGCGTGCATGCGGTAATTGTGTAAGTGATTGCAAGTAGATAAATTATATATGTATGTGTATAATTATTGCATTCACTAAGCGTTTTGCTTACCCTCTCGTTGTTTACCTTTTTAGGCTCCGGCGTGGATAAAGGAAAGGGTATTCATTTGGACTAGCGGGCTCCCTATATGATTATATTAGAGATTTGCTTTTGAGGTTCTACCTAGGTTTGGGTAGTTTAACCCCAAACACCATGCTCGTGTTTTGTTTAGTTTTTAAACTCGTCGGTCGAAACTTGTATTTTGAGTTGTAAATGGGCGAATGAAGCTCAGTGGTCAAATACTTGTATTGGGGTCCTTAAAACATGTAAACTTTATTTGGTTATGTGGCGGGAAGCCTTTTGTAATGATGTTTTTCGAAATCGCGAAAATTTGTGGACTTGTGTAATTTAGCCGAAGTCAGAATCTGTCCCTGAGTTGAGCCGAATCGCGCCCTGAAAGGCGCACCGTGGGCTAAAGGGAAAATTGGAAGCCGAGGGTTTTTTATGGTTCCTGACCATCAGGGATATTGTTAGACCACGCCGCAGGTGGCTTAGCAGCGCCGCGGGAATTAGTGTATTTCGTTAACAGTTTTTTTGGCAGAGGCTGACCTTCAACATTTCTGGTGAGCCGCGCTGCGACCAAGGAAGGCGCGCGCGCCTAGGTGCTGTCAGCATTGTGTAGTAAAAAAACAAAATGTTGTATGGTTAATAACTGGTTAGGTCCTTACATATTGATATCAAATCTTGTTTGGGTTTCTTGGGGACATTTGCATGGATCTGGCAAGATTCGCAAGTTTGTAGAGCTGCTACCATGCCTTGATGCATGGTAAGCCAATAATATCCAAGCCTCATTATCTTTGCTACAATGGATCTAGGTCCCGCATGGAAACCACACACTCATTCATGCATTTCTTGGATAATAACCAAAGCTTGGCTTGATCCAACGCACCTTAGCCTGTAACATCCCGCCTTTATCCGTTTACCTTCCGTTTTGTTATTTTAAAATCCGTTATATAATTATAACATCTTACGTTAATATGCATTTTAAAATATTTCGTTTAGGTAATTCACGCACTCGCTTTTAAACTCGAGGAACTAGACTTGCCAAATGACCAAAGATGTAACTAAGTCAAGGAGTCAAACCCTCATCTCCTCCATTCATTTTCACCTCCCTATCTAATACTTCCATCTCCTTTTTCTCTCAAACTCCCAATACAAAGAATCATCATCTAAATCATTTCAAGGAAGCAAACATCAAAACAAATTACATGTTCTGAATCCTTGCATCTTCCTCTTCGAATCCATACCAACTTTGTTGCATTTGGATAACTTTCTAAAAACATTAGATTTTATGTTCTTGATGTTTTTAACTTATAGAAGTGTTAATTAGTGTCTATGGCTCAAGTTTAACATGAATATATGATTTGTATGCTTGTTCTTGTCATTTTGATGTAACTAGCTTAAACTTGAAATGTGTGTGCTTAATCTCTTCGTTTTGGTGGATCATATGTTATTAGATGTTAAAAGTGCATGTATTAATTGTGTTACTAGCATCACGAGCTTCAATTTGGTATGTAAGATGACTTGGAAAAACCTCATTAACATGATTAAGGATTTTATGATTGTTGGTTAGGGTTTGGTAGCCTTGAATGTGATTTTTGATGCATTAAAAGCCTTGCAATGTCGTTTGTAAGTGTTTAGTAGTATTGTATGTGTAATTACCTACGAAACGGCGTATTATATGTGTGTAGTAAGTTCCTGAATCATCTTATGCGTTTTACGAACTTGAAACCTTGATAACGAACTTTAAGTGATCAATTTACGAGAATTCGATTATTATAAATGATGTTTTTGTTTGATGAAAAGTGCTTAGTTGTATTCCTTGTTAAATTACCTTTCCAATGATATAAAATATGTGTTTTGAATGTTTACAGTTCATAAGTTATGATTGTTTGAAGTTGGATTCGTTTAAGTGTTCAAAACTGCCAGACTTGCTGAACAGATACATGGAGCGGCGCTCCAAACCCGGCTGTCCAAAGTTTCACTTTTTCGTTTAATTCTAACTATGCTACACACCTCCGATTAACATGAAACTTGTTCTAACATTCTCATATATGAATATTAGACTTAGAAAAATAGTTCGGGACCCGACCCGAATGTGTTGACTTTTTCGTTGACTTTGACTTGACCAACGTTGACTTTTGCCCAAACTTAACCAAATACATATGCAATCATTCTAGCATGCTTTTATCTTTGTATCTTGCATGAAACTTGACAAATTGAATCACATGCTATATTTATCGAGTCGTAACGAGCCATAGGACTAATTGAACACTTTGACCGACCGTGATTACCGATATTGATACAACCTATTTGTTTAGGTCAAGACTAGCATTTGTTCTTGCACACGTTTACCTTTTGAAGTACTTATTTACTCGTGCACTCAAGGTGAAATCATAGTCTCACTTTTACTCTTTTATACTTATATTTGGGATGAGAAAACATAAACGATTCATACATTTATACTTTGAACACGAATATGAAAGCAAAGATACGTACTAGTTAGAACGAAAATCCTCAAATCCAATTATCATTAGTTACACTTGTAGGGTGTAAGCGAGAACTTATGTTGTGTGGCCATACGGGTTTAACGAACCCTCATTCGGACGGTTCGCTACCGTTAGCGAATGAAATATAATTTTATCGGAATAGTGTAGGTTCTAACACTATATGCAGAGGTAAGATTCAGTTAAGCTTGATAATTGGATGCACGTGATACAAACACATCTTTTGAGATGTAAACGCTTGATAATCGGTTTATACTAAATCTTGTGGTTCAAAACATACTTTATACATACACATATAATTTCACCAACGTTTTCGTTGACAGATTTTCTATGTTTTTCTCAGGTCCTTGAATACTAGGTGATACATGCTTCCGCACTATACTTTTTGATACTTGCTTGGATGTCGAGTATACTTGCATACGTGGAGCGTCTTTTGACTTATTCTTAAATTGTGCTGCATATGTTTCAATTGTACCTTAAACAATGTAATGTAACTAGTTGTCGAACTACTTTGTAAACCTTGAAACATCCTTACTTTTGAAATGAATGCGACATACTTTTGGTCAAGCGTTGTTTTAAAGACTTATGACCACGTAACAGGACCTAAATAGACGGCGCCATCAATGACGATTTTGTCGGGTCGCTACAGATGGTATCACAGCGTTGGTTGTAGGGATTTAGAGTTCATTGGTGTCAACCCCGAGTCATAGGGTACATTAGTGAGTCTAGACTACAACCGGCATATAGACTTGAAGTAGGAATTATTTGACTACTTGTGCATTTATACTCGGACTCTTCGATTCATATCTAACTTTTATTCCATCTTAATCTCGTGTTGTTTAATTTGATTGACACGCCACCTTGACTTAGTTAAATAATGTCGAATGCACATATGAATTAGGGTAATATAATTTCCGGGATTATGTTACGGTGACTCATATGAACGTTCCGACATTATGACATAAAGAATTTAAGGCGAGTCAAGGAAAATTTTCTTTTATCCTCATTCCATATCACGGTTATTATTATTAAGAATACTAATCAACGATATTCTTTTGTTTTGAAGGAATAATGCCTCCTCGCCGTGTACCATGCAACGAAACACCCGAACAAGCTCTACAACGAATGATAGCTGTGACAACCCAGAAATTTCCAACCAAATTTAAACTTTAATCTTTATATGTTTCCGACACGATAAGCAATATTTGTTAAGTTAAATTTCAAGAATTTTAAACTATGTTCATACATTCATTCAACCTCGACCAAGTTCCAACGATTCACGAACCATTAAACGAATATGATTATATATGTATATGTGTATATATATTATAACTTGAAACGTAAACAAAATATTAGATTAAATACTTTATATGATTGTATCTGTTTCAAAATGTTTATCAATGGAATTAGAAGATAAGATCAAATGATTGAATTATCAGATATATTGAATTATGATTACAAGTCTCTGTTGAAAGACCCACGTTGATTTGAGAAATCTTTCCATTTTAACAATATTCGGAAAATGGTAAAGTGATTTATAAATAAGAACAAATTGTCAATCACTGAGAACTAGACAAAGGATAGTGGAAGATTGAATCTCATAAAGACTCGATTGATCTATTTAGTTTCAAACGTACAAAAACGTTTTCAGTTTAAAAAGAACTTTATTATTAAAACGTATATAACTTTTATAAATATCTAGAACCACTTTTGACAACTCATTACTTAACTAGTATGATAAAGATAACGATATTTATATTTTATTTTATTAAATATATATAACGATTTAAATTAATATTATATATATTTATACGCGTATTATACGTACATAGTTTTATACTTTTACACTACTTAAACTTTACCTTTACTTTATTTTTACTTTACTTTAACTTTAATAATTCACTTTAATAATTCATACTTTAATAGTTCACTTTAATAATTCATACTTTAATAATTCACTTTAATAATTCATACTTTAATAATTCACTTTAATAATTCATACTTTAATAATTTACTTTAATAATTCATACTTTAATAATTCACTTTAATAATTCAAAAATCTATTATAAATAGAATTCAATAGGTTTCATTATTTCATAGAAACTTGAAAATATTTTTCTCTAAACTCTCTCAATCGATTTACATATATATATTTACTCCGTATTATTTCAAGATATTATTAGTATACATAAAATATTACGACGGAGTGCTGTCTGAGTGATTTCGAAATTGTTTTTCGAGTGGGATAGGATTAAGAAAATTATGGGTTATAGCTATGGAGGTGATTGAGTATGGTTCATGGGTATGCTCGTGAGGTCAATATAGTGTTTATCATTTCCGTTGCGTCTACGTACCTTTCCGGCAATATTGAATCACAATATTGATACGTGAGTACTCATAATTTAACTTTTACATACTAATAGTGTATCCCTGACTAGTGCTCGAGTATTTAGAATTATGCATGCTTGTACTTTTTATATTGCCCTTGGACAGGTTAGGTTGAATCTTGAATTAGTTACACTTGCGGTTGAGATAAGGTATAAGATATGCATGTCCTTGGAAAGCTAGCGAAAAATTAAGAACTTTTCCTTTAGATATCGAATGGTTTCGATAAACGGATTAGAAGTTATAATCAATTGAATTTTCGATATTTTTATTAAAAATGATTATTATTATCGTCGTTTTATCATTAAAAATTGTTATTTTTTTTATTTATTACTATCGTTATTATCGTTAAAGTTATAATTAGTATTATTATTATTATCCAATTATTATTATTATTATTATTATTATTATTATTATTATTATTAATATTATTATTATTATCATTATTAATATATATATCATTATTTAAAAATGGTTATTGTTATTGTTATTATTATTATTACTATATTATCATTAAGATAATTATAATTATTAGTATCATCGTTAATAATGTTATAGTAACTATCATTATTAATATTAGTGTAATTAAAACAAATATTTGTAACACCTAATTATTTTGATTACTATTATTATCATTATTATGAACACGATATAAAAGATGATTAAAAGCTATTAAATGAAACGATTAGGAAATAGTGGGTAAGAGTATCATGATAAAATTAAAATATTATAAGATATTGATTTAGATAAAATTATCGTTATTATTTTTTTTATCATTACTATTATTATTAAAAGTATCGTTAGTATTAAAACTATCATTTTAAAAAAAATTATCATTTTAATAGAAATGTCATTGTTTCTATAAAATATCATTATTATTATTATTTTAAATAGAATTATTATTTTAAAGATAATATTAAAAATTATCGTAAATATTAAAGTTATCATAATTAGAATTATCGTTTTATCATAATGTCATCTTAGTAATTATAAATGTTGATATTTTTATAATAATAATTATTATTACAAAATAATACAACTTTTACTTACTATCATTATAGATATTATTTTCTCAAATAAATATGTGATACAAATATATTTTACTACGTGTAATAACTTACTTTAATAATACCTATCATATTATCTTTATGATATTAAATGAACCCTATAAATTTTATTACTTAATATATATAAAAGTATATTTTATTATATAAATTTAATATAAAATTCTATTTATTAATAAATAAATTATATTATTTACTCTAATAAATATTTTAAAAATATTTAAAAATATAAAACGACGATATTTAAACTATATATTAATCATGTATAGATTTTTGGAAATTATTTTGAGTCAAATTTACTTTTGTTGACTTTTGCATATTAGTCTCGAGCATTAGGATTGTGGTACACTATGACTTGACCTAATTTGTTAGACAAATATTGACCAACACATAAATATATATAATTAATTTAGGTTCGTGAATCCGAGGCCAACCTTGCACTTGTTCAATGACGTTATATGTATTTTTACTACGAAATACAGTATGGTGAGTTACATTTGCCTTTTTACCCTTTATATTTTTGGGACTGAGAATACATGCGCTTTTATAAATGTTTGACGAAATAGACACAAGTAATTGAAACTACATTCTATGGTTGAATTATCGAAATCGAATATGCCCCTTTTTATTAAAGTCTGGTAATCTAAGAATTAGGGAACAGACACCCTAATTGACGCGAATCCTAAAGATAGATCTATTGGGCCTAACAAACCCCATCCAAAGTACCGGATGCTTTAGTACTTCGAAATTTATATCATGTCCGAAGGAGGATCCCAGAATGATAGGGGATATTCTTATATGTATCTAGTTAATGTCGGTTACCAGGTGTTCACCATATGAATGATTATTTTTGTCTCTATGCATGAGACGTATATTTATGAGAACTGGAAATGAAATTCTTGTGGTCTATTAAAATGATGGAAATAAATGATTATGATAAACTAATGAACTCACCACCTTTTGGTTGACACTTTAAAGCATGTTTATTCTCATGTGTTAAAGAAATCTTCCGCTGTGCATTTGCTCATTTTAAAGATATTACTTGGAGTCTTTCATAGCATATTTAGAAGAACGTTGCATTCGAGTCATTGAGTTCATCAAAGATTATTATTAAATCAATTTATAGTTGGATAGTGGATATTATAAAATGGTATGCATGCCTGTCAATTTTTAATGTAAAGAAAGATTGTCTTTTAAAAACGAATGCAATGTTTGTAAAATGTATCATATAGAGGTCAAATACCTCGCAATGTAATCAACTATTGTGAATCGTTTATAATGTATATGAACGGGTCCTTTCAGTTGGTATCAGAGCGGTGGTCTTAGCAAACCAGGTCTGCATTAGTGTGTCTAACTGATAAGTCGATATGATGCATTAGTGAGTCTGGACTTCGACCGTGTCTGCATGTCAAAAGTTTTGCTTATCATTTTGTGTCGAAAATTAACTACTTATCATCCTCAGGAAATTACCTGCTTATCATTTTTAGTCTAAGATACGTCTTGCTGCATTGATTGCATGAATAGTGTATAGACAAAAATTCATATCTTAGCATATCTGCTAAATCATATCTTATCGTATCTATTACTTTAAACTTTTCCTGACATATCCCGCAAAGTCCTCCGTAATCTACGAAATCTTTTGATCTATATATATATATCTATATATATATATATATATATATATATATATATATATATATATATATATATATATATATATATATATATATATATATATATATATATATTCTATGTAATTAGAATACCATCCGTTATCCAAAATCATTTCATATCGGAAAAAAAAATCCTTTATCCAATCGTACGAAATGGAATTCGTCATCAGTTCAAGTCACTCAGATTCCGAAATGGAATCCCATTCAAGCTCCGAAAGCAGTGTGACCGGAATAGATCAACCAATCAGTCATCACCTATTCTGGACGAATTGGGAATGGGTTCGTAGCCTCCTCAATCATTGGAGACAAGAAGAAGGTGATCCCTTCCATCCACCACATTGCCCTCTTGACGAAGAACCTGAAGCACTTACCGGCGAACCTGTCCGAAACACCATGTTCTTGCTCATTTCCAGAGTATCTCATCACGATTATATATTACATCAAATTTTAGATTTTATTTATCCGCTCGTCCGAACCGACAATCACCCCGGTGTAATAGAAGAAGTCAACGACCTTCGTGCTCGGGTAGTGGCTTTGAAGAATATGGTGCAGAGATTACAAACACCAGCAGCAGCATCAGCAGCATAACCAGTACCACCATCATCAACGCCAACAGTACCATTACCACCTCCAACCACAACCGCGTCGTAAACCTCAACTTCACAATCTGTCCCACGAGCATCAACATCATACGCACCATAGATACCAAGGAGTACCAACAACAATAACTAACGAAGTATTAATTCATAACTTTATTGGAGAAATATCCCGCGGCAATTATGTAATCTCTAAAGTCTTAGAGATTATCTAATCTAGCCCTAACCATAAATCAGTTAAGCGAACCAAAATGATAGAAGGAAGAGTAGAAACCCTGACAAAAATGGTGTGTAATTAACAAGCTAAACTTGCTTTACCAATAGCATCAACAGTACCGTCAGCGTTACCAGCATCGTCAGTACAGTCAACATCCGAATCAACAACACCGATAACATCACAAACTCCGTCAGTTCAAGAATCACTGTGGACATCATTACGAATCAATAACGTGTACATTGTATCAACGAGTTATGAAGAATTAACTCATTCCCTCTGAAGAAATTATATGTATATTATATATATATATATATATATATATATATATATATATATATATATATATATATATATATTTTGAAATAAATCTTTTCGTACTAAGCTATTGTGTGTGAATCTTAACTACTCGGTTAATTCATATTACAAATATGCAATAATGTACGTCCTTCGACCGCAACGTAACCAGCGTTAACTACAATCTCTGTCGCAATTCAACAAATTCCAATTCATAATAAATCAAGTATATATTTGATTTTACACTTTCATCATCGATGTACCCGAAACTTTTCAGATAACATCATTCGTACTTTGCGAAATTCACAAGAATTCCACGAACCGAACATCATACATCAACAAATAACGAAGTATTGATTCATAATTTCAATGTCATTAAAGAAATACTGCGTAAAAGTTATGTACTTTTTAAAGCCTTTAGAGATTATTCAATTCTAGTTTCAACCGTAAATCAAACGAGTTTAATTTAACATTAACTCATTAAATCTATGTTACATCTGAAGAAAATATACATATATATATTTTCATAAAGACTGTAATAAAATTCTTTTGTACAAAATAATAATTGTGAAATTTTTTTTAACGGGTAGGTAATACCCGAGAGATATATAAATTCACAAATAATATGTTACATTCTTCGAATCTGATTCAGCAAATCATCTATTATACTCCCTACTTTCACAACAATATACATTCTTTTATAGAAATCAAAACAACCATACTCATTCAAAATTTAATTACATATTCTGATTTTGAAATCTCAAAATTCAACTCGAGATATGACCAAAATCATCACTCTTAGATCCTTACATCTTTCACAAGCTATATTTTGACTTCAAAACTGTGTTAGAACATCCAATTTATATTAACGATTACAATCTGTGTTCAAACCCTTCGAAAATTTCTGAAGACACTTCGAATGATGAGCAATCGAGATGATGATCCAACCACATGTTAACCACAGTTATGTACCTGAAAAACTCTTGAAACCAAAGTAAAAGTTTAAACAATGTATCCGCGTCAGATTCTTTGGCAGTTATTAGCAAAAATAACTTTGCGAATCCTATTCAAAGTAGCAAGTTTTGTCACAGCTCTAGCAAGTCAACTTCGACTTTTCAGTCAGACTAACCTTATTATAACCTTGAGATATACACCATCAGTACTAGGGAACCTTTTACATTCCACCACATTATTAGCAGATGTACCAACAACTTCATTACCCTTTGAATTTAGCCTCTCCAAAAAGTCATTATAATTATTTATTGAAACCGCATCATTTACTCATTCGCATCTTGTAATGAGAATTTCCATACGAATCATTGGGAATTAGCAATCAGTATTTTGAAATCTCGTAACATGTCTACGCTAACAGTTATATGTGTATATATAACGTCTATCTTCTGGACTTAATTTGAATGTGAAGTTTCTGGAAAACACTCCGAACTAAGAATTGGTTCTCCGAAAATGGAAAAAATGCTGATGAAGCAGCAAAAACTATAAACGACTTTAAACAGTAAAAGCTGGATGATAATGATGAAGTGTGCTGGCAAAGCGCAGAAAAAGAGAAGTTTTGGAACTGGAAAACGGATTGAGCAAAGTAGGAAGGAGGCTGTGGACAAATTACAAAGACTGAACCTGACTTCAAAGGATCCAAATGATTCAGTACCTGCTGAAGTCATTAACGAATACCTTGCTCCTGACTCTAAACCCCTGCGGACAATATTCTTCATCATCCTCTAATATTAGAAATTCTAAAATATCATCATATCTTTCATTATAAATATCCTCCATATTTCTGAAGATATTTTGTTAATTTTTCTTATTTGAAATCATTTACCTCTTCGCACTATCTGTATTACATCATAAAAGAAACTATTTTAGTTTCTAAATTCTAAAACATTCAAGTTTAAAATAGGAATATTTTGAAGTAGTGTTGGGAACTGAATCATGAATTAGTATAATATAATGACACTTGATCAACGTGATTATATTACAGTAAGTCATGCTGAGTTTCTAAATGGAACGTAATGATTCACAGATCATAATATCATCATGTGCCATGTTATACGACTCTTGTATTCTATTTAACCTTTAAAATATCAAGAAAATATTTCTTGATGATTCGGCCTTTTCCAAGGTATTCTAGTAATTTGACAAGTCAAGATCGTGCCATCACAATTTCCTTCCTAGAACATTAACAATGTTCATTCCAAAATTCATATCTGTGAATTCTGGACCATTACAAGTGGTGCTTAATCGCAAGAAGAAGAAACAAAAGGACAAAACTCCGAAATAGAAATTGGGGTATAAATTGCCGCAAATAAAAGAGAGCATTAACTGTGAATGATAATGATTATAGAAGACAGAAGCAGAGACTTTGAAATATAAGGGAACATATAAAGCCTAACAATAAACCAGAAATTATAAACCATATATCTCGATGCATATAGCAATATAAAGACACGGGAGAACTAGAAACACTATAAACCCAAGAGTATAGTAGAAGTAAATAGATTCTTCCGGCGGTAGATGAAAAAGAAGAATGACCGATATGAAAGTTAGAAGTATATCGAGAATCAGAACTGGATGGAGCATATTGATGAATACTTTAAAATATGAGTTGAGGGAGAAAGAATAGAAGGTGATGAAACATGACTAGGAACTTAGAAATCAACAGATTTAACTCACACAATGGCGGAATAAGTGAATCAAACCCTCTAGTGAATAGGTTAAGTTTTTTTGATTAATTTAGTCAAACCACAACTAAATCAAGTGTGATTAGATAAACACCTAGAGCTATTATTCACTACCTGGGTGATTTGGACTGAGAGAGAATCGGAGGAGCTCACTAGATCTGAGTGTGTGTAACAAATGAGAGGCTTAACCTAAAATGAAGAACATAAGACTTTATATACCCCTGATGTTGACTCACCCATACGATTCATTCATCACACATATGAGTTGGCTTCATCAGCCGTACGGGTGATCACTCACTCGTGTCTTCTCATTTAGGTTGTAATTATGACTTAGCTCAGCATCAACCGTGCGTATGAGCCTGTCAGTCGTACTAGTGAGGCTTCACTCTTATGTCTGACTAAGTCTAACATAGTCAAACATCTAAATCTCGTTCCTGCAGTTCCTGTAACCACATACAAACACGGATAGGATAATAACGAGCAATCATGGTGGCCTGTAAACTGTTGTACCTGCAATGGACGTGGGTAGATGTCTAGGGACTTGCATAAAATGCATCAACAGAAGGTGTGAGTTGTACGGAAATAAAGGAGGTGAATTTATAAGAAAATCTCTGACAGAACAATTAAAATGGACGATCGCATTTAAAGCGGATCCTAATTCCCTTGATTACCGGAGAGTCAAATCTTATTAAGAAGATTTTCTTCAAATCCCTTGAAATATGGGAATCAATCATATCTACGTCAAATGATAAGATGAATCTACACTTACTCATTTCACTCTTCTATGTTAGCTTCATTCGTACTCTTCATATAAATGGATTGTTTATCCAAATTATTCGCTAATGATATGTGACAACCCGGAAATTTCCAACCAAATTTAAACTTTATCTTTATATTATTCTGACACGATAAGCAAAGTTTGTTAAGTTAAATCTCAAGAATTTTAAATTGTGTTCATACATTCATTATAACCTCGACCAAATTCCGACGATTCACGAACCGTTATATATAAATAAATATGTATATATATGTATATATATATTATAACTTGAGAATATTAATAAAGTATTAAACATATAATACTTTATATGAACGTATTTGTTTCAATATGTTTATCGATGGAATTAGAAGATAATATCAAATGATTGATTTATCAGATACATTATGATATGATTACGGGTCTATGTTATGAGGTCCACTGTGATTTAAGAAATCTATTCTTTTTTACAACATTCGGAAAATGGTAAAGTGATTTATAAGTAAGAACGTGAAGTGTAAATAACTTAGATGTTGGATATCGACAAGTTAAGTAACTCAAAATTTTTCATTAAGATGATTTCATACGTTTATTTAACCTTTGAACTTTATCCCATGCTTCACCAACAAACTGTAATTTAAAAACTTGAAACCTATTATGAATATATATGATTCTACTTTTCTAAAACATTTTATGATATAACGATTTCCATTATTTTAACCTTTAAACAAAATAATTCTTAAAAATATATTTGGTTTTGGAAAACAAAATTATTATATTTATTTGATTTAGTTTCAAACGTACAAAAACGCTTTCAGTTTAAAAAGAACTTTATTATTAAAACGTATATAACTTTTATAAATATCTAGAACCACTTTTGACAACTCATTACTTAACCAGTATGATAAAGATAACGATATTTATATTTTATTTTATTAAATATATATAACGATTTAAATTAATATTATATATATTTATATGCGTATTATACGTACATAGTTTTATACTTTTACTATACTTAAACTTTACCTTTACTTTATTTTTACTTTACTTTAACTTTAATAATTCACTTTAATAATTCATACTTTAATAATTCACTTTAATAATTCATACTTTATTAATTCACTTTAATAATTCACTTTAATAATTTATACTTTAATAATTCACTTTAATAATTCATACTTTAATAATTCACTTTAATAATTCATACTTTAATAATTCACTTTAATAATTCAAAAATCTATTATAAATAGAATTCAATAGGTTTCATTATTTCATAGAAACTTGAAAATATTTTTCTCTAAACTCTCTCAATCGATTTACATATATATATTTACTCCGTATTATTTCAAGACATTATTAGTATACATAAAATATTACGTCAGAGTGCTGTCCGAGTGATTTCGAAATTGTTTTTCGAGTGGGATTGGATTAAGGAAATTATGGGTTATAGCTATGGAGGTGATTGGGTATGGTTCATGGGTATGCTCGTGAGGTCAATATAGTGTTTATCATCTCCGTTGCGTCTACGTACATTTCCTGCAATATTGAATCTCAATATTGATACGTGAGTACTCATAATTTAACTTTTACATACTAATAGTGTATCCCTGACTAGTGCTCGAGTATATAGGATTATGCATGTTTGTACTTTTGATATTGTCTTTAGTTAGGTTATGTTGAATCCTGAATTAGTTATATATGCGACTGAGATAAGGTATAAGATATGCATGTCGTTAGAAAGCTAGCGAAAAATTAAGAACTTTTCATTCAGATATCGAATGATTTCGATGAACGGATTTGAAGTTATAGTCCATCGAATTTTTTTATTATTATTAAAAATGATTATTATTATCGTCGTTATTTTCGTCGTTCTAGTTTTATCTTATTATTATTATTATTATCTTTATCAATAAAAGGATTTATCATTAAAAATTGTTAATTTTTTTTATTATTACTATTGTTATTATCGTTAAAGTTATAATTAGTATTATTATTATTATCCAATTATTATTATTATTATTATTATTATTATTATTATTATTATTATTATTATTATTATTATTATTATTATTATTATTATTATTGGTATTATTATTATTATTATTATCATTATTAATATATATATCATTATTTAAAAATAGTTATTGTTATTGTTATTCTTATTATTACTATATTATCATTAAGATAATTATTAGTATTATCGTTAATAATGTTATAGTAACTATCATTATTAATATTAGTGTAATTAAAACAAATATTTGTAACACCTAATTATTTTGATTACTATTATTATCATTATTACGAACACGATATAAAAGACGATTAAAAGCTATTAAACGAAACGATTAGGAAATAATGGGTAAGAGTATCATGATGAAATTAAAATATTATAAGATATTGATGTAGATAAAATTATCGTTCTTATTATTTTTATCATTACTATTATTATTAAAATTATCGTTAGTATTAAAACTATCATTTTAACAAAAATTATCATTTTAATAGAAATGTCATTGTTACTATAAAATATCATTATTATTATTATTTTAAATAGAATTATTATTTTAAAGATAATATTAAAAATTATCGTAAATATTAAAGTTATCATAATTAGAATTATCGTTTTATCATAATGTCATCTTAGTAATTATAAATATTGATATTTTTATAATAATAATTATTATTACAAAATAATACAAATTTTACTTACTATCATTATAGATATTATTTTATCAAATAAATATTTGATACAAACATGTTTTACTACGTGTAATAACTTACTTTAACAATACCTATCATATTATCTTTATAATATTAAATGAACCCTATAAATTTTATTACTTAATATATATAAAAGTATATTTTATTATATAAATATAATATAAAATTTTATTTATTAATAAATAAATTTTATTATTTACTCTAATAAATCTTTTAAAAATATTTAAAAATATAAAACGACGATATTTAAACTATATATTAATCATGTATAGATTTTTGGAAATTATTTTGAGTCAAATTTACTTTTGTTGACTTTTGCATATTAGTCTCGAGCATTAGGATTGTGGTACACTATGACTTGAACTAATTTGTTAGACAAATATTGATCAACACATAAATATATATAATTAATTTAGGTTCGTGAATCCGAGGCCAACCTTGCACTTGTTCAATGACGTTATATGTATTTTTACTACGAAATACAGTATGGTGAGTTTCATTTACCTTTTTACCCTTTATATTTTTGGGACTGAGAATACATGCGCTTTTATAAATGTTTGACGAAATAGACACAAGTAATTGAAACTACATTCTATGGTCGAATTATCGAAATCGAATATGCCCCTTTTTATTAAAGTCTGGTAATCTAAGAATTAGGGAACAGACACCCTAATTGACGCGAATCCTAAAGATAGATCTATTGGGCCTAACAAACCCCATCCAAAGTACCGGATGCTTTAGTACTTCGAAATTTATATCATGTCCGAAGGAGGATCCCGGAATGATAGGGGATATTCTTATATGTATCTAGTTAATGTCGGTTACCAGGTGTTCACCATATGAATGATTATTTTTGTCTCTATGCATGGGACGTAAATTTATGAGAACTGGAAATGAAATTCTTGTGGTCTATTAAAATGATGGAAATAAATGATTATGATAAACTAATGAACTCACCAACCTTTTGGTTGACACTTTAAAGCATGTTTATTCTCAGGTGTTAAAGAAATCTTCTACTGTGCATTGGCTCATTTTAAAGATATTACTTGGAGTCTTTCATAGCATATTTCGAAGAACGTTGCATTCGAGTCATTGAGTTCATCAAAGATTATTATTAAATCAATTTATAGTGGATAGTGGATATTATGAAATGGTATGCATGCCTGTCAATTTTTGATGTAAAGAAAGATTGTCTTTTAAAAACGAATGCAATGTTTGTAAAATGTATCATATAGACGTCAAATACCTCGCAATGTAATCAACTATTGTGAATCGTTTATAATGTATATGAACGGGTCCTTTCAGTTGGTATCAGAGCGGTGGTCTTAGCGAACCAGGTCTGCATTAGTGTGTCTAACTGATAAGTCGATAGGATGCATTAGTGAGTCTGGACTTCGACCGTGTCTGCATGTCAAAAGTTTTGCTTATCATTTTGTGTCAAAAATTAACTACTTATCATCCTCAGGAAATTACCTGCTTATCATTTTTAGTTTAAGACACGTCTTGCTGCATTGATTGCAAGAATAGTGTATAGACAAAAATTCATATCTTAGCATATCTGCTAAATCATATCTTATCGTATCTGTTACTTTAAACTTTTCCTGACATATCCCGCAAATTCCTCCGTAATCTATGAAATCTTTTTATCTCTATATATAGATATCCTATGTAAATAGAATACCACCCGATAGCCGAAAAATCATTTTATATCTAAAATCCTTTATCCAATCGTACGAAATGGAATTCGTCATCAGTTCAAGTCACTCGGATTCCGAAATGGAATCTCACTCAAGCTCCAAAAGCAGTGTGACCGGAATGGATCAACCAATCAGTCATCACCTATTCTAGATGAATTAGGGATGGGTTCGTAGCCTCCTCAATCATTGGAAACAAGAAGAAGGCGATCCTTTCCATCTACCACATTGCCCTCTTGGCGAAGAACCTGAAGCACTTACCAGCAAACCTGTTCGAAACACCATTTTCTCGCTCATTTCCAGAGTATTTCATTACGATTATATATTACATCAAATTTTAAATTTTATTTATCCGCTCGTCCGAACCGACAATCACCCCGGTGTAATAGAAGAAGTCAACGAGCTTCGCGCTCGGGTAGTGGCTTTGGAGAATATGGTGCAGAGATTACAAACACCAGCAGCAGCATCAGCAGCATAACCAGTACCACCATCATCAACGCCAACAATACCATTACCACCTCCAACCACAACCACGTCATAATCCTCAACTTCACAATCTGTCCCACGAGCATCAACGTCATACGCACCATAGATACCAAGGAGTACCAACAACAATAACTGACGAAGTATTAATTCATAACTTCATTGGAGAAACATTCCGCGGCGATTATATAATCTCTAAAGTCTTAGAGATTATCTAATCTAGCCCTAACCATAAATCAGTTAAGCGAACCAAAATGATAGAAGGAAGAGTAGAAACCCTGACAAAAATGGTGTGTGATTAACAAGTTAAACTTGTTTTACCAACAGCATCAACAGTACCGTCAACGTCACCAGCATCGTCAGTACAGTCAACATCAGAATCAACAACACCTATAACATCACAAACTCTGTCAGTTCAAGAATCACTGTGGACATCATTACGAATCAATAACGTGTATATTGTATCAACAAGTTATGAAGAATTAACTCATTCCCTCTGAAGAAATTATATATATATATATATATATATATATATATATATATATATATATATATATTTTTTTTTTTTTTGAAATAAAAAATTAATCTTTCCGTGCTAAGCTATTGTATGTGAATCTTAACTACTCGATTAATTCATATTACAAATATGCAATAATGTACGTCCCTCGCCCGCGACTTAACCATCATTAACTACAATCTCTGTCTCAATTCAACAAATTCCAATTCCTAATAAATCAAGTATATATTTGATTTTACACTTCATCATTGATGTAACCGAAACTTTTCAGATAACATCATTCGTACTTTGCGAAGTTCACAAGAATTTAACGAAAACCAACATCACATCTCAACAAATAACGAAGTATTGATTCATAATTTCAATATTATTGAAGAAATACTTATGTAACCTCTAAAGCCTTCAAGGAATTATTCAATTCTAGTTCCAACCGTAGATAGAATGAGTTTAATTTAGTATTAACTCATTAAAATCTATGTTACATCTGAGGAGAATATATACATATATATTTTTATAAAGACTGTAATAAAATTCTTATGTACAAAATATTAATTGTGAACATTTTTTAACGGGTAGGAAATACCCGAGAGATATATATAAATTCACAATTAATATGTTACATTCTTCGAATCAGATTAAGCAAATTATCAATTATACTTCCTACTTTCACAATAATATACATTCTTTCATAGAAATCAAAACAACCATACTCATTCAAACTCAATTACATATTCTGATTTTAAAATCTCAGAATTCAATTCGAGATATAACCGGTACCATCAATTTTAGATTCCTACATCTTTCAAAGCTATACTTTGACTTCAAAAGTGTGTTAGAACATCAAATGTATACAAACGATTACAATCTGTGTTCAAACCCTTCGAAAATCTCTGAAGACACTTCAAATAATGAGCAATCGAGATGATGATCCAACCACATATTACCCACAGTTATGTACTTAAAAAGCTCTTGAAACCAAAGTCATAATTCAACACATATCTGTGTCAGATCTTTTGGCATTTATTAGCAAAAATAACCTTGCAATTCCTTTGCAAAGTAGCAAATTATATCACAGCTCCAGCAAGACAACTTCGATTTTTTCATTCGGAGTAGCCTTATCATAATTTTGATATATGTGATTACCCTTTTGTTACCGGAGAACCTTTCATATTCCACCACATTAGCAATAAACTTACCAACAACTTCACTGATCTTGGGCATTCTTAAGAATCTTTATATTTATCGAAACCACATCATTTACTCATCTGCCTCTTGTAACGAGAATTGCCATACGAATCATAGGGAATTAGCAATCAGTATTTTTAAATCTCACAGCATGTTGACGCCAACAGTTATACATAACGTCTATTTCCAAGGCTTACATACTTCGAATGTGAAGTTTCTGAAAAACACTCTGAACCGCGAACTAGTTCTCGATATGCTGATGAAGCAACAAAAACTGTAAATGACCTTAGCAGTAAAAAGTTTGATGATAAAGATTAGTGTATTAACAAAGCTCAGAAATAGAGAAGTTTTGGAACTGGAAAACGGATTGAGCAAAGTATGAAGGAGGCTGTGGACAAATCACAAAGACTGAACCTGCCTTCAAAGAATCCAAATGATTCAGTATCTACTGAAGTCATTAACGAATACCTTGCTCCTGACACTAAACCCTTACAGACAATATTCTTCATCATCCTCTGATATTAGAAATTCTAAGATATCATCGTATCTTTCATTATAAATATCCTCCATATTTCTGAAGATATTTCCATAACTATTCTTATCTGAATCAGTTATATCTTTGCGCTCTCTGTATTACATCAAAAAGGAAACTGTTTAGTTCCTATACTCTGTAAACCTTTGAGTTTAAAATATGAATGTTTTTGAAGTAGTGTTGGAAACTGAAGCATGAGTTAGTATAATATAATGACACTTGATCAACGTGATTATATTACAGTAATTCATGCTGAGTTTCTAAATGGAACATGATAATTCACAGATCATAACATCATCATGTGCCATGTTATACGACTCTTGTATTCTATTTAACCTCTAAAATATCAAGAAAATATTTCTTGATGATTCGGCCTTTTCCAAGGTATTCTAGTAATTTGACAAGTCAAGATCGTGTCATCACAATTTCCTTCCTAGAACATTAACAATGTTCATTCCGAAATTCATATCTGTGAATTCTGGACCATTACAAGCGGTGCTTAATCGCAAGAAAAAGAAACGAAAGGACAAAACTCCGAAATAGAAATTGGGGTATAAATTGCAGCAAATAAAAGAGAGCATTAACTGTGGATGACAATGATTATAGAAGATAGAAACAGAGACTTTGAAATATAAGGGAAGATATAAAGCCCAACGACAAA
Source organism: Rutidosis leptorrhynchoides (assembly GCF_046630445.1). Classification (NCBI taxonomy): domain Eukaryota; kingdom Viridiplantae; phylum Streptophyta; class Magnoliopsida; order Asterales; family Asteraceae; genus Rutidosis; species Rutidosis leptorrhynchoides. The sequence goes on from NC_092336.1 coordinate 279,224,793, forward strand.
CCAAAAATTATAAACCATATATATCGATGCATATAGCAATATAAAGACACGGGAGAACTAGAAACACTATAAACCCAAGAGTATAGTAGAAGTAAATATATTCTTCCGGCGGTAGATGAAAAAGAAGAATGACCGATATGAAAGTCATAAGTATATCGAGAATCAGAACTGGATGGAGCATATTGATGAATACTTTAAAATATGAGTTGAGGGGGAAAGAATAGAAGGTGATGAAACATGACTAGGAACTTAGAAATCAACAGATTTAACTCACACAATGACGGAATAAGTGAATCAAACCCTCTAGTGAATAGGTTAAGCTTTTTGGGATTAATTTAGTCATACCACAACTAAATCAAGTGTGATTAGATCAACACCTAGAGCTATTATTCACCACCTGGGTGATTTGGGTTGAGAGAGAATCGGAGGAGCTCACCAGATCTGAGTGTGTGTATCAAATGAGAAGCTTAACCTAAAATGAAGAACATAAGACTTTATATACCCCTGCTGTTGACTCACCCGTACGATTCATCCATCACACATACGAGTTGGCTTCATCAGCCGTACGGGTGATCACTCACTCGTGTCTTCTCATTTATTTTTGTAATTGTGACTTAGCTCAGCATCAACCGTGCGTATGAGCCTGTCAGCCGTACGAGTGAGGCTTCACTCGGACGTCTGACTAAGTCTAACATAGTCAAACATCCAAATCTCGTTCCTGCAGTTGCTGTAACCACATACAAACACGGATAGGATAATAACGAACGATCATGGTGGCCTGTAAACTGTTGTACCTGCAATGGATGTGGGTATATGTCTAGGGACTTGCATAAAATCCATCAACAGAAGGTGTGAGTTGTAAGAAAATGAAGGAGGTGAATTTATAAGAAAATCTCCAACATAACAATTAAAATGGACGATCGCATTTAAAGCGGATCCTAATTCCTTTTGTTACCAGAGAATCAAATCTTATTACAAAGATTTTCTTCAAATCCCTTGAAATCTGGAAATCAATCATATCTACGTCAAATGATAAGATGAATCTACACTTACTCATTTCACTCTTCTATGTTAGCTTCATTCGTACTCTTCATATAAATGAATTGTTTATCCAAATTATTTGCTGATGATAAAACTCTAATTTTTAGCCTGTATGCATCATGAAAACATACTTATTATCATTCACGACCGTTCCACTCAAATTTCGGGACGAAATTTCTTTAACGGGTAGGTACTGTGACAACCCGGAAATTTCCAACCAAATTTAAACTTTATCTTTATATTATTCCGACACGATAAGCAAAGTTTGTTAAGTTAAATCTCAAGAATTTTAAATTGTGTTCATACATTCATTATAACCTCGACCAAATTCCGACGATTCACGAACCGTTATATATAAATAAATATGTATATATATGTATATATATATTATAACTTGAGAATATTAATAAAGTATTAAACGTATAATACTTTACATGAACGTATTTGTTTCAATATGTTTATCGATGGAATTAGAAGATAATATCAAATGATTGATTTATCAGATACATTATGATATGAATACGGGTCTATGTTATGAGGTCCACTGTGATTTAAGAAATCTATTCTTTTTGACAACATTCAGAAAATGGTAAAGTGATTTATAAGTAAGAACGTGAAGTGTAAATAACTTAGATGTTGGATATCGACAAGTTAAGTAACTCGAAATTTTTCATTAAGATGATTTCATACGTTTATTTAACCTTTGAACTTTATCCCATGCTTCACCAACAAACTGTAATTTAAAAACTTGAAACCTATTATGAATATATATGATTCTACTTTTCTAAAACATTTTATGATATAACGATTTCCATTATTTTAACCTTTAAACAAAATAATTCTTAAAAATACATTTGGTTTTGGAAAAAAAATTATTATATTTATTTGATTTAGTTTCAAACGTACAAAAACGCTTTCAGTTTAAAAAGAACTTTATTATTAAAACGTATATAACTTTTATAAATATCTAGAACCACTTTTGACAACTCATTACTTAACCAGTATGATAAAGATAACGATATTTATATTTTATTTTATTAAATATATATATATATAACGATTTAAATTAATATTATATATATTTATATGCGTATTATACGTACATAGTTTTATACTTTTACTATACTTAAACTTTACCTTTACTTTATTTTTACTTTACTTTAACTTTAATAATTCACTTTAATAATTCATACTTTAATAATTCACTTTAATAATTCATACTTTAATAATTCACTTTAATAATTCATACTTTAATAATTCACTTTAATAATTCATACTTTAATAATTCACTTTAATAATTCAAAAATCTATTATAAATAGAATTCAATAAGTTTCATTATTTCATAGAAACTTGAAAATATTTTTCTCTAAACTCTCTCAATCGATTTACATATATATATTTACTCCGTATTATTTCAAGACATTATTAGTATACATAAAATATTACGTCAGAGTGCTGTCCGAGTGATTTTGAAATTGTTTTTCGAGTGGGATTGGATTAGGGAAATTATGGGTTATAGCTATGGAGGTGATTGGGTATGGTTCATGGGTATGCTCGTGAGGTCAATATAGTGTTTATCATCTCCGTTGCGTCTACGTACCTTTCCTGCAATATTGAATCTCAATATTGATACGTGAGTACTCATAATTTAACTTTTACATACTAATAGTGTATCCCTGACTAGTGCTCGAGTATATAGGATTATGCATGTTTGTACTTTTGATATTGTCTTTAGTTAGGTTATGTTGAATCCTGAATTAGTTATATATGCGACTGAGATAAGGTATAAGATATGCATGTCGTTGGAAAGCTAGCGAAAAATTAAGAACTTTTCATTCAGATATCCAATGATTTCGATGAACGAATTTGAAGTTATAGTCCATCGAATTTTTGTATTATTATTAAAAATGATTATTATTATCGTCGTTATTATCGTCGTTCTAGTTTTATCTTACTATTATTATTATTATCTTTATCAATAAAAGGATTTATCATTAAAAATTGTTAATTTTTTTATTATTACTATTGTTATTATCGTTAAAGTTATAATTAGTATTATTATTATTATCCAATTATTATTATTATTATTATTATTGGTATTATTATTATTATTATTATCATTATTAATATATATATCATTATTTAAAAATAGTTATTGTTATTGTTATTATTATTATTATTACTATATTATCATTAAGATAATTATTAGTATTATCGTTAATAATGTTATAGTAACTATCATTATTAATATTAGTGTAATTAAAACAAATATTTGTAACACCTAATTATTTTGATTACTATTATTATCATTATTACGAACACGATATAAAAGACGATTAAAAGCTATTAAACGAAACGATTAGGAAATAATGGGTAAGAGTATCATGATGAAATTAAAATATTATAAGATATTGATGTAGATAAAATTATCGTTCTAATTATTTTTATCATTACTATTATTATTAAAATTATCGTTAGTATTAAAACTATCATTTTAACAAAAATTATCATTTTAATAGAAATGTCATTGTTACTATAAAATATCATTATTATTATTATTATTTTAAATAGAATTATTATTTTAAAGATAATATTAAAAATTATCGTAAATATTAAAGTTATCATAATTAGAATTATCGTTTTATCATAATGTCATATTAGTAGTTATAAATATTGATATTTTTATAATAATAATTATTATTACAAAATAATACAACTTTTACTTACTATCATTATAGATATTATTTTATCAAATAAATATTTGATACAAACATATTTTACTACGTGTAATAACTTACTTTAATAATACCTATCATATTATCTTTATAATATTAAATGAACCCTATAAATTTTATTACTTGATATATATAAAAGTATATTTTATTATATAAATATAATATAAAATTTTATTTATTAATAAATAAATTATATTATTTACTCTAATAAATCTTTTAAAAATATTTAAAAATATAAAAAGACGATATTTAAACTATATATTAATCATGTATAGATTTTTGGAAATTATTTTGAGTCAAATTTACTTTTGTTGACTTTTGCATATTAGTCTCGAGCATTAGGATTGTGGTACACTATGACTTGAACTAATTTGTTAGACAAATATTGACCAACACATAAATATATATAATTAATTTAGGTTCGTGAATCCGAGGCCAACCTTGCACTTGTTCAATGACGTTACATGTATTTTTACTACGAAATACAGTATGGTGAGTTTCATTTACCTTTTTACCCTTTATATTTTTGGGACTGAGAATACATGCGATTTTATAAATGTTTGACGAAATAGACACAAGTAATTGAAACTACATTCTATGGTTGAATTATCGAAATCGAATATCCCCTTTTTATTAAAGTCTGGTAATCTAAGAATTAGGGAACAGACACCCTAATTGACGCGAATCCTAAAGATAGATCTATTGGGCCTAACAAACCCCATCCAAAGTACCGGATGCTTTAGTACTTCGAAATTTATATCATGTCTGAAGGAGGATCCCGGAATGATAGGGGATATTCTTATATGTATCTAGTTAATGTCGATTACCAGGTGTTCACCATATGAATGATTATTTTTGTCTCTATGCATGGGACGTATATTTATGAGAACTGGAAATGAAATTATTGTGGTCTATTAAAATGATGGAAATAAATAATTATGATAAACTAATGAACTCACCAACCTTTTGGTTGACACTTTAAAGCATGTTTATTCTCAGGTGTTAAAGAAATCTTCCGCTGTGCATTGGCTCATTTTAAAGATATTACTTGGAGTCTTTCATAGCATATTTCGAAGAACGTTGCATTCGAGTCATTGAGTTCATCAAAGATTATTATTAAATCAATTTATAGTGGATAGTGGATATTATGAAATGGTATGCATGCCTGTCAATTTTTGATGTAAAGAAAGATTGTCTTTTAAAAACGAATGCAATGTTTGTAAAATGTATCATGTAGAGGTCAAATACCTCGCAATATAATCAACTATTGTGAATCGCTTATAATGTATATGAACGGGTCCTTTCATGATAAAAATCTAATTTTCAGCCCGTATGCATCATGAAAACATACTTATTATCATTCACGACCTTTCCACTGAAATTTCGAGATGAAATTTCTTTAACGGGTAGGTACTGTGACAACCCAGAAATTTCCAACTAAATTTAAACTTTAATCTTTATATGTTTCCGACACGATAAGCAATATTTGTTAAGTTAAATTTCAAGAATTTTAAACTATGTTCATACATTCATTCAACCTCGACCAAGTTCCAACGATTCACGAACCATTAAACGAATATGATTATATATGTATATGTGTATATATATTATAACTTGAAACGTAAACAAAATATTAGATTAAATACTTTATATGATTGTATCTGTTTCAAAATGTTTATCAATGGAATTAGAAGATAAGATCAAATGATTGAATTATCATATATATTGAATTATGATTACAAGTCTCTGTTGAAAGACCCACGTTGATTTGAGAAATATTTCCATTTTAACAATATTCGGAAAATGGTAAAGTGATTTATAAATAAGAACAAATTGTCAATCACTGAGAACTAGACAAAGGATAGTGGAAGATTGAATCTCATAAAGACTCGATTGATCTATTTAGTTTCAAACGTACAAAAATGTTTTCAGTTTAAAAAGAACTTTATTATTAAAACGTATATAACTTTTATAAATATCTAGAACCACTTTTGACAACTCATTACTTAACTAGTATGATAAAGATAACGATATTTATATTTTATTTTATTAAATATATATAACGATTTAAATTAATATTATATATACTTATACGCGTATTATACGTACATAGTTTTATACTTTTACTATACTTAAACTTACCTTTACTTTATTTTTACTTTACTTTAACTTTAATAATTCACTTTAATAATTCATACTTTAATAGTTCACTTTAATAATTCATACTTTAATAATTTACTTTAATAATTGATACTTTAATAATTCACTTTAATAATTCATACTTTAATAATTCACTTTAATAATTCATACTTTAATAATTCACTTTAATAATTCAAAAATCTATTATAAATAGAATTCAATAGGTTTCATTATTTCATAGAAACTTGAAAATATTTTTCTCTAAACTCTCTCAATCGATTTACATATATATATTTACTCCGTATTATTTCAAGATATTATTAGTATACATAAAATATTACGACGGAGTGCTGTCTGAGTGATTTCGAAATTGTTTTTCGAGTGGGATAGGATTAAGAAAATTATGGGTTATAGCTATGGAGGTGATTGAGTATGGTTCATGGGTATGCTCGTGAGGTCAATATAGTGTTTATCATTTCCGTTGCGTCTACGTACCTTTCCTGCAATATTGAATCACAATATTGATACGTGAGTACTCATAATTTAACTTTTACATACTAATAGTGTATCCCTGACTAGTGCTCGAGTATATAGAATTATGCATGCTTGTACTTTTGATATTGCCCTTAGACAGGTTAGGTTGAATCTTGAATTAGTTACACTTGCGGTTGAGATAAGGTATAAGATATGCATGTCCTTGGAAAGCTAGCGAAAAATTAAGAACTTTTCCTTTAGATATCGAATGGTTTCGATGAACGGATTAGAAGTTATAATCAATTGAATTTTTGATATTTTTATTAAAAATGATTATTATTATCGTCGTTTTTATTGTCGTTCTAGTTTTATCTTATTATTATCATTATTATTATCTTTATCAATAAAAGGGATTTATCATTAAAAATTGTTATTTTTTTTATTTATTACTATCGTTATTATCGTTAAAGTTATAATTAGTATTATTATTATTATCGAATTATTATTATTATTATTATTATTATTATTATTATTATTATTATTATTATTATTATTATCATTATCATTATTAATATATATATCATTATTTAAAAATGGTTATTGTTATTGTTATTATTAATATTACTATATTATCATTAAGATAATTATAATTATTAGTATTATCGTTAATAATGTTATAGTAACTATCATTATTAATATTAGTGTAATTAAAACAAATATTTACAACACCTGATTATTTTGATTACTATTATTATCATTATTATGCACATGATATAAAAGACGATTAAAAGCTATTAAACGAAACGATTAGGAAATAGTGGGTAAGAGTATCATGATAAAATTAAAATATTATAAGATATTGATTTAGATAAAATTATCGTTCTTATTATTTTTATCATTACTATTATTATTAAAAGTATCGTTAGTATTAAAACTATCATTTTAACAAAAATTATCATTTTAATAGAAATGTCATTGTTTCTATAAAATGTCATTATTATTATTATTTTAAATAGAATTATTATTTTAAAGATAATATTAAAAATTATCGTAAATATTAAAGTTATCATAATTAGAATTATCGTTTTATGATAATGTCATCTTAGTAATTATAAATGTTGATATTTTTATAATAATAATTATTATTACAAAATAATACAACTTTTACTTACTATCATTATAGATATTATTTTCTCAAATAAATATGTGATACAAACATATTTTACTACGTGTAATAACTTACTTTAATAATACCTATCATATTATCTTTATGATATTAAATGAACCCTATAAATTTTATTACTTGATATATATAAAAGTATATTTTATTATATAAATTTAATATAAAATTTTATTTATTAATAAATAAATTATATTATTTACTCTAATAAATCTTTTAAAAATATTTAAAAATATAAAACGACGATATTTAAACTATATATTAATCATGTATAGATTTTTGGAAATTATTTTGAGTCAAATTTACTTTTGTTGACTTTTGCATATTAGTCTCGAGCATTAGGATTGTGGTACACTGTGACTTGACCTAATTTGTTAGACAAATATTGACCAACACATAAATATATATAATTAATTTAGGTTCGTGAATCCGAGGCCAACCTTGCACTTGTTCAATGACGTTATATGTATTTTTACTACGAAATACAGTATGGTGAGTTTCATTTGCCTTTTTACCCTTTATATTTTTGGGACTGAGAATACATGCGCTTTTATAAATGTTTGACGAAATAGACACAAGTAATTGAAACTACATTCTATGGTTGAATTATCGAAATCGATTATGCCCCTTTTTATTAAAGTCTGGTAATCTAAGAATTAGGGAACAGACACCCTAATTGACGCGAATCCTAAAGATAGATCTATTGGGCCTAACAAACCCCATCCAAAGTACCGGATGCTTAAGTACTTTAAAATTTATATCATGTCCGAAGGAGGATCCCGGAATGATAGGGGATATTCTTATATGTATCTAGTTAATGTCGGTTACCAGGTGTTCACCATATGAATGATTATTTTTGTCTCTATGCATGGGACGTATATTTATGAGAACTAGAAATGAAATTCTTGTGGTCTATTAAAATGATGGAAATTAATGATTATGATAAACTAATGAACTCACCAACCTTTTGGTTGATACTTTAAAGCATGTTTATTCTCAGGTGTTAAAGAAATCTTCCACTGTGCATTTGCTCATTTTAAAGATATTACTTGGAGTCTTTCATAGCATATATAGAAGAACGTTGCATTCGAGTCATTGAGTTCATCAAAGATTATTATTAAATCAATTTATAGTTGGATAGTGGATATTATGAAATGGTATGCATGCCTGTCAATTTTCAATGTAAAGAAAGATTGTCTTTTAAAAACGAATGCAATGTTTGTAAAATGTATCATATAGAGGTCAAATACCTCGCAATGTAATCGACTATTGTGAATCGTTTATAATGTATATGAACGGGTCCTTTCAATAGCCACTGCGTGGATGCGGCCATGGCCGGTCACTCTTCCAACAACAACAACAATAACAACAACCCCAACAACAACAACAATAACAACAACAACAATGGAGCAGTTAACTCAAACGAGGGATGCTCCTACAAAGCTTTCACGGGGTGCAAACCTCATACTTTTGATAGGACCGGAGGACCGGTTGCTCTCACTTGATGGTTTGAGCAAACGGAAGCCGTTTTTAGCATAAGCGGTTGTCGGGACCAAGACAAGGTTAAATATTCCACCCACACTTTTTCCGGTATCGATCTCACGTGGTGGAACACGTATGTACAATCGGTGGGTACCGATGAAGCCCACGCTCTCTCTTGGTCCGATTTGAAAGAAAAGATGATTACCTAACACTTTCTGCACAAGGAAGCCTAAAAGCTCGAACAAGAGCTAAGAACTCTAAAAGCGGTCAAAAACGACCTCAAAGCTTATAATCAACAATTTTCTGAATTATCCTTGATGTGCCCAAACCTCGTGAACCCCGAGTCGCTAAGGGTTGAACTTTACATGGATGGCCTCCCTAAGAGCATCAAACACGGGGTAATTTCATCCAAACCCACTAATCATCAAGAAGCTTTGAATATGATCCGCAAATTGATAGAAATGGTGGACAAAGTCGTAGTACCGGCACCTAAGTTCGAAGATAAGTCGGGTGGCAACAAAAGAAAATGGGAAGCCACTCCATCACGCAACTACAACAACAACAACTTCACCAAAAAGCCTTTCACCTCCGACGGCAAGAAGAGTTATGCCGGAAACTTTCCTTATTGTAACAAGTGCTACAAACATAATCTTGGTGAATGTGGCAAACCATTTTGCGTCAAGTGTCAAAGGAATGGCCATGTGGCCTACGATTTTAGGAATACCGCCCCCCGTTGCTCAAAAGGGGCCCAATGCACCAAGACCGGGTGTTTGTTATGAATGTGGCCAACCGGGTCATTATAGGAATGCGTACCTAAAGAAGAAAGCTAACCCCAATACACGCGTCCGAGCTTTCAACATCAACACCGAGGAAGCCCGGGATGACAATGAACTAGTCACGGGTACGTTTCTTCTCAACGATTCTTATGTCTCTTGTTTATTCGATTCGGGGGCCGATAAGCGTTTTGTAACCAAGACTTTGACTCATTCTTTTAGCACTCCACCGCTTCCACTACACACTACTTATACCATTGAAGTGGCCAATGGGAAACTATTGAGTACCGACAAATTTTATCGGGGGTGTACGTTAAACTTAATGGGTAAAGAGTTTGAAATTGACTTGATACCTATAGAACTAGGGAGTTTTGATGTAATCATTGGTATGGATTGGCTATCCAAAACGAAATCTCACATTCTTTGCGATCTTAAAGCGATTCAAATTCCTATCGAGAATGGTGAACCCTTGATTGTCTATGGCGATATGAGTTGCACCGGACTCAACCTCGTCTCGTGCCTTAAAGTTGAAAAGTACCTTCGTAAAGGTTGTTTCGCGATCCTAGCCCACGTTAAGAAAGTTGAAACTGACAAGAAGCATATCGATGATGTGCCAATTGTTAGTGACTTTTCCGATGTATTTTTTGACGAATTGCCGGGACTTCCACCTCATCGACCGGTTGAATTCCAAATCGATCTTATTCCGGGAGCCGCACCCGTAGCACGTGCACTGTATAGACTTGATCCATCCGAAATGCAAGAATTGAAAAGTCAAATTCAAGAACTACTTGACCATGGTTTTATCCAACCTAGCCATTCACCATGGGGTGCTCCGATTTTATTCGTTAAGAAGAAAGATGGATCCCTACGAATGTGTATCGACTATCATGGACTAAAAAAATTGACGGTTAAGAACTGATATCCTCTTTCATGCATCGATGACCTCTTTGATCAATTACAAGGATCTCGTGTATATTCGAAAATCGATCTCCGCTCGGGTTATCATCAATTAAGGGTTAAGGGGGAAGATGTCTCCAAAACCGCTTTCCGGACTCGTTATGGTAGTTATGAATTTCTTGTAATGCCATTTGGTCTCACTAATGCACCAGCGGTGTTCATGGATCTTATGAACCGCGTGTGCAAACCATACCTCGACAAATTCGTTATCGTGTTCATCGATGATATTTTGGTCTATTCTAAAAGCGAAGAAGAGCACGAACAACATCTCCGACTTGTGCTTGAACTCTTGAGACAAGAAAGACTCTATGCCAAATTCTCCAAGTGTGAATTTTGGTTGAAGGAAGTTCAATATCTTGGTCATGTTGTAAGTGATCAAGGTATTAAGGTCGATCTCGCAAAAATCGAAGCCATTAGTAAATGGGAGACTCCTACTACTCCTACTCACATTCGTCAATTCTTGGGTCTCGTCGGGTACTATCGTAGATTCATCAAAAACTACTCTTTGGTTGCACGTCCTCTAACCGAGTTAACTCACAAGGGAAAGAAATTCATTTGGGCAACCGAACAAGAGTCCGCGTTTCAAATCTTGAAGAAAAAGCTAACCACCGCTCCTATCTTGTCACTTCCAGAAGGTAATGATGATTTTGTTTATATTGAGATGCCTCGAAACATGGTTTTGGGTGTGTATTGATGCAATGAAATAAAGTCATTGCTTATGCCTCTCGCCAATTGAAAATTCATGAATGGAACTATACGAAACATGATCTCGAACTCGGAGCTGTTGTCTTTGCACTTAAAATGTGGAGACATTATCTTTATGGAACCAAGAGTACTATCTTCACCGATCACAAAAGCCGCCAACACATCTTTGACCAAAAGCAACTAAACATGAGACAACGCCGGTGGATTCAAACTTTAAACGATTATGATTGTGAGCTTCGTTACCATCCCGGGAAGGCAAACGTAGTAGCCGATGCCTTAAGTCGAAAGGAAAGAGTGGTGCATCTTCGTATCCGAGCTTTAAACATCACCATCCACACAAATCTCAATAACCAAATTCGGGTAGCCCAAGATGAGGCTCTCAAGGATGAAAACATCTCTCTCGAATACTTCAACGTCCTCACCTCTCGATTCGAAGTTAAAGAAACCGGACTCCGATATTTCGCCGAAGAATTTGGGTGCCTAGTTATGGAGACTTGCGAAACCTTATTTTAGACGAAGCCCATAAGTCAAGATATTCGATTCACCCCGGTGCCAATAAAATGTACCACGACCTCAAAGAACAATATTGGAGGCCGAACATTAAAAGGGACGTCACCATTTATGTGGGAAAGTGCCTAACTTGCTCCAAAGTCAAAGCCGAACATCAAAGACCGTCCGGATTACTTCAACAACCCGAAATCCCACAATGGAAGTGGGAAAGGATAACGATGGATTTTATCACCAAACTACCAAAGACGGTGGAAGGTTAGGATACTATTTGGTTTATTGTTGACCGTCTCACCAAATCCACGCACTTCCTAGCCATGAAGGAAATCGACAAAATGGAGAAACTTGCACAACTTTACATTAAGGAGATCGTAGCCCGTCATGGTGTGCCTTTATTGATTATTTCCGACCGAGATGGCCTTTTTGTTTCTAGATTTTGGCGTACCTTACAAGAAGCGTTGGGAACGCGTTTAGACATGAGCACCGCATATCATCCGCAAACCGACGGACAAAGCGAACGCACAATTCAAACCTTGGAAGACATGCTACGAGCTTGTGTTATCGATTTCAGAAAAGCTTGGGATAAGCACTTGCCTCTCGCTGAATTCTCTTACAACAATAGTTACCACGCGAGTATCAACGCCGCACCTTTCGAAGCTTTGTATGGCCGAAATGTCGTTCTCCTCTTTGTTGGGCCAAAGTAGGTGACACACAAATCACCGGACCCGAACTCATTCATAAAACAACCGAGAAGATTGTTCAAATCCGAGATAGGCTTAGGACGGCCCGAAGTTGTCAAAAGAGCTATTGATGTGCGAAAAGTGGTATATGAATTGTTGTATGGAAAATACCGGTTTTAAAGATTACACACACTAACGGGCAGTGTACCCGATCGTGTAGTAGTATAGATAATGGTAAAATCCGTGTATCGTTCCAAGGACAGTTATATGTGCAAATTAAGATTGTATAAACTAAATTGTGATTAAGCTAAAATAAATGAAATCAAACAAGTACAAGATATTGGGTTGCCCTTTAACGATGGGCAAATCAATAAAGGAATAATTTTAAAGACAATATTTTTGGTATTTTAGGTTTATGAAGATGAAAGATAGTTTTTATATCAAATTAAATAAATATGCTCGTCTAGACTTTTTACCCTCGATTGTTGATTGTTGTTTTAGGATTAAGACCGGATTGATTGACTATGCACGAGAACTAATTAATCGGTTTACCAAGAGTAGTCTTGCGCAAACACTCAAACGGGATTACACGACGCAAGTGATGTTCTTGTCATCTACGACCTCCTATTTGTAATCAATTAATTTAACTAGTCTAAAGACTTGAAGAATGATCAAGTCAATGGCGTGTTGATCATGATCCACTCCTATGTCAACTAATGGTTTAGCTTAGTTCATTCCCTTGGTCTGGTTAAATGTTCAATGCACCCAACCCAAGTAATCAATTAAGTGTGGTAATAAGATCCCTATAAACGTCACTAGATAAGGCAAATTACTAACACCTATTAGTTATATGGAATTGAGTAGTGAAAATATGCATGACAGATTCTAGGGAATTAATCGTTCACCTAGACAACTACACATATCAATTAAGCTATCTGAGAGTATCTACAAGAGTCGTTCTTACATTCCTATATAGATTAACCGTTTGAACGCAACTTACCCCTTTTGGTAAAAGACGGGCAAACACTTGTCACTAGGTGTAAATCAATATACTAAATCAGCAAGCTGCTGTTTCTTAGTTGAACAAGTATACTAACTAATTGAATCGAAAAGATTAAACTTAACAAGAATGGTTCTTGTATTCAAACATCAAACTATCATACATAAGAACAATCAATCAACCAAAGTAACAATCAACATCTCGGTTATTAATCTAGACAAGCATAAAAAGAACTAGCTAACAATCATATTTAAAGACAATAACAAACTGGAAATAAAGATAGAATTCATTGTGATAACAAGAATCGACCTTTGATATGAATCTTGGATGATGATCCTGATGATTCTTGAATCCGGATTGAAATGATGGATTAGGTGATCCTGGATTACTCCAAGGATCTCCTTGAATCGTAACCTCTGCCTCTAAAAATGACTGTGTAATGGTGTCTGAAGAATGAAGCTGGAAAGGGGCTTAAAAAGGAAGAATATAGCTGGAAAAGCCAGCGTGCGCGGCGCGCACAAAAGTAGGTGCGCGGGGCGCACTAGCCACCTACCACCTTTTACTTTACAGCTCGATTACACGTCTCAGATCTACTTTACAGACGAAAAAGGGGATCGTGCGCGGAGGATGTGCGCGGTGCGTACTGTAGTGCGCGGAGTGCACACTTTAATTTTGCGTGGTGCGCATTTATGTTTTGTTTAAGCAACTTTCTGATCAAAATTGGTCGTGCGCGGTGGCGTGCGTGGTGCGTGCGCGGAGTGCACACCCAGGGTGCACGTTTTTGTTTCTTCGTTTCTTGTTCTGGTTTTGATCTTTGAGTTGTTTCATTCATTATCTTCAACATTTCTTCAAGTATACAATGATTCTATGCTTAATTACAATACAATGAAATATACAAGGAAATAATACAAATAAAAATGTAAAACAATGAAAATGACTTGATATTGCGACTAATGATATGTCTATTTTGAGCAATATCAAAATCCCCCACACTTATCTCTTGCTTGTCCTCAAGCAAGTCTTGTTTTAAACACTCGAATACAAAACAAAAATATGAAACACACACATTTATTGGAGCACACATTTATTGGAATCACACTCACACAATATAGTACACAAGTTTACACTAATCACACGAAGTAGACGAAACACACACATTTTTTTTTTTGAAACACCAAACTCACGCTATATGAAAAACACACACACACACATTTGGAATGATCGGGAGAAAAGAACTTTGTTGTAAGCTCCGAAAAATTTTGGATCTTTAGGGAAAATTGGATCTTGTGAAAATGTTTTCTGATTTTTTAAAATGTCATGCTAGTTTTTACACTAGACACGTTTTCCGGGTTTTAACCTCAAATTTCGGTTGAGGGTAACTGAAAACCTAAGTCTCAGTCGGCGATTAGTAAGCTATCCACCCCCATGATTGTAGTATCATGGAACTCTTAACCGGGCGCCCCCTGACGCGATATAAATATCGGTCTTTCATGACAATTTGTACATTTAAATCAAGGGTTAAAACTGCGAAGACTAAACTATCGAGCGGGACAGATCCTGCTCCAGCTTATACACCGTAATCGGTCTTGCACTGGATAGCGACTTGGATTTACCCTACCAAGTTTATTTTTGGGTTTGAAAGTTCAAGACTTTCCCTTCCCACTGTACCTTTATATCGTGATATGATATTGGTATGAAATGATATAGTTTAGGAAGTTTGCTATATCAAGTAAGGCAAAAATTTGGAAGACTTTACTTCCTTCATGGATGAACTATATGCATCCTTTAAGTTTAGTGACATTTTATTCGTTTTATTTTCAAGCTAAAAGTACCTTAAAACACTTTACTTGCAAAATTTGCTGATAGTAATTCGAAAAGATTGGTAAAATCCCCCACACTTGGCTTTTTCGTTAAGTCTTTTCTTTCAAAAATTTTAAAATTTCCCATTAAAATGCGAAAATAAGCCAAGTTGCATACCGTTTGAATACCCGCGAGAATTTATACCATCCCCCCACACTTAAGATTAAGTAATGCCCTCATTACTTAGTAAAATTTAAATTCGAGAGGACAATAGTGAGAAAAAGGAGTTCGAAAAACCTAGGTTCAAAAACCGGAGATCGTGGAGTATAGGTGAGCTATGGTGCATCCTTCATTCTTTGATCTTTATCACACAAATTCTAATTTGATAGGTACCTTGCTGAATTTTAATACTAGTGTCACTAAAACCTTGAAAAACCTCGTGCAATTTTCATGCACTAGACTCGACCCCAGAATTTAATGCCTAGTGAGGTTAAACTCCCCCACACTTTATCGGACGAGACGTGAAGTCGGTGGAAAAAGTTCCACGAATCAAAATAGTGAGCCAATCATTTACACCTCGGGTGGTGTATATTATATGTGATAAATCCTTTTTCAGTTTCCCGAAAAAGGATGACCTAACCCGAGGGTTAACATACGACTCCTCTCCATGTGCGACTTTCTGTAAAACTTTTATTCTTATTGGAGGATCTTGGTCAAATGGGTCTTTAAATATTTTCTTCCCCAAATTGACATCCTCTGGAATAAGCATGGACCCGCTGTGAATCTCAACTATTGAGCGGGGCTCAATTTCCAGCTTCAATTCCTTTAATTCTTCAATTGTAGGTTCATAACCATTAGCCATGAGAACGAGTAGCAAACCATCTTCCTCCTTTAACACAATCTCATCTATATAACTAGAAGAGTAAGAATGTAACTCGGAGAAATCCTGCAAAAGCTCAGAAAGTGGATCTAAACGAGTACATTTTTCAACAACCAGTTCGTCTTGCAAAATAGATTGTGAAGTTACAAATTGTGGAGCTAGACTGGATTCTGTCACATTTGGAAACAGAATCAACGGTGAATAATGATCGGTAGAAAGTTGCATAGTGGGTAGGGGACTCGAATGTTTTACGTTCGGATTCATACAACATTGCCAAGACCCATAAAAACACGGGTAGAAACCTTCGACTATCATCCTTTCTTTCATAGACATGTTTTTAGTGTTAACCACAACTTCATTTTTTTCTTTCTCTTGGTACCCCTCGTTGGTAACACTAGGAGATAAATATAATTCGATTAGTTTCCTCCGTTCTACTCTCATTCTCTCACCCATTGTCATATTCCTATGGTCAACCATTTTCCTGCAACTGACAAAAACTAGAAAAGAATAAAAGCACCGACACTAAACAGTGAAAGAAAAAAATAATAATAAAAATTCTACAAAAAAAATGATAAAATCTAAAAAATAATAATCACAACTTAGTCAACAATTCTTATCTTGACACAACTGTCTCCGGCAGCGGCGCCAAAAACTTGATGTGCGAAAAGTGGTATATAAATTGTTGTATGGAAAATACCGGTTTTAAAGATTACACACACTAACGGGCAGTGTACCCGATCGTGTAGTAGTATAGATAATGGTAAAATCCGTGTATCGTTCCAAGGACAGTTATATGTGCAAATTAAGATTGTATAAACTAAATTGTGATTAAGCTAAAATAAATGAAATCAAACAAGTACAAGATATTGGGTTGCCCTTTAACGATGGGAAAATCAATAAAGGAATAAGTTTAAAGACAATATTTTTGGTATTTTAGGTTTATGAAGATGAAAGATAGTTTTTATATCAAATTAAATAAATATGCTCGTCTAGACTTTTTACCCTCGATTGTTGATTGTTGTTTTAGGATTAAGACCGGATTGATTGACTATGTACGAGAACTAATTAATCGGTTTACCAAGAGTAGTCTTGCGCAAACACTCAAACGGGATTACACGGTGCAAGTGATGTTCTTGTCATCTAAGACCTCCTATTTGTAATCAATTAATTCAACTAGTCTAAAGACTTGAAGAATGATCAAGTCAATGGTGTGTTGATCATGATCCACTCCTATGTCAACTAATGGTTTAGCTTAGTTCATTCCCTTGGTCTGGTTAAATGTTCAATTCACCCAACCCAAGTAATCAATTAAGTGTGGTAATAAGATCCCTATAAAGTTAACTAGATAAGGCAAATTACTAACACCTATTAGTTATATGGAATTGAGTAATGAAAATATGCATGACAGATTCTAGGGAATTGATCGTTCACCTAGACAACTACACATATCAATTAAGCTATCTGAGAGTATCTACAAGAGTCGTTCTTACATTCCTATATAGATTAACCGTTTGAACGCAACTTACCCCTTTTGGTAAAAGACGGGCAAACACTTGTCACTAAGTGTAAATCAATATACTAAATCAGCAAGCTGGTGTTTCTTAGTTGAACAAGTATACTAACTAATTGAATCGAAAAGATTAAACTGAACAAGAATGGTTCTTGTATTCAAACATCAAACTATCATACATAAGAACAATCAATCAACCAAAGTAACAATCAACATCTCGGTTATTAATCTAGACAAGCATAAAAAGAACTAGCTAACAATCATATTTAAAGACAATAACAAACTGGAAATAAAGATAGAATTCATTGTGATAACAAGAATCGACCTTTGATATGAATCTTGGATGATGATCCTGATGATTCTTGAATCCGGATTGAAATGATGGATTAGGTGATCCTGGATTACTCCAAGGATCACCTTGAATCGTAACCTCTGCCTCTAAAAATGACTGTGTAATGGTGTCTGAAGAATGAAGCTGGAAAGGGGCTTAAAAAGAAAGAATATAGCTGGAAAAGCCAGCGTGCGCGGCGCGCACAAAAGTAGGTGCGTGGGGCGCACTAGCCACCTACCACCTTTTACTTTACAGCTCGATTACACGTCTCAGATCTACTTTACAGATGAAAAAGGGGATCGTGCGCGGAGGATGTGCGCGGTGAGCACTGTAGTGCGCGGAGTGCACACTTTAATTTTGCGCGGTGCGCATTTATGTTTTGTTTAAGCAACTTTCTGATCAAAATTGATCGTGTGCGGTGGCGTGCGCGGTGCATGCGCGGAGTGCACACCCAGGGTGCACGTTTTTGTTTCTTCGTTTCTTGTTCTGGTTTTGATCTTTGAGTTGTTTCATTCATTA
The DNA here is from genome assembly GCF_046630445.1 of Rutidosis leptorrhynchoides. Taxonomy (NCBI): domain Eukaryota; kingdom Viridiplantae; phylum Streptophyta; class Magnoliopsida; order Asterales; family Asteraceae; genus Rutidosis; species Rutidosis leptorrhynchoides. The sequence goes on from NC_092336.1 coordinate 279,243,507, forward strand.
TCTTCAACATTTCTTCAAGTATACAATGATTCTATGCTTAATTACAATACAATGAAATATACAAGGAAATAATACAAATAAAAATGTAAAACAATGAAAATGACTTGATATTGTGACTAATGATATGTCTATTTTGAGCAATATCAGCTATACCGACAAAAGATGCAACGACCTCAAATTCCAAGTCGGTGACCGCGTAATGTTAAAAGTCGCACCTTGGAAAGGTGTAATCCATTTCTGGAAACGCGGGAAATTAAATCCGCGGTATATTGGTCTTTTCGAAATCTTGGAGCATGTTGGAACCGTTGATTATCGGTTAGATCTTCCGCCTCAACTGAGCTCCGTTCATCCTACTTTCCATGTGTCAAATTTGAAGAAGTGTTTTGCCGAACCCAAACTCGTCATCCCTCTTGAGGAGCTTACTATTGATGACAAACTTCATTATGTGGAGGAACCGATTGAAATTGTGGACCACTCCGTTAAAACGCTAAAACAAAGCCGAATTCCAATTATCAAGGTCCGTTGGAACGCAAAAAGGGGACCCGAGTTTACTTGGGAAAGACAAGATCACATGCAAAGGAAGTACCCTCATTTATTCGTGGATACGGAAACACAAGATCTAGAAGAAGGAACAACGACCACTACGCCTACTTAAATTTCGGGACGAAATTTCTTTTAAGGAGTAGGTAATGTAACATCCCGTATTTTTCCATTTACCTTCCGTTATGTTATTTTAAAATCTATTATATAATTATAACATCTTCCGTTAATATGCGTTTTAAAATATTTCGTTTAGGTAATTCACGCACCCGCTTTTAAACTCGAGGGACTAGACTTGCCAAATGACCAAAGATGTGACTAAGTCAAGGAGTCAAACCCTCATCTCCTCCATTCATTTTCACCTCCCTCTCTAATACTTCCACCTCCCTTTTCTCTCAAACTCCCAATATGTAACGACCCGGATTTTTTCCGCTAATATATATAAGATTAATATTTACATAATTAAATGTTTCCAACATGTTAAGCAATCCAACTTGTTAAGACTTGTCTATTTGAAATGAATTTCATACAAACGTTCGGCCACCCAGTTTGTCTGACGATTCACGAACGTCATAACGTGTAATAATTATTTAATGGAATATATATATATGGATATATATATATATATATATAATATATATATATATATATATATATATATATATATATATATATATATATATATATATATATATATATATATTGTAAATTGTTAAAATGATATTTAAGTATTTCATTAAGTATATTAACAATTGGTTATATATATAAAATGAGACTACTAACTTAAAGACTTCGAAACAATATACATATATGTAATGTTTTTCAACGTCTTAAACCCTAATTTAAACTAAATGTATATGTATTGTATTAAGATGTATTAATACACTTTTGAAAGACTTAAATACATATATACTAACATACTTATACTCAACAAAGGTAGCTATACTCATAATCTCATTCAATTCCATCAAGAATTCTATTCGTATTCGTTCGGTATTTACACACGTATTATACCCAGCTTCCATACTTAAATACTATGAGTATATACCAATATGAAATACCAATTATAGCCTCCTTAGAAGCCCTATGAGTTACAAGATAAGGATAAACATGATGGAGACTTGTGGGAACCAACATTTAACTTCTAGTTTGCATTATTATGCTATATTCCAAATTTTGATAAAGTCTCTTAACCATATGCGTGAACCACGACTTTTAACACTCTTTTTACTCATTTATATTAGCTATTTAACTTACCTTCACTCTCATAATACTCACACACAAGAACTCCAAGTATTCTCTTCATTTCTTACTCTTTAAACACTCTTTAATCACACATACTTCAAGTACTAGAAAATCTTCATTCACTTTGATCATAAACTAGCATCAAGAACACTTTATTAACTCATCTACTCCTCTTTATCAAGGTAAGAATCATATATAAGCTTTGGTTCAAATCATATACTTATAACTATCTTAATTCAAGATAGAAATCTTATTCGAACTTTTGTTCTTTCTATGATTCTACATCAAGGATTACAAGCCATCAAGGATATCTTTGATCACAAGATTATCATCTTATTTTCTCAGCAACTTTGTTCATTTAATTTGAGGTAGTCACCTTATTCATAATCTTTTTAATTCATATCCATATAGCTATCTTATTATGAGTTTATAACTTACAACAACAAGAACATAGTTTAGATTAATTCTAAACTTGTTCACAAACAAATTTAATCCTTCTAACTTAACTTTTAAAATACTTCAACACATGTATTATGACAGTATTTCAAGCTAACATAAGGATATAAAACTTGTAAACACGAAGAACACCTTAAAACTGAACATACGCCGTCATAGATCATCGGGGGCTGTTTTGGGTTTAATTTTAAAAACCTATCTTAAACTTTCAATTAAAAGATTTCCTATGGTGAAAAATCTTATTTTATATAGATATGAAATATATCCAAAATCTATGGTTAAACTCTAAGTGGAAGTATGTTTTTCAAAAGGGTCATAAAGATGTCGTTCTTACGACGGATATGACTATCTTCTCTTATTTGACACCTAAGCTGTATTTTCGACTATAAACTTATACTTTTTCTGTTAATATTAATAATGTTGAGTTCGATACGAAACCATGGCAACTCGAATCACTCAAAACAGATTTGTAACGAAGAAATTATGGGTAAAACAAAATTGGATATTTTTGCTTGTTTTTAGCTACGGTTTTAATTAATAAAAATGGATGCTAACCTTATCCTATCTAACTTACCTTGTATCCTACATGTATTTATACATGTCTTGTTCCCGAACTTAAGGAAATACAATTTATAATAGTCGTGATTAAGTTCTACGACAATATATTATAGTCTTAATAAAGAATCGTAAGGCACCATATATATATATATATATATATATATATATATATATATATATATATATATATATATATATATATATATATATGACTTGATTACCGTGGATTCATATACAAAGTTTTGACATATCATTTTGACTTCTTCTATATATATTATTGGAACGAACTATTAGACACCATTGGCAGTAATCTCGAGTTAGCTGTGGGTCGAAGTGGATTCCAAAATATTATATACTTTGAGTTGTGATCGAGCCTGAGACATGTATACAATGGGTCACGGATTGCTTCAGACAATATACATATTATGTGTCTTATTATATTAAGACAATATATTATAGTGTTAGTGAATTCTAACACAATATACGCATTTATATTTATATATATATTTATACTGTTGGACTATTGGACTATTGGACTACGAACGTTGGACTACTAACAATGGACAATAAAAATTATCACAAGTATCATAAGTATGGAATATTAATTATATATATATATATATATATATATATATATATATATATATATATATATATATATATATATATATATATATCTTGACACAAGAATATTATTATTAGGTTCGTGAATTTGTCAAAAGGCCAAGTCTTATCACCAACTATTCGGAAATCATCACAAGTGAGTTATAGTCTCATTTTTACTATCTAAATTATTTTGGGATGAGAATACATGCAAATTTATAAATGTTTTACTAAATAAGCACAAGTTCATAAAACTACATTTTACGACTGTTTTGTTATACCACATATCTGTACTTATTATTATTATGCTTGGTAACCTAAGAATTAGTGAAAAACACTAATTGACGCGAATTCTAAAGGTAGATCTACGGGCACCAACCACCCCCATTTTCGAATAGTGGAAATGCTTTAGTACTTCGAAGGGTTCTTGTCATACATTTGAATAGTGGAATGTATGATGCCAGATATCTTAAGTGCTCTATGTTGAGGTCGGTTACCAGGCGACTCATCGTATGAATGATTTTTGCAGTTGTAATGATCCTGCGCATTTAATTAAATGAAATCTTGTGGCTTATTAAATGTTATGATTATTATATAGAAATTAAACCTATGACTCACCAACATTTTTTGTTGACGTTTTAAGCATGTTTATTCTCAGGTGAATATTAAAAATGCTTCCGCTGTCGTATGCCAACCCAAGGTCAAGATTTGGAGTCGGCGTAATTGTTTATATTGTTTAAACTTGCATTCGGAGTGTTGTTGTAATATATTTGATCATATTGTAATGGGTTATTTAAAAACTTATTTATTTGTGGAGATTGTCTTTGATAGACAATCTAAATTATATCATTAAGACCTTTATTCAATAATAAAGGTTATGGTTGTTTTTAAAAACGAATGCAAGATTTGAAAAAACGTCTCATATAGAGGTCAAAACCTAGCAAAGAAACCAATTAATATGAAACGTTTATAATTAATATGAACGGGGCATTTCAGTTGGTATCCGAGCGTTGGTCTTAGAGAATTATAAAATTTTTCATTAGTGTGTCTAACTGATTTTTGATGCATTAGTGAGTCTGGACTTCGAACGTAATTATTTTAAAAATGATTGCTTAATATAATTGTTGGAAGTATAAGATTATTAACATATAAATATTATAAGATATATCATTCTCTTAACATGCCTGCTATTATGTGATAGATGACTTCATCCGATCATATAAGCATCTCTAGTGATTCAGATTCCATTTACTTATCAAGTGATTCGGAGGCTGAGTCAAAGCATACGACTTATGAACCAACGGAAAAGTTAACTTTTGGTGCTACCATTAAAGTGGAAAATTGTTGGGAAAATTGGAAAGATTCACAATTGCCAGTAGAGGTTCCAGAAGAGGATCCAGAAGAAGATCCCGAAGAGGAACCCGAAGAAGAGGATCCTGAAGAAGTTGTGGAAATTACCGAACCACAACGTGATTTGGGAAAATCTTTGGCTGTTATACCCGATCCCAAACCCGATGACCCTATTATGACCCAAAATGTTTGTGATCATCCACCTGAACCACCTAAGAGACCAGTTTATAAAATGACCGCTCGTATAACGACTGTTGGTTTTGCTCCCAAACAATTAGCCGAAAGAACCAATTAGGAGGAATTGGAAAAAGAACTATCCAAACGAAAATTCAAACGTTTGGCCGAGAAAGAAACAACGTCAACATCTAAGAAATCACGCCGTTCTTGAACCATCGGCAGCTATCCTGTATTCCATGCATTGTATAATATGTATTATATTGTGTGTTTAAGTTTGTAAGAAAATCCAAAATGTAATTTTCCTTATGATTGTATAATAATAAGAATAAGCATGGAAGTTTATTATTATTATTACAACTTATTATTACGTAGTAACGTAATAACTTACCATAGTTTTTCATATTAGAATTTTAGTAGTTAATTTGTATGTTAGCTGCTAAGTATGAACATTATTATAGTTATAAAACGCTAATATGACGAAAAGGCTTTTATAATAATAAGTTCATATTAAGATACAAAATACTTTTTGGCTACTTCTAAAATTCTATATGATTAACTCAGTCGGCTATTTTTGAAGGAAATGGCTCCTCCAGCTACTAGACAACAACAATTGAACACAGAAGAACTTCAAGCTTTCGCTGCAAATATGGCTGCAGTGGTGAATGCAATGAACAACAATAACCAATCGGGTTCCAGCAGTGGAGGAAACAATGGCAACCGGGTTGGATGTTCCTACAAAGCTTTTATGGCCTGCAAACCTAATGAGTTTGAAGGAACTAAAGGACCCGTTGGACTAAAGCGGTGGACAGAGAAGGTTGAAGCCGTGTTCGCAATCAGCAACTGAGCAGAAGAGGATAAAGTTAAGTATGTCACACATACTTTCAGGGGTACTGCTTTGACATGGTGGAATACCTACATGGATTACGTAGGACAGAATACTGCCTATGCACTTCCATGGTCCGCTTTCAAGCACATGATGACGGAAGAGTACCGTCCCAGAACCGAAATCAACAAGCTTAAGGCAGAGCTTAAAGCACTGACAACCCAAGGGTTAGATGTCACTACTGTGAAGACCCGTCCTAATCCATCCGGACGAAGTCCATATCGATTATAAATGATTCACAACAGTTGATTACATCGCGAGGTACTTGACCTCTATATGATACATTTACAAACATTGCATTCGTTTTTGAAAAGACAATCTTTCATTACATCGAAAGTTAACGGCATGCATACCATTTCATAATACATCTAACTATAATTGACTTAATAATAATCTTGATGAACTCAACGACTCGAATGCAAGGTCTTTTGAAATATACCATGAATGACTCCAAGTAATGTCTCTAATATGAGCTAATGTGTGAGGACCCGTCCTTATGCACCTGGACTAAGTCTTCATCATTTGGTCCCATTGCGAGGTACTGTCCTAAGTATGCCATGAAGGACTTCAAGTAATGTCTTTAAAATGAGCAAATGCACAGCGGAAGACTTAATTCGTACCTGAGAATAAACATGCTTAAAAGTGTCAACCAAAAGGTTGGTGAGTTCATAGGTTTATCATAACAATCATTTCCATATGTTAATAGACCACAAGATTTCATGTATGAAAAAGTTTTAATAAAAATATTCTAAGTTGTTGAGCATTTGGTAACCATACTTAACATTTAATCAACGTCGCATATTCCCTTTATTATGAAATCTCACTACACTGTACCAAGAGTAGTCACCGAAACGAAGTACTGTGCAACCGTTGAATACTGGTCGTCCAGTCCGGTTGGGGTTGTCAGGCCCGATAGATCTATCAACAGGATTCGCGTTTACAATACCCATGTAAATAGTAGTTACCAAGCTACAGGGAAGTATGCCAGTGGTACAACTCAACGTAGAATGTATTTTAAGTACTTGTGTCAATTTCGTAAACATTTATAAAAGCAGCGCATGCATTCTCAGCCCAAAAATATATATTGCAAAAGCAAATAAAAAAAATGGAGCAAATAAAACTCACCATACTGTATTTTGTAGTAAAAATACATATGACGTCATTGAACAAGTATAGGGTTGGTCTCGGATTCACGAACCTATATTAGTTATATATATTAACACATATCACATTTAATCAACTAAGTTTATTTATTTTTATAATGTATTAAGATTAATATCTTTATATATTACATTAATTATATATTATAAATATAATGTATAATTTAATTAAAGTTATAATAATATATTAATTAATATATATTAAAACATGTTAGTACGTAATATTAGTATACTTGTAATATATTTTAAAAAAACATTTGTTTGTTAAAATAATAATTATAGCAGTACTAAAATAATATTAGTAAAGATAAAATAATAATAATAATTAGATTTAATAATGACGATAATAATAATAATATTGATAGTAATAATAACTATAAAAATGTTAATTTTACTTCTAATGATAATAATGATAATAATTTTAATAATAATAATAATAATAATAAAAATTTTACCTCAAAGAAGAAGTAACCCTTGAAAAAATTTTGCCCAAGTCCGGGTTTGGAACCCGCGACGTCCCGCTAACCCGATAACAACACCAAACCATATGCTCTAAATCATTTTTTTTCTATTTCAATTCGTATCTTAATTCTATTTAAACTTATTTCGTCTTCCATCTTCATCATCATCCAACATTCATCTTATAACTTTCGGTCATCACCAGTACCATCATCATTAACGAACATCATCGTTATCATGTCATCTAAATCTAATTGTCTTCTCATTAACTTATCATCATATCATTATTCGTCCATATCATTACCACTATCATTATGACATCATCCATCAATCTATGTTTCATTATCATATACATAAAATCATGGATCATAATCATAGTAACCGAATTATAATTATTATTTTATGTAATATCTTAATCGATCATTTCATCACGATACCGTCTATCATTATTGTTTAACTTCTGTATCATCCTAGAAGCACCATCCTCTCGATATCAATATTATAACTACCATCGCTAAAACAACTATAATATCCATTATCATCAACATTTTCAATCTACATGTCATCCTAATCATCTTTCTACAGCATCATCATCATTATGATTCGTTATCATCATCATCTGATTAAACTTGGGTCTCGGCCCAAATAGAGAACACAAGTATACAGCCCAACAACAAAATAACTTCGGCCCAATTAGTAAATGTGAAATGGGTTTATACGAAACTTTATGGGATGGATTTTTGGCTCGGGATTTTTGACTCGGTTTCTAATTAGAAACAGATAGGAAACAGAAGTAAAATGGTAGCAAGTGGATAATAGGGTTTGGCCCTACAAGCAACATAAAAAAATATATAAAGCTACCGCAATTTACATTCAATTGGGTTATCCTTTTGCAGCTGTCGGCCAGAAGAAAAAGCAAGGAAAAACGTGCAGTTTAGAAGCTAATTAGAAACAGGAACACGATAGTGACAGTAGCAAATAAATCCTGGTTAGGGTGGTGAAGGATTGCACGTGAAACAAAAAAATTAAAGAGGTATTTGAATGATGGTGTCGTGATATACACCCGAAACAGTTGCAGGTGTTTTGTTGGGTTTTTGTATTGCTCATATATAACCGAAAACATTTGAATGAAAAAGAGTGTGTTGGTTGGGTTTTGATGAGACAAGATTTTAGAGAGAGAGTAAAAGAGGTGGTTGTTTATGGATCTGTGTATCAACGAATTAGAAACAAAAAGTAGGACAGCCGCAGGTGAGCTTAAACGGTGGTGGTTCGAGGTCGTGTTTGCAGCAGAGAAACAATAGTAGTTTCGATGGTGTTATCATGGGTGATGGATGGTTGTAAGGAGGCGGTGTCTTAGTGAGTTCAAGAAGAATTAGAGGAAGGGAGAGAGAGAGAGAAAAGAGAGAGTAGAACATGGCGGTCCAGTGGTGGCTCATGGTGATGTGTTGTTCGTGATCGAGGTGGTGTGTGTGTGTGGTTTCGGATGATGATGGTGATGGTAGAAGATCATGGTGGTTTATGGTGACAACGATGATGGTGCTCACGGTTGTGGATGGAAAAGGGTGATGAAGATTATTATGTTTCATGTATGAGTTATATGTGTATATATATTACCCTGCAACTTATAATTGAGTAAAAAAAACAAAAACGCATAGTAACACTTGATAATAATTCATATTCACGGATACATATAACTGTATTCAATTCAATAATATATTATAATTGAATTCAAAAACAAAACAGTGAATAATAATTTAACATAGAATAATAAAACGTGGGAAAATAATTTTAGCAGCCATCCGAAAGTTTTCACGGGTCGTGTACATTGCTAAACAGTTAACGTATAAAAATGTTCCTAAAAATCCCAAATTTTTAAATTAAATATATTTAATTATTTCACACATTAACTGTTTGAAACCTGATAAGAAAAAGGTTCAATAATTATTTATTTTCTGTTCCAATTTATATGTACGGAGTGCTAATATTTAATCTTAAAAAGGTAAAAAATTTTTTGACAAATCTAAAGTCTTTGTAATCAATTTACAGTTCAACTTTTATTTCAATCCTTTATGAACATGCACAATATCTGTATTAAAGCTAACAAAGCATCAACCTAGTGTTACTGACGTTTACTAATTAAGCTCGAAATTATTTATTTTTAATATATTCTTTTTCTACATATAAACAGATTTAAAATAGCGAGTTTAATCACTAAAACAAATATATTATATATATTTTTAAACAAATAGATCTAATATAACTTTAAATACTGACAAGTAATAATTATATACATAATTATATATATCTATATATTTATAAATATAGTTTCCGTTACATCGCATATTTTACATATTTAATTCTAACCAATTAAACATATATTATTTCAATAATATATCAAATATATATATATATATATATATATATATATATATATATATATATATATATATATATATATATATACATTTAAATATATATGTATCTATTTACAATTAGTTGTTCGTGAATCGTCGGGCATAGTCTAAGGGTAATTGATGACATGAATATTGATTTCAACATTTTTGCGACTCAACATTACAGATTTTGCTTATCGTGTCGGAAATATATAAAGATTAAAGTTTACATTTGATCGAAAATTTCCGGATCGTCACAGTACCTACCCGTTAGAGGTCGTCATGAATAACAATAAGAATGTTTTCATGACAAATATGAGTTGATAAATAAAGTTTTATCATCATTGATTATTATGAATAAAACCATTTGATTTTGTGAAGAGTACGAGTGAAGCTGTCACAAATGAGTGAAATGAGAAAATAAAGATTCGTCTTGACTTTTGACATAGTCATGGTTGGTTTCCGGAATTCATGAAATTTAAAGAAAATCTTCTAATCAGAAAGAAAATGTAATAGCACGATTCATTAGCAATTGTTGGAATTATGAAAAGGATAGAAATATCAAGAGAATATTTTCTTCATATGTTTAGAGGTTAAATAGAATGAAAGAGTCGTGTAACATGACACATGATGATAGTATAATCTACTGTGAACCATCTCACATTTCATTAGAAACTCAGCATGACTTACTGTAATATAATCACGTTGGCCACGCGCATTATATTATACTAACTCATGCCTCAGTTCCCAACACTTCTCCACAATTTATTCATAACTTTTACTTAGATTTTACAGAAGTTTCCAATATACTGGAATACAGATAGCACAAAGAGGTATATAATTTCGGACAAGAATATTTATGAAAATATCCTCAGAAACATCGAAGATATTTATGATGATATTTTGGAATTTCTAAGTTCGAAGGTTGATGAAGAAAAATTTTTCGCAAGATTTTACATGACTTCGGAGCAGGATAATATCTAAAGATTTTATCGGATTCAAAATTACCTGAATTCATGAATATAGGGTTTGGTCCTTGTATTTGTCCATGGTCTCCTTCATGGTTAGCTCAATCCGTTTTCCAGTACCAAATTTTCTATCGAGCGTTCCCTAACATTCCATTCTTTATCATCAACCTCTTGGCCATTTAGGCCATCTACAATTTTACTGTTTCGTCTGCATTTAATGCAGCCATATTTGAATCATTGGTTATCAATCCGAGGTATTTTTAGGAGAATCGTGCTTTCATATGATTAAATGCTGATGGTAATATGGTTGAATATAAATGGTTTCCCAGTAATAATAAATGAGCACGCATATATATCAATGTTATAATAAGGCAAACCCAAATGAAAATTGAAGTTGACTTGATGGAGCTGTGACAAAATTGGCTACTTTGAAAAGGGATTGTAAAGTGATTTTTCGGTAATAACAACGCCAAAGGTGCTAGCACAGATACGTGTTAAACGTTTGCTCAGGTTCCAAGTATTTTTCAGGTGCATAACTATGTGTATCAATCTTTTCTTCTGTAGATGAAGTGTGGTTGTTTTATCCTCTCGTTTGAGGTGTTTTCAAGAATCATGAAAGGTTTGAATGCAGATTATAATTGTCAAGGTACAAATGAGGTTTAAGATGAAATCAAGTGGCAAACTTGAAGAATTGTTTAGTTTCATATGTTATAATCAATATTTTAATTCATTTTTAACTGTCCAATCTTGATAGTCCACAATCGATAGTCCACAGTTAACAGTCCAATAATTCATATATAATTTAATTTATAATATTTGAATTAATTAATACGTATCGTGACCCGTGTACATGTCTCAGACTCGATCACAACTCAAATTATATATATTATTGTAGAATCAACCTCAACCCTGTATAGAGAACTCGATCATTACTGCATATAGAGTGTCTATGGTTATTCCAAATAATATATATAAATGCGTCGATATGATATGTTAAAACCTTGTATACGTGTCCCGATATTTAAAGTGCGTAAAATAAATAAAAGAAATTAAATAACGATAAATAAAGTGCGTAAAGTAAATAACAGAAATTAAATGACGATAAATAAAATTGCGAGAATGTAAATTGCGATAATTAAATTGCGATAAATAAAATGTAATCAGTTAGCTAGGAACAATTAGCTAGGAACAGTTAGCATGGTTTCTTAACAAAATTTCTCATAGTTAATTTGTTTGTTTCTAACAAATTTTATTTTGTCAAATGTTTTCTTCATTATGCCACTTGTTGGATTCTAATAAATCAAAATCCAAATATGAAATTGAATGAAAATGGTTATTCCGTGGTGAATGGATTTGTATACCGGTGAATGTAAGTAGGATAATAAATGACTGTTGAATCAGATTCGAAGAATGTACAGTATAACTTATTAGTGTGAAATCTAAATATTCCTCAGGTATTACCTACCCGTTAAAATATTTTCACCGTTAACAGTTTGTACAAAAGAATTTTTAATTACAATCTTTATGAAAATATATATACATATATATTTTCTTCAGATGTAATCATGGATTTAATGAGTTAACATAATATTAATCTCATTTGATTTACCGTTAGAACTAGAATGGATAATCTTCAAAACTTTAGAGATTACTTAATCGCCATGTCGAATGGGGATAAATGATGTAGAACATCATGTAGAATGATGATTACGCTTGAGGTACAGAATGAGGTGTTGAGGCATGGATTGTTGATGATACTGGTGCTGTTGCTGATGGTACTGTTGGTACTGGTGATGTTGCTGAAGCTGGTAAATTTTGCACCATATTCTCCAAATTTATTAATCGAGTGCGAAGCTCGTTGACTTCTTCCATTACTCCAAGATGATTGTCGGTCGGAACGAACGGATGAATAAGGTTTAGAATTTTAGATAGAATATAATTGTGGCGAGATATTCTGGAAATGAGTGAGAAAATAATATCTCGAACAGGTTCGCCGGTAAGTGCTTCGGGTTCACCGCCAAGAGGTGAATTTGGTTGATGGAAAGGATCACCTTCTTTTTGTCTCCAATGATTGAGTAGGATACGAACCCATCAGATGAATTGGTTGATTCATTCTGGTGACACTGCTTTCGGAGCTTATGTGAAACTCCATATCGGAATTGCTGTCGGAATCCGAGGAATTTGAACTGGTTGAGGGATTTCATCTCGTACGATCATATGAAGGATTTTTTTTATAAGAAATAGATTATAGGATGTAGATTAGTACCCTGCAATACATAATTTACATATGCATATATAATACTAAAATCCCATAAGTTACGGAGGAATCTACGGAAGCTGTCAGGCAAAGTCTACAATAATAGATACACTAGGATATGAATTTATCTATACACTATCTATCAAACAAGTGCAGGAAGTCGTGTCTAGACTTAGGAATAATAAGCAGGTAATTTTCCACTAGGAATGATAAACAATATTATAATATGCAGCTAAGGTCGAAGTCCAGACTCGCTAATACATCCTAACAACTATCAGTTAGACACACTAATGCAAGACCTGGTTCACTAGGACCAACGCTCTGATACCACCTGTGAGGAACTGTCCTTATCCACCTGGACGAAGTCTTCATCATTTGGTCCCATTGCGAGGTACTGTCCTAAGTATGCCATGAAGGACTCCAAGTAATGTCTTTAAAATGAGCAAATGCACAGCGGAAGACTTAATTCGTACCTGAGAATAAACATGCTTAAAAGTGTCAACCAAAAGGTTGGTGAGTTCATAGGTTTATCATAACAATCATTTCCATATGTTAATAGACCACAAGATTTCATGTATGAAAAAGTTTTAATAAAAATATTCTAAGTTGTTGAGCATTTGGTAACCATACTTAACATTTAATCAACGTCGCATATTCCCTTTATTATGAAATCTCACTACACTGTACCAAGAGTAGTCACCGAAACGAAGTACTGTGCAACCGTTGAATACTGGTCGTCCAGTCCGGTTGGGGTTGTCAGGCCCGATAGATCTATCAACAGGATTCGCGTTTACAATACCCATGTAAATAGTAGTTACCAAGCTACAGGGAAGTATGCCAGTGGTACAACTCAACGTAGAATGTATTTTAAGTACTTGTGTCTATTTCGTAAACATTTATAAAAGCAGCGCATGTATTCTCAGCCCAAAAATATATATTGCAAAAGCAAATAAAAAAATGGAGCAAATGAAACTCACCATACCGTATTTTGTAGTAAAAATACATATGACGTCATTGAACAAGTATAGGGTTGGTCTCGGATTCACGAACCTATATTAGTTATATATATTAACACATATCACATTTAATCAACTAAGTTTATTTATTTTTATAATGTATTAAGATTAATATCTTAATATATTACATTAATTATATATTATAAATATAATGTATAATTTAATTAAAGTTATAATAATATATTAATTAATATATATTAAAACATGTTAGTACGTAATATTAGTATACTTGTAATATATTTTAAAAAAATATTTGTTTGTTAAAATAATAATTATAGCAGTACTAAAATAATATTAGTAAAGATAAAATAATAATAATAATTAGATTTAATAATGACGATAATAATAATAATATTGATAGTAATAATAACTATAAAAATGTTAATTTTACTACTAATGATAATAATGATAATAATTTTAATAATAATAATAATAATTTTACCTCAAAGAAGAAGTAACCCTTGAAAAAAATTTGCCCAAGTCCGGGTTTGGAACCCGCGACGTCCCGCTAACCCGATAACAACACCAAACCATCTGCTCTAAATCATTTTTTTTTCTATTTCAATTCGTATCTTAATTCTATTTAAACTTATTTCGGCTTCCATCTTCATCATCATCCAACATTCATCTTATAACTTTCGGTCATCACCAGTACCATCATCATTAACGAACATCATCGTTATCATGTCATCTAAATCTAATCGTCTTCTCATTAACTTATCATCATATCATTATTCGTCCATATCATTACCACTATCATTACGACATCATCCATCATTCTATGTTTCATTATCATATACATAAAATCATGGATCATAATCATAGTAACCGAATTATAATTATTATTTTATGTAATATCTTAATCGATCATTTCATCACGATACCGTCTATCATTATTGTTTAACTTCTGTATCATCCTAGAAGCACCATCCTCTCGATATCAATATTATAACTACCATCGCTAAAACAACTATAATATCCATTATCATCAACATTTTCAATCTACATGTCATCCTAATCATCTTTCTACAGCATCATCATCATTATGATTCGTTATCATCATCATCTGATTAAACTTGGGTCTCGGCCCAAATAGAGAACACAAGTATACAGCCCAACAACAAAATAACTTCGGCCCAATTAGTAAATGTGAAATGGGTTTAAACGAAACTTTCTGGGATGGATTTTTGGCTCGGGATTTTTGACTCGGTTTCTAATTAGAAACAGATAGGAAACAGAAGTAAAATGGTAGCAAGTGGATAATAGGGTTTGGCCCTACAAGCAACATAAAAAAAATATATAAAGCTACCGCAATTTACATTCAATTGGGTTATCCTTTTGCAGCTGTCGGCCAGAAGAAAAAGCAAGGAAAAACGTGCAGTTTAGAAGCTAATTAGAAACAGGAACACGATAGTGACAGTAGCAAATAAATCCTGGTTAGGGTGGTGAAGGATTGCACGTGAAACAGAAAAATTAAAGAGGTAGTTGAATGATGGTGTCGTGATATACACCCGAAACAGTTGCAGTTATTTTGTTGGGTTTTTGTATTGCTCATATATAACCGAAAACATTAGAATGAAAAAGAGTGTGTTGGTTGGGTTTTGATGAGACAAGATTTTAGAGAGAGAGTAAAAGAGGTGGTTGTTTATAGATCTGTGTATCAACGAATTAGAAACAGAAAGTAGGACAGCCGCAGGTGAGCTTAAATGGTGGTGGTTCGAGGTCGTGTTTGCAGCAGAGAAACAATAGTAGTTTCGATGGTGTTATAATGGGTGATGGATGGTTGTAAGGAGGCGGTGTCTTAGTGAGTTCAAGAAGAATTAGAGGAAGGGAGGGAGAGAGAGAGAGAGAGATAGAGAGAGAGAGAGAGAGAGAGAGAGAGAGATAAGAGAGAGTAGAACATGGCGGTCCGGTGGTGGCTCATGGTGATGTGTTGTTCGTGATCGAGGTGGTGTGTGTGTGTGGTTTCGGATGATGATGGTGATGGTAGAAGATCATGGTGGTTTATGGTGACAACGATGATGGTGCTCACGGTTGTGGATGGACAAGGGTGATGAAGATTATTATGTTTCATGTATGAGTTATATGTGTATATATATTACTCTGCAACGTATAATTGAGTAAAAAAACAAAAACGCATAGTAACACCTGATAATAATTCATATTCATGGATACATATAACTGTATTCAATTCAATATTATATTATAATTGAATTCATAAACAAAACAGTGAATAATAATTTAACATAGAATAATAAAACGTGGGAAAATAATTTTAGCAGCCATCCGACAGTTTTCACGGGTCGTGTACATTGCTAAACAGTTAACGTATAAAAATGTTCCTAAAAATCCCAAATTTTTAGATTAAATATATTTAATTATTTCACTCATTAACTGTTTGAAACCTGATAAAAAAGGTTCAATAATTATTTATTTTCTGTTCCAATTTATATGTACAGAGTGCTAATATTTAATCTTAAAAAGGTAAAAATATTTTTGAAAAAATCTAAAGTCTTTGTAATCAATTTGCAGTTCAACTTTTATTTCAATCCTTCATGAACATGCACAATATCTGTATTAAAGCTAACAAAGCATCAACCGAGTGTTACTAACGTTTACTAATTAAGCTCGAAATCATTTATTTTTAATATATTCTTTTTCTACATATAAACAGATTTAAAATAGCGAGTTTAATCATTAAAACAAATCTATTATATATATTTTTAAACAAATAGATCTAATATAACTTTAAATACTTACAAGTAATAATTATATACATAATTATATATATCTATATATTTATAAATATAGTTTCCGTTACATCGCATATTTTACATATTTAATTCTAACCAACTAAACATATATTATTTCAATAATATATCAAATTATATATATATATATATATATATATATATATATATATATATATATATATATATATATATATATATATATATATATATATACATTTAAATATATATGTATCTATTTACAATTAGTTGTTTGTGAATCGTCGGGCATAGTCGAAGGGTAATTGATGACATGAATATTGATTTCAACACTTTCGAGACTCAACATTACAGATTTAGCTTATCGTGTCGAAAACATATAAAGATTAAAGTTTACATTTGATCGAAAATTTCTGGATCGTCACATAATGCACAGCGGAAGATTTCTTTCATACCTGAGAATAAACATGTTTTAAAGTGTCAACCAAAAGGGTGGTGAGTTCATTAGTTTAACATAAATAATCATTTCATAATTTTAATAGACCACAAGATTTCATATTTCTATTTCTCATAAACATATGTCCCATGCATATAGACAAAAATATCATTCATATGGATTGAACACCTGGTAACCGACATTCACAATATGCATATAAGAATATCCCCATCATTCCGAGATCCTCCTTCGGACATGATATAAATTTCGAAGTACTAAAGCATCCGGTACTTTGGATGGGGCTTGTTAGGCCCGATAGATCTATCTTTAGGATTCGCGTCAATTAGGGTGTCTGTTCCCTAATTCTTAGATTACCAGACTAAAAAGGGTGATATTCGATTCGATAATCCAACCATAGAATGTAGTTTCAATTACTTGTGTCTATTTCGTAAAACATTTATAAAAGCAGCGCATGTATTCTCAGTCCCAAAAATATATATTGCAAAAGCATTTAAAAAGGGAGCAAATGAAACTCACAATACTGTATTCTGTAGTAAAAATACATATGACGACATTTGAACAATGCAAGGTTGGCCTCGGATTCACGAACCTATAACAATTGTATATCTATTAATATGTATAATGTAAATCATAAAATTTCATTTATTAATATGTATTATATATATGTTTATAGTTATATAGAATTTATACTAAATTCCATTTTAAAACGTATACTTATATTATATCTTAAGTTATATTATTTATATATATATATATATATATATATATATATATATATATATATATATATATCAATTTTGTGTATATATAATTATGACTATTAATATTTATATAACTAGTGATATTAATATATTTATATACCTATATATGTGATTAGTATTGTATTTATGAAATATCATTAGTTGTTATGTGAAATATTTAATAAAATCCAAGTATATGTTATAAATATATATAGTGTACAAAAGATTTGTTTGTTAAAAATGATAATTTAGACAATAATGATTTACTACTTCTAATAATATTATAAGTATTTATAATCCTAACCTAACTTATTCATACTATAAAGTTCATAATCATTAAATATAACAATAATTACTTTTATCTTAATATTTCATTATTTATATATCTTTTATATCATAATTATAACCGCAACAAATAATATTAATATTAGTAATAATAATAATAATAATAATAATAATAATAATAATAATAATAATAATAATAATAATAATAATAATAATAATAATAATAATAATAATAATAATAATAATAATAGTAATAGTAATAGTAATAATAATAATAATAATAATAATAATAATAATAATAATAATAATAATAATAATAATAATAATAATAATAAAAAGAATAAGAATAAAGAGTATACCCTTTTTATAAAGCTTTTTGTTAAAAGCTATACCCCAAGCGTGACTCGAACCCGCGACCTCTCGGAACCCGACACCACTCAAGACCATTACTCCATAACAATTTATCTTGAATTAAACACCACAAAATCTAATATATATCTCATTTTTATTTTTCCCTCTCTTCTCAACTCAGCCCAACAAAAGGTTTCCAATGGATCTCAGCCCAAACAAAACTCGACCCAATAATAGATTAGGTGATCCATTTAAATATTAATCTGATAGGGTAGTTCTTAACCGTAATCATAAAAAGATCGAGTAAAGCAGAAGGCAGACACAGCAAGAATCCCGTTTCATGGAGTCTCCGGTTCTCCAAATCGATCAATCGATCAATCAATAATCATCAAGGTATAATCAAGTCACCGACTCATCACCATCATCGTTCAAGGTCATTTTCCGTTTTCAATCATCGTTAATCGTTATCATCATCAATCTATTATGTAATCGATTACTCAATTGATTCAAGTAAGTATTCAATTCAATTATTATTCTCTTAAGTTCTTAAATTCATCTATATTTTCTGTATACCAATTTATTCGAATCAAGAGTAGTATTTTATGATGTTCTTGGTGGGTTTATTGATAGTAATCGAATAAGATGATAAGGATTTGTGGTGTTCAAGTTTCAGGTGACCTGTAATCAAAAATTGTACAGCAGTAGCAAATAAATCGATGTTTGGTTTTGATTCAAGCTCAAACAGAACGGCAGTCGTAGCACTAGATAGGTTTCATTGTATAGCCACTACCCATTGGTGTTGGTACAGCAGTAGTGCAGACACGGTTGGGGTAGTGGGTTCACGAGTTTAGGCTGAGAATTTAATAAGGCTGTTTGATTACCCGATTTGGTTGGATCAAAGGACTCGCTAACTCCAGCTGCTGCAGCATCAGTTCTTCTTTTTCTACCTCTAAAGTGCAACAGACAGTAATCAACTTTAATACCAAAGTATGATTGAAGGAAAAGAAGCTGAGGAGTTTAGTTGGTGTTCGTTGCTGGTTTAGTTGAGTATTGGTAGTGAACCGTAACCAAAACAAAAAATATATACTCATAGTTGTTTTAATGTTGTTTGCAGGCCTGAAGATAGCAGGAGTAACGGTGTTTAAGTATCACAGGAATAGGTGACACTTTGGTGAGTTTCGGATAGAAACGGGTATAAGTTACAGGTTGTTTATGGTTTTCAAGTGTGAAGTATTCTGTAGGTGTATAGGTATATATAAATTGATAAAGAATATATGTGGATGAAATAAATGGTGGTCAAAAGATATATGTATATATTGTAGTGGTGAATGATTTGGTGTGGTGATCGATATGGGGTTTATGTTGTTGATTTCTTAGACTGGATACAAAAGTGGATTTACTGGGTTTTAGGGTGGGTTTCGACTTGAGTAATAAACAAGAAGGTAAATGCACATGTTTGATAGGTTCTGTGGTTATGTTGTGAGCTTTCGAATGCCAAAATAGAAAGCAGTATGCAGCTGCTATAGCAGCGGCCTTTGTGGTTTTCCTTTCGAGCAGCGGCGGTCGAGTTTTCATGGGATTGTCAATTGCACAGGAAACAAACAATCAAAGCAAAGGGTTCGATTGTAGTTTGGGAAATTCATCATGGTGATGGGTCGAGTAAGATGGAGACAGAAAACAGTTTGGTTATGTCATTATGGTTGTGACCGGCGGCGTAGATGGATGGTTGATCAAGAAAAGGGGAGAGTGAGTGGTGAACAGAACTCTTGTTCCTAGTGTAGGTGTATGTATATAACTCATACATATGAATAATATAGGGATAGACAAATTAGTGAAATCGAATGTGTAAAGTTAAGATAATAATAGAGAAAAAAATAAGCAGCCTCAACTTTAGTTGTTAACTTGATGTGATACCAATTTGGATACTTGTGCTTGATTTAAATCACAGCTGGAATCCATTAATGACAGAACAAATAACTAATATGTACTATAATAATGTGAAACAAAACTGATTCTGTAATCGATTTTTATAAATACAAATATTAATAATGATAATTATGAAATACTTATTATATTTTTAATATTATAAAAAAATACAATTAATTATAATAATAGACATATTAATAATATTATTAATCAGAACAATACCAACTAATAATAATAGAAATTATAATAATGATAATAATATTAATAACACTAATCTTAGTAATAATAATAATTACAACAATAACTATAAGCTGTAAATGATCATACCATTAAGGTTAACAAAATAATGAATTTTAATGTTAATAATAATATGTAATGATATTACAAGTAACATAAAGGATATAACAAGTTATTTTTATTCAATTTCTCAATATATATATTTTATATATTTATTTCCTAATATTTAATTCATATATTATATCAAATAATATTTCAAATTATATATATATATATATATATATATATATATATATATATATATATATATATATATATATATATATATATATATATATATATATATATATATATATATATATATATATATATATATATATATATATATATATATATATATATATATATATATATATATATATATATATATGTAACTATTTATAACTAGTTGTTCGTGAATCGTCGGAAACAGTCGAAGGTCAATTAAATATATGAAACAGTTCAAAAATTTTTTGAGACTCAACTTAACAGACTTTGCTTATCGTATCGAAAATATATAAAGATTAAGTTTAAATTTAGTCGAAAATTCCCGAGTCATCACAGTACCTACCCGTTAAAGAAATTTTGTCCCGAAATTTGAGTGAGGTGGTCATGGTTAACAATAAAAATGTTTTCATGGCGAATATGAGTTGATAAATAGAGTTTTATCATCATTGAGTAATATGGATAAAATAATTCGATTAATCGAAGCATATGAATGAAGCTATCATCAAAGAGTGAAATAGGAGAGTAAAGATTCATCTTAACTTTTAACAGAGTCAGGGTTGAATTCTGGAATTCAAGAGGTTTAAAAGAAAATCTAGGAAATCTATAAGATTCGATTCTTCGGCGAGTATGGAAAATTAAGATCTCTAAAATTAAATATGGTGATCCGCCTCGATTACTCTGTCTGATATATCCATTATAAATTAAACTCCTCCGTTCCATTATTCTCACCATTCCTATACTTTCTTTCTTAGTTCATACATCCAAAAGATTGTGAAAATGCTTAGTCCAGTTCTAATCCCTAATATTTTCCTGATTATCATTTCTGTCATCCTTCTTTTCAATCTTCCACCAGAAAAATCTGTTTACTTTTAATATAACCTTGGGGTGATACTATTCTTAATTATGTCGTGTCTTTATATTGCTATTCCTATTAATATCCACGGTTTGTAACTTCTGTGTTGTTATTGAGCTTTGTATCTCCCTTTATTTTTCAATATCCCTATTTCTGTTTCCTATAATCATTGTCATCCACAGTTAATACTCCCTCCTATTTTCTGCGATTTATACTCTAATTTCTATTTCGGAGCTTTGTCCCTTCGTTTCTTCTTCTTGCGGTTAGGCATCTCTTGTAACGGTCCAGAATTCGCAGATATAAATTTCAAAATAAACATTGTTAATGTTCTTAGAAAGGAATGGTAATGGCATGATCTTGATTCGTCAAATTACCAGAATATCCGGGAAAGATAGAACTATCAAGAAAATCTGTTCTTGATATGTTTATATATTAGATAAAATGTAAAAGTCGTGTAACATGGCACATGATGACGTTATGATCTGTGAATTATCACGTTCCATTAGAAACTCAGCATGACTTACTGTAATATAATCACGTTGATCAAGTGTCATTATATTATACTAACTCATGCATCAGTTCCCAACATTACTTCAATAACATTCATATTTTAAGCTCGAAAGTTTACAGAATATAGAAACTAACAGTTTCTATATGATGTAACACTGATAACACGAAGAGATTGATGATTTCAGATAAGAATAATTATAAAAATATCTTCAGAAATATGGAGGATATTTATAATGACAGATACTATGATATCTCGGAATATCTAAGATCAGAGGATGATAGAAACTATTGTCTGCAAGGGTTTAGAGTAAGGAGTAAGATATTCACTAAATACTTTAGCAGACATTGAATCATTTGGATTCTTTGAAGTCAAACTTATTCTTTGTGATTTGTCCACGGCTTCCTTAATAGTTTCGCATAATCCGCTTTTCGGTATTAAATTTTCTTTTGAATGTTTCCAACATAATGATACACAGGAAGCACGAAGAGGTATATAATTTCGGACGAGAATATTTATGAAAATATCCTCAGAAATATCGAAGATATTGATGATGATATTTTGGAATTTCTAAGTTCAATGGTTGATGAGGAAAAAATTTCTGCAAGATTTTAACTTGACTTCGGAGCAAGATATTCTCTAAAGATTTTAGCGAATCCAGAATTACCTGGATTCTTTGAATATAGGGTATGGTCCTTGTATTTGTCCTTGGTCTCCTTTGTGGTTAGCTCAATTCGTTTTCCAGTTCCAACTTTTCTGAGCTTTTCCAACATACTATTCTTTATCATCAAACTTCTGATGATTAAGGTCGTTTACGGTTGTCTACGGTTTCTGCTGCTTCATTAAGTTTTTTTTTTTTTCAACAATCAGAGTATTGATTTGTAGACTGAGTACTTTTCAGAATTTCAGAATGAAAGATCATAATTCTAAGAGATAAATGTTATACATATAACTGTTGATGTAGATATGCTGTGAGTTTTCAAAGTACTGATTGCTGATTCCCGATAATTGGTATGGCAGTTCTCGTTACAAGATGCAGATGAGTATATGATAAGAATTCAATAGATAAATATAGTGTTTTGTCGAAGAGATTTAAGCCAAGGAGCAACGAGGTTGCTGATACATCTACTGGTAATATGGTGGGATATAAAAGGTTCCCCGGTAACAACAAAAGAGCACGCATATATATCAAGATTATAATAAGGTTAATCCGAATGAAAATCGAAGTTGACTTGCTGGAGCTGTGACAAAATTGACTAATTTTGAAAAGGGATTGCAAAGTTATTTTCGGTAATAACAACGCCAAAAGAGCTAGCACGGATACGTGTTAAACGTTTACTCAGGTTCCGAGTGTTTTCAAGTGTATAACTATATGTATCAATCTTTTCTTCCGTATATGAAGTGCGGTTGGTTCATCTTTTCAATTGAGGTGTTTTCAAGAATCATTGAAGAGTTTGAACGTAGATTGTAATCGTCAAGATACATTTGAGGTTTAAGATGAAGTCAAGTGGCAAACTTGAAGAAGTTTTTAGTTTCATATGTTATAATCAATATTTTAATTCATTTTAATTGTCCAATGTTATTTGTCCACAGTCGATAGTCCACAGTTGACAGTCCAATAATTCATATATAGTTTAATATATAATATTCGAATTAATTAATACATATCGTGACCCGTATTCGTCTCAGACTCGATCACAACTCAAAGTATATATATTATTATAGAATCAACCTCAACCCTGTATAGAGAACTCGATCATTACTGCATATAGAGTGTCTATGGTGATTCCAAATAATATATATAGATGCGTCGATATGATATGTCAAAACCTTGCATACGTGTCCCGATATTTAAAGTGCGTAAAATTAATAACAGAAAATAAATGACTATAAATAAAGTGCGTAAAGTAAATAATAGAAATTAAATGACGATAAATAAAATTGCGAGAATATAAATTGCGATAATTAAATTGCGGTAAATAAAAATGTAACCAGTTAGCTAGGAACAGTTAGCGTGGATTCTTAACAATAATTTAATTAGTTAATTAGTTTATTTCTAACTAATTTTATTTTGTTCACTGTTTTCTTCATTATGCCACTTGTTGGATTCTGAGAAGTCAAAATCCAAATATGAAATTGAATAAAAATGGTTATTCTGTGGTGAACGGATTCGTATATCGGTGGTTGTAAGTAGGATAGTGAATGACTATTGAATCAGATTGGAAGAATGTACAGTGTAACTTATTAATGTGAAATCTAAATATTCCTCAGGTATTACCTACCCGTTAAAATATTTTCACTATTAACAGTTTGTATGAAAGAATTTTTAATTACAATCTTTATGAAGACATATATACATATATATTTTCATCAGATGTAATTTTTGAATTTAATGAGTTAATATGATATTAAACTCATCTGGTTTACCGTTAGATCTAGAATACATAATCTCTAAAACATTAGAGATTACATAATCATCATGAAGAACGAAGATGTAGAATGTCATGTAGAATGATGATTATACTCGAGGTACAGAATGAGATGTTGAGGCATGGATTGTTGATGGTACTGGTGCTGTTACTGATGGTATTGTTGGTGTCGGTGATGTTGCTGAAGCTGGTACATTTTGCACCATATTCTCCAAATTGATTACTCGATCGCGAAGTTCGTTGACTTCTTCTATTATTCCGGGATGATTTTCGATCTAAACGAGTGAACGAATAAGGTTTAGAATCTAAGATAGTATATGATCGTGACAAGATACTCTGAAAATGAGAGAGAAAAAGGTGTCTCAAACAGGTTCGCTGGTAAGCGCTTCAGGTTCATTGTCAAGAGGTGAATTCGGTTGGTGGAAGGGATCGCCTTCTTCGCGTCTCCATTGATTAAGTTGACTACGAACTCATCAGA
Organism: Rutidosis leptorrhynchoides; assembly: GCF_046630445.1. Taxonomy (NCBI): domain Eukaryota; kingdom Viridiplantae; phylum Streptophyta; class Magnoliopsida; order Asterales; family Asteraceae; genus Rutidosis; species Rutidosis leptorrhynchoides. The sequence goes on from NC_092336.1 coordinate 279,268,832, forward strand.
TGAATTGGGCATGGATGATTGGTTGATTCATTCTGGTGACGTTGTTTCCGGAGCTTAGATGACTATCCATTCGGAATAACTGTCGGGGTAATTATCGGAATAGTTGTTGGAATCCGAGGGACTCGAACTGGTTGAGGGATCTATCTCGTACGATCAAATGAAGGATTTTCGATAAGGAATAGATTATAGGATGTAGATTAGTACCCTACAATACATAGTTTACATATGCATATATAGTACTAAAATCCCATAAGTTACGGAGAAATCTACGGAAGCTGTCAGGCAAAGGTAACAATAACAGATACGCTAAGATATGAATTTATCTATACACTGTCTATGCAATAGAGGCAGTAAGAAGTGTCTAGAATTTAAGGATGATAAGCAAATAATTTCTGACACGAAATGATAAGCAAAACTTTTGACATGTAGATACGGTCGAAGTCCAGACTCACTAAAGCATCCTAACGACTATCAGTTAGACACACTAATGTAAGACCTGGTTCGCTAAGACCACCGCTCTGATACCAACTGTGAAGACCCGTCCTAATCCATCCGGACGAAGTCCATATCGATTATAAACGATTCACAACAGTTGATTACATCGCGAGGTACTTGACCTCTATATGATACATTTACAAACATTGCATTCGTTTTTGAAAAGACAATCTTTCATTACATCGAAAGTTGACGGCATGCATACCATTTCATAATACATCTAACTATAATTGACTTAATAATAATCTTGATGAACTCAACGACTCGAATGCAACGTCTTTTGAAATATGCCATGAATGACTCTAAGTAATGTCTCTAATATGAGCTAATGCACAGCGGAAGATTTCTTTCATACCTGAGAATAAACATGCTTTAAAGTGTCAACCAAAAGGTTGGTGAGTTCATTAGTTTAACATAAATAATCATTTCATAATTTTAATAGACCACAAGATTTCATATTTCTATTTCTCATAAACATATGTCCCATGCATAGAGACAAAAATATCATTCATATGGATTGAACACCTGGTAACCGACATTCACAATATGCATATAAGAATATCCCCATCATTCCGGGATCCTCCTTCGGACATGATATAAATTTCGAAGTACTAAAGCATCCGGAACTTTGGATGGGGCTTGTTGGGCCCGATAGATCTATCTTTAGAATTCGCATCACGGGTGTCTGTTCCCTAATTCTTAGATTACCAGACTAAAAAGGGTGATATTCGATTCAATAATCCAACCATAGAATGTAGTTTCGATTACTTGTGTCTATTTCGTAAAACATTTATAAAAGCAGCGAATTTATTCCCAGTCCCAAAAATATATATTGCAAAAGCATTTAAAAAGGGAGCAAATGAAACTCACAATACTGTATTCTGTAGTAAAAATACATATGACGACATTTGAACAATGCAAGGTTGGCCTCGGATTCACGAACCTATAACAATTGTATATCTATTAATATGTATAATGTAAATCATAAAATTTCATTTATTAATATGTATTATATATATGTTTATAGTTATATAGAATTTATACTAAATTCCATTTTAAAACGTATACTTATATTATATCTTAAGTTATATTATATATATATATATATATATCGATTTTGTATATATATAATTATGACTTTTAATATTTATATAACTAGTGATATTAATATATCTATATACCTATATATGTGATTAGTATTGTATTTATGAAATATCATTAGTTGTTATGTGAAATATTTAATAAAATCCAAGTATATGTTATAAATATATATAGTGTATAAAAGATTTGTTTGTTAAAAATGATAATTTAGACAATAATGATTTACTACTTCTAATAATATTATAAGTATTTATAATCCTAACTTATCTTATTCATACTATAATGTTCATAATCATTAAATATAACAATAATTACTTTTATCTTAATATTTCATTATTTATATATCTTTTATATCATAATTAAAACCGCAACAAATAATATCAATATTAGTAATAATAATAATAATAATAATAATAATAATAATAATAATAATAATAATAATAATAATAATAATAATAATAATAATAATAATAATAATAATAATAATAATAAAAAGAATAAGAATAAAGAGTATACCCTTTTTATAAAGCTTTTTGTAAAAACCTATACCCGAAGCGTGACTCGAACCCGCGACCTCTCGAAACCCGACACCACTCAAGACCATTACTCCATAACAATTTATCTTGAATTAAACACCACAAAATCTAATATATATCTCGTTTTTATTTTTCCCTCTCTTCTCAACTCAGCCCAACAAAAGGTTTCCAATGGATCTCGGCCCAAACAAAACTCGACCCAATAATAGATTAGGTGATCCATTTAAATATTAATCTGATAGGGTAGTTCTTATCCCTAATCATAAACAGATCGAGTAAAGCAGAAACAGATCGAGTAAAGCAGAAGGCAGACGCAGCAAGAATCCCGTTTCATGGAGTCTCCGGTTCTCCAAATCGATCAATCGATCAATCAATAATCATCAAGGTATAATCAAGTCACCGATTCATCACTATCATCGTTCAAGGTCATTTTCCGTTTTCAATCATCGTTAATCGTTATCATCATCAATCTATTATGTAATCGATTACTCAATTGATTCAAGTAAGTATTCGATTCAATTATTATTCTCTTAAGTTCTTAAATTCATCTATATTTTCTGTATACCCATTTATTCGAATCAAGAGTAGTATTTTATGATGTTCTTGGTGGGTTTATTGATAGTAATCGAATAAGATGATAAGGATTTGTGGTGTTCGAGTTTCAGGTGACCTGTAATCAGAAATTGTACAGCAGTAGCAAATAAATCGATGTTTGTTTTGATTCAAGCTCAAACAAAATGGTAGTCGTAGCACTAGATGGGTTTCATTGTATAGCCACTACCCAGTGGTGTTGGTACAGCAGTGGTGCAGACACGGTTGGGGTAGTGGGTTCACGAGTTTAGGCTGAGAATTTAATAAGGCTGTTTGATTACCTGATTTGGTTGGTTCAAAGGACGCGCTAACTCCAGCTGCTGCAGCATCAATTCTTCTTCTTCTGCCTCTAAAGTGCAACAGACAGTAATCAACTGTAATACCAAAGTATGATTGAAGGAAAAGAAGCTGAGGAGTTTAGTTGGTGTTCGTTGCTGGTTTAGTTGAGTATTGGTAGTGAACCGTAACCAAAACAAAAAATATATACTCATAGTTGTTTTAATGTTGTTTGCAGGCCTGAAGATAGCAGGAGTAACGGTGTTTAAGTATCACAGGAATAGGTGACACTTTGGTGAGTTTCGGATAGAAACAGGTATAAGTTACAGGTTGTTTATGGTTTTCAAGTGTGAAGTATTCTGTAGGTGTATAGGTATATATAAATTGATAAAGAATATATGTGGATGAAATAAATGGTGGTCAAAAGATATATGTATATATTGTAGTGGTGAATGATTTGGTGTGGTGATCGATATGGGGTTTATGTTGTTGATTTCTTAGACTGGATACAAAAGTGGATTTACTAGGTTTTAGGGTGGGTTTCGACTTGAGTAATAAACAAGAAGGTAAATGCACGTGTTTGATAGGTTGTGTGGTTGTGTTGTGAGCTTTCGAATGCCAAAACAGAAAGCAGTCTGCAGCTGCTATAGCAGCTGCCTTTGTGGTTTTCCTTTCGAGCAGCGGCGGTCGAGTTTTCATGGGATTGTCAATCGAACAGGAAACAAACAATCAAAGCAAAGGGTTCGATTGTAGTTTGGGAAATTCGTCATGGTGATGGGTCGAGTAAGCTGGAGACAGAAAACAGTTTGGTTATGTCATTATGGTTGTGACCGGCGGCGTAGATGGATGGTTGATCAAGAAAAGGGGAGAGTGAGTGATGAACGGAACTCTTGTTCCTAGTGTAGGTGTATGTATATAACTCATACATATGAATAATATAGGGATAGACAAATTGGTGAAATCGAATGTGTAAAGTTAAGATAATAATAGAGAAAAAAATAAGCAGCCTCAACTTTAGTTGTTAGCTTGATGTGATACCAATTTGGATACTTGTGTTTGATTTAAATCACAGCTGGAATCCATTAATGACAGAACAAATAACTAATATGTACTATAATAATGTAAAACAAAACTGATTCTGTAATCGATTTTTATAAATACAAATATTAATAATGATAATTATGAAATACTTATTATATTTTTAATATTATAAAAAAATACAATTAAGTATAATAATAGACATATTAATAATATTATTAATCAGAACAATACCAACTAATAATAATAGAAATTATAATAATGATAATAATATTAATAACACTAATCTTAGTAATAATAATAATTACAACAATAACTATAAGCTGTAAATGATCATACCATTAAGGTTAACAAAATAATGAATTTTAATGTTAATAATAATATGTATTGATATTACAAGTAACATAAAGGATATAACAAGTTATTTTTATTCAATTTCTCAATATATATATTTTATATATTTATTTCCTAATATTTAATTCATATATTATATCAAATAATATTTCAAATTATATATATATATATATATATATATATATATATATATATATATATATATATATATATATATATATATATATATATATATATATATATATATAACTATTTATAACTAGTTGTTCGTGAATCGTCGGAAACAGTCGAAGGTCAATTGAATATATGAAACAGTTCAAAATTTTTTTGAGACTCAACTTAACAGACTTTGCTTATCGTATCGAAAATATATAAAGATTAAGTTTAAATTTAGTCAAAAATTCCCGGGTCATCACAACTACCTACGAGCGACGTTTCAATGAACTGGCTTTAATGTGTCCTGGAGCATTTGAGGACGAAGAAGCAAAAATTGAAGCATTCATAAAAGGGTTGCCGGAACGAATCCAAGAGCATGTAGGTGCTAACGACCCTACAACAATGCAGAAAGCGAGATGTATAGCCCACAAATTGATAGGCCAAATTACAGGAAGGATAAAGAAAGAAGCGACCGAGGAGGCCATAATGAAACAGGGAAAAAGAAAGTGGGAGGAAAGCAGTGATCAGGGTCACCAGTACAACAACAACAATCAAAACAACAACTACAACAACAATCGCAACTACCCCAACAACAACAATAATCGAAACAACAACCGCAACAACAACCGCAACAATAACCGCAACAACCATCCCAATAATAATAACACCAACAACAATCTCAATCACAACAATAAGAATAACAAATGACTCAACAACAATAACCCTAACAACAAGAACAACAACAACAACAACGACGACGACAACAAAAGGCAAAGAACTATATGCCCCAGGTGTGATACGTTTCATCCTGAATGGTTTTGTAGAGAATTATGTACCAAGTGTAATAGGAATGGCCATATTGCGGCAAAGTGTGAAGTCTACGGACCAAATAGAAACAAAGGAGTAAATAATGCCGGAACAAATAATAACGGCGTTGTTTGCTATGGATGTGGAAAACCGGGCCATACCATAAACCAGTGCAGGAATGGAAATAGGCAAGGCCGTGGCAGAGCCTTCAACATTAATGGGAAGAAAGCACAGGAAGACCCGGAGCTTGTTACGGGTACGTTTCTTATCAACAATACACCTGCTTATGTTTTATTTGATTCGGGTGCCGATAGAAGTTATATGAGTAGAGAATTTTGTGCCAAATTAAATTGCTCGTTAACGCCTTTGGATAAAAAGTGTATAGTTGAAGTAGCAAACGATAAACTAATTAAGGTTGATAAAATTTTCCGAAATCGAAAAATTAGTTTAGTTAGCGAAACGTTTGCAATTGATTTAATACCGGTGGAATTAGGAAGCTTCGATGTAATTATTGGAATGGACTGGATGTCCAAGGTGAAAGCCAAAGTTGTTTGTCATGAGAAGGCGATTCGCATTCCGAGAGAAAACGGGTTACCCTTAATGGTGTACGGAGAAAAGGGTAATGCCAAATTAAATCTTAGTAGTTTGAAGGCGCACAAACTAATAAGAAAAGGTTGCTATGCCATACTAGCACACGTCGAGAAGGTTGAAAAAGAAGAAAATTCCTGAGGTGTTTCCGGACGAATTACCGGGACTACCTCCACACCGATCCGTTGAATTTCAAATAGATCTTGTACCAGGAGCCGAACCAATAGCTAGTGCTCCATATAGACTTACGCCCACGGAAATGAAAGAATTACAAAGTCAGCTACAAGAATTATTAGAACGTGGTTTTATCCGACCGAGTACGTCACTATGGGGAGCTCCAATTTTGTTCGTTAAAAAGAAAGATGGGTCTTTTCACATGTATCGATTACCGTGAGCTGAACAAAGTAACCATCAAAAACCGATACCCTTTACCCCGAATCGACGACCTATTTGATCAACTCCAAGGTTCGAACGTATACTCCAAAATAGACTTAAGATCGGGTTATCATCAACTGAGGGTTAAAGAAGCCGATATACCAAAAAAAGCCTTCAGAACTCGTTATGGCCATTACGAATTCATGGTTATGCCATTCGGTCTAACCAATGCACCTGCAGTTTTCATGGATCTCATGCACTGAGTATGTAGTCCATATTTAGATAAGTTTGTTATTGTCTTTATTGATGACATTCTTATCTATTCGAAGAATAACCAAGAACACGAACAACACTTGAGAATTGTATTAGAGTTGTTAAGAAAAGAACAACTTTATGCAAAATTCTCTAAGTGCGCTTTTTGGTTAAATGAAGTACAATATTTTGGCCACGTAGTCAGTAGTAATGGAATCAAAGTTGATCCCGCCAAGATCGAAGCCATCAAAAATTGGGAAACCCCGAAAACTCCAACACAAATACGTCAATTTTTGGGGTTAGCCGGTTATTATAGGAGATTTATTCAAGATTTCTCCCGAGTAGCCAAACCTTTAACTGCCTTGACACACAAGGGGAAAAAGTATGAATGGACTTCCGAACAAGAGGGTGCCTTCCAATTGTTGAAAAAGAAGTTGACTACGGCACCTATTTTATCGTTACCTGACGGAATGGAAGATTTTGTTATCTACTGCAACGCATCAAGAATGGGTTTTGGGTGTGTTCTTATGCAATGGAAGAAGGTGATTGCATATGCTTCTCGACAACTCAAAATTCATGAACAAAACTACACCACACATGATCTGGAATTGGGCGCAGTTGTTTTTGCATTAAAGATGTGGAGACATTATCTATATGGGGTCAAGTTTATTGTATACACCGACCACAAAAGTATCCAACATATTTTAAATCAAAAGTAACTAAATATGAGGCAGCGTAGGTGGGTTGAGCTGTTAAATGATTATGATTGTGAAATCCGTTACCACCCGGGGAAAGCGAATGTGGTAGCCGATGCCTTGAGTAGAAAGGAAAGAGAACCTATTCGAGTAAAAGCTATGAACATGATTATTCATACTAATCTTAGTACTCGAATAAAAGAGGCACAACAGGAGGTTTTGAAGGAAGGAATTTTTGGTAAGGAAATACCCAAAGGATTCGAAAAACAGCTTAATATTCGGGAAGACGGAACCAGGTATTTAACTGAAAGAATTTGGGTACCAAAGAATGGGGATTTGAGGAAAGTGGTACTAGATGAAGCACATAAAACCAGATATTCAATACATCCCGGAGCAGGGAAAATGTACCAAGACCTCAAAAGAAACTTTTGGTGGCCAGGAATGAAGGCCGATATAGCCACATATGTAGGAGCATGTTTGACTTGTTCTAAAGTTAAAGCTAAACATCAGAAACCATCGGGTCTACTCCAACCACCTGAAATCCTAGAATGGAAATGGGAAAACATTACCATGGATTTCATTGCTAAGTTACCGAGAACCGCAGGTGGTTATGATATGATTTCGATAATAGTCGATCGTCTTACTAAGTCAGCACACTTTCTGCCAATAAAAGAAGAGGACGGTATAGAGAAATTAGCACGATTATACCCGAAAGAAGTTGTTTCTAGACATGGTATACCAATCTCTATTATCTCTGATCGTGATAGCAGATTTACTTCCAGATTCTGGCAGGCATTACACGAAGTGTTGGGAACTCGTCTAGATTTAAGTACTGCCTATCATCCACAAACTGATGGGCAGAGTGAAAGGACGATTCAGACACTCGAAGACATGCTACGAGCATGTGTTATTGATTTTAGAAGCAGTTGAGATTGACATCTACAATTAGCTGAGTTTTTCTACAACAACAGCTACCATTCTAGTATTGAGGCGGCACCATTCGAGGCACTTTATGGTAGAAAGTGCAGGTCTCCGATTTGTTGGAGTGATGTGGGGGATAAATAGATTACAGGTCCAAAAATTATCCAAGAAACCACCGATAAAATCATTCAGATTCAGCAATGATTGAAAACAGCTCTGAGTCGACAAAAGAGCTATGCAGATGTTAGGAAAAAACCTTTAGAGTTTGAGGAGGGTGATATGGTTATTCTTAAGGTATCACCTTGGAAAAGTGTTATTCGTTTTGGAAAGCGGGGGAAATTGAGCCCAAAATACATTGGGCCATTCAAGATTGAAAAACGCATTGGGCCGGTGGCCTATCGACTTGAGCTACCTCCACAATTAGAAAAGATTCACAACACCTTTCATGTTTCGAACCTCAAGAAATGCCTAGCTACCGAAGATCTCATTATCCCTTTAGACGAAATTTAGATTGATGAGAAACTAAATTTCGTTAAAGAACCCGTCAAAATTATGGATCGTGAGGTCAAACGACTCAAACAAAGTAAGATACCAATCGTTAAGGTTCGATGAAATGCTCGAAGAGGACCTGAATTTACTTGGGAACGAGAAGACCAAATGAAGCTGAAGTACCCACATTTGTTTTCCGATATCGCACGTTAACTAGGTACTATTCTAAATTTCGGGACGAAATTTAATTTAACGGGTGTGTAATGTAACGACCCGAATTTTTTCCGCTAATATATATAAGATTAATATTTACATAATTAAATGTTTTCAACATGTTAAGCAATCCAACTTGTTAAGACTTGTCTATTTGAAATGAATTTCATACAAACGTTTGTCCACCCAGTTTGTCTGACGATTCACGAACGTCATAACGTGTAATAATTATTTAATGGAATATATATATATGGATATATATATATATATATATATATATATATATATATATATATATATATATATATATATATATATATAAATTGTTAAAATGATATTTAAGTATTTCATTAAGTATATTAACAATTGGTTATATATATAAAATGAGACTACTAACTTAAAGACTTCGAAACAATATACATATATGTAATGTTTTTCGACGTCTTAAACCCTAATTTAAACTAAATGTATATGTATTGTATTAAGATGTATTAATACACTTTTGAAAGACTTAAATACATATATACTAACATACTTATACTCAACAAAGATAGCTATACTCATAATCTCATTCAATTCCATCAAGAATTCTATTCGTATTAGTTCGGTATTTACACCCGTATCATACCCAGCTTCCATACTTAAATACTATGAGTATATACCAATATGAAATACCAATTATAGCCTCCTTAGCAGCCCTATGAGTCACAAGACAAGGATAAACATGATGGAGACTTGTGGGAACCAACATTTAACTTCTAGTTTGCATTATTATGCTATATTCTAAATTTTGATAAAGTCTCTTAACCATATGCATGAACCATGACTTTTAACACTCTTTTTACTCATTCATATCAGCTGTTTAACTTACCTTCACTCTCATAATACTCACACACAAGAACTCCAAGTATTCTCTCCATTTTTTACTCTTTAAACACTCTTTAAACACACATACTTCAAGTACTAGAAAATCTTCATTCACTTTGATCATAAACTAGCTTCAAGAACACTTTGTTAACTCATCTACTCCTCTTTATCAAGGTAAGAATCATATATAGGCTTTGGTTCAATTCATATACTTATAACTATCTTAATTCAAGATAGAAATCTTATTCGAACTTTTGTTCATTCTATGATTCTACTCCAAGGATTACAAGCCATCAAGGATATCTTTGATCACAAGATTATCATCTTATTTTCTCAGCAACTTTGTTCATTTATTTTGAGGTAGTCACCTTATTCATAATCTTTTTCGATTCATATCCATATAGCTATCTTATTATGAGTTTATAACTTACAACAACAAGAACATAGTTTAGATTAATTCTAAACTTGTTCACAAACAAATTTAATCCTTCTAACTTGACTTTTAAAATACTTCAACACATGTATTATGATAATATGTCAAGCTAACATAAGGATATAAAACTTGTAAACACGAAGAACACCTTAAAACTGAACATACGCCGTCATAGATCATCGGGGGCTGTTTTGGGTTTAATTTTAAAAACCTATCTTAAACTTTGACTTAAAAGATTTCCTTTGGTGAAAAATCTTATTTTATATGGATATGAAATATATCCAAAATCTATGGTTAAACTCTAAGTGGAAGTAGGTTTTTCAAAAGGGTCATCAAGATGTCGTTCTTACAACGGATATGACTATCTTCTCTTATTTGACACCTAAGCTGTATTTTCAACTATAAACTTATACTTTTTCTATTAAGATTAATAATTTTGAGTTCGATACGAAACCATGGCAACTCGAATCACTCAAAACGGATTTGTAACGAAGAAATTATGGGTAAAACAAAATTGGATATTTTTACTTGTTTTTAGCTACGGTTTTGATTAATAAAAATGGATGCTAACCTTATCCTAGCTAACTTACCTTGTATCCTACATGTATTTATACCTGTCTTTTTCCCGAACTTATGGAAATACAATTTATAATAGTCGTGATTAAGTTCTACGACAATATATTATAGTCTTAATAAAGATCGTAAGGCACCATATATATATATATATATATATATGACTTGATCACCGTGGATTCATATACAAAGTTTTGACATATCATTTTGACTTCTTCTATATATATTATTGGAACGAACTATTAGACACCATTGGCAGTAATCTCGAGTTAGCTGTGGGTCGAAGTGGATTCCAAAATATTATATACTTTGAGTTGTGATCGAGCCTGAGACATGTATAAAATGGGTTACGGATTGCTTCAGACAATATACATATTATGTGTCTTATTATATTAAGACAATATATTATAGTGTTAGTGAATTCTAACACAATATACGCATTTATATTTATATATATATATATATATATATATATATATATATATATATATACTGTTGGACTATTGGACTATTGGACTATTGGACTACGAACGTTGGACTACTAACAATGGACAGTAAAAATTATCACAAGTATCATAAGTATGGAATATATATATATATATATATATATATATATATATATATATATATATATATATATATATATATATCTTGACACAAGAATATTATTATTAGGTTCGTGAATTTGTCAAAAGGCCAAGTCTTATCACCATCTATTCGGAAATCATCACAAGTGAGTTATAGTCCCATTTTTACTTTCTAAATTATTTTGGGATGAGAATACATGCAAATTTATAAATGTTTTACAAAATAAGCACAAATTCATAAAACTACATTCTACGACTGTTTTGTTATACCGGATATCTGTACTTATTATTATTATGCTTGGTAACCTAAGAATTAGTGAAAAACACTAATTGACGTGAATCCTAAAGGTAGATCTACGGGCACCAACCACCACCATTTTCGAGTAGTGGAAATGCTTTAGTACTTCGAAGGGTTCTTGTCATACATTTGAATAGTGGAATGTATGATGCCAGATATCTTAAGCGCTCTATGTTAAGGTTGGTTACCAGGCGACTCATCGTATGAATGATTTTTGCAGTTGTAATGATCCTGCGCATTTAATTAAATGAAATCTTGTAGCTTATTAAATGTTATGATTATTATATAGAAATTAAACCTATGACTCACCAACATTTTTTGTTGACGTTTTAAGCATGTTTATTCTCAGGTGAATATTAAAAATGCTTCCGCTATCGTATGCCAACCCAAGGTCAAGATTTGGAGTCAGCATAATTGTTTATATTGTTTAAACTTGCATTCGGAGTGTTGTTGTAATATATTTGATCATATTGTAATGGGTTGTGTAAAAACTTATTTATTTGTGGAGATTGTCTTTGATAGACAATCTAAATTATGTCATTAAGACCTTTATTCAATAATAAAGGTTATGGTTGTTTTTAAAAATGAATGCAAGATTTAAAAAACGTCTCATATAGAGGTCAAAACCTCGCAAAGAAACCAATTAATATGAAACGTTTATAATTAATATGAACGCAGCATTTCACAATACAAAGAATCATCATCTAAATCATTTCAAGGAAGCAAACATCAAAACAAATTACATATTCGGAATCCTTGCATCTTCCTCTTCGAATCCATACCAACTTTGTTGCATTTGGGTAACTTTCTAAAAACGATAGATTTTGTGTTCTTGATGTTTTTAACTTATAGAAGTGTTAATTAGTGTCTATGGATCAAGTCTAACATGAATATATGATTCATATGCTTGTTCTTGTCATTTTGATGTAACTAGCTTAAACTTGAAATGGGTGTGCTTAATCTTGAGTTTTGGTGGATCATATGTTGTTAGATGTTAAAAGTGCATGTATTAAATGTGTTACTAGCATCACTAGCTTCAATTTGGTATGTAAGTTGACTTGGAAAAACCTCATTAACATGATTAAGGATTTTATGATTGTTGGTTAGGATTTGGTAGCCTTAAATGTGATTTTTGATGCATTAAAAGCCTTGAAATGTCATTTGTAAGTGTTTAGTAGTATTGTATGTGTAATTACCTACGAAACGGCGTATTAAATGTGTGTAGTAAGTTCCCGAATCATCTTATGCGTTTTACGAACTTGAAACCGTGATAACGAACTTTAAGTGATCAATTTACGAGAATTCGATTATTGTAAATGATGTTTTTGATTGATGAAAAGTATTTAGTTGTATTCCTTGTTAAATTACCTTTCCAACGATATAAGATACGTGTTTTGAATATTTACGGTTCATAAGTTATGGTTGTTTGAAGTTGGATTCGTTTAAGTGTTCAAAACTTCCAGACTTGCTGAACATATACATGGAGCGGCGCTCCATAACCTTGAGCGGCGCTCCAAATCCGGCTGTCCAAAGTTTCACTTTTTTGTTTAATTCTAACTATGCTACGCACCTCCAATTAACATGAAACTTATTCTAACATGCTCATATATGATTATTAGATTTAGAAAAATAGTTCGGGACCCGACCCGAATGTGTTGACTTTTTCGTTGACTTTGCCTTGACCAAAGTTGACTTTTGCCCAAACTTAACCAAATACTTATGCAATCATTCTAACATGCTTTTATCTTTGTATCTTGCATGAAACTTGACAAATTGACTCACATGCTATATTTATCGAGTCGTAACGAGCCATAGGACTAATTAAACACTTTGACCGACCGTGATTACCGATATTAATACAACCTATTTGTTTAGGTCAATACTAGCATTTGTTCTTACACACGTTTAGCTTGTGAAGTACTTATTTACTCGTGCACTCAAGGTGAGATCATAGTCCCACTTTTACTCTTTTATACTTATACTTGGGATGAGAAAACATAAACGATTCATACTTTTATACTTTGAACACGAATACAAAAGCAAAGACACGTACGAGTTAGGACGAAAATCCTCAAATCCAATTATCATTAGTTACACTTATAGGGTGTAAGCGAGAACTTATGTTGTGTGGCCATACGGGTTTAACGAACCCTCATTCGGACGGTTCGCTACCGTTAGCGAATGAAATATAATTTTATCGGAATAGTGTAGGTTCTAACACTATATGCAGAGGTAAGATTCAGTTAAGTTTGATAATTGGATGCTCGTGATACAAACACATCTTTTGAGATGTATATGTAGCGACCCGGCAAAATCGTCATTGACGGTGCCGTTAACTTAGGTCCCGTTGCGTGGTCATAGTCTCTATATGAGACGCGTTTGACCAAAATTATGTCGCATTCATTTAAAACGTACAAGACTTACAAAGTTTATTTTACCAAACAGATCGACAATGAGTTTAAGTGTACAAAAGTTATAAAGTGTAAATGAAATAACTTGCGACATAATTAGTTTAAAATCACAGTTTGCTATAAACAGCGAAAGTATGTATGCTTAAAGTTTGAATCCAAAAGCGCTATCCCTAGCGTATGCATGTATGCTTGACTCCAAGCAAGTAATCAAAGTGTGCGGAAGCATGTATCAAGTAGCCAAGTATGAACCAGAGAAACATATAGAAAACTGTCAACGAAAAACGTTGGTGAAATCATAGATGTAGTAATAAACGTTATTTTTGAACCACAAGATTTAGTATCTCCATAAAATTGATCATCCAAAAGTTGCATTCCAAAAGTTTGTTCGCGAGCACCCAATTATCAATGCTTAACATTCCTTCCATAGAACCCCATCACAATAGTGTTAGAACATACACTGTTTCTCGAAAATATATTTCATTCGTAAACGGTAGCGAACCGTTTGAATGAGGGTTTGTCAAACCCGTATGGCCACACAATATAAGTTCTCGCTTACACCCTGCAAGTGAAACTAATGATAATCGAATTGAGGATTTTTGTTCTAACTCGCTGTGGAATGTTTGTTTCATCGTACTTGTGTTCAAAGTATAAAAGTAAGTAGTACAAAATGTAACAAAGTATATATTTCTCATCCCACAATTTAAAAGTATAAAAAGTTGTTGAAAAGGTGGGACTATGATCTCACCTCGAGTGCACGAGTATAAATGTACTTCACAAAGTAAATGTGTGCATGATAGTTGCTTAGCCTCAACCTAAACAAGTAAGTTGTATCAATTAACCGGTTACGACACAAGGTCGGGCGAAATGTGTTCAATTAGTCCTATGGCTCGTTACGACTCGATTATGTAGCATGTGAATCAATTTGTCAAGTTTCATGCAAGATACAAGTATAGAAACAAGTTAGGAAGATTGCACAATCATTTGGTTAAGTTTGACAAAAAGTCGAACTTCGATCGGTCAAAGTCAACGAAAAGTCAACACGTTCGGGTCGGGTCCCGAACTATTTTTCTGAGGTTTTTAATCATATATGAGCATGTTAGAACAAGTTACATGTGAATCGGAGGTGCGTAGCATAGCAAACATTATTCAAAAATCGTCAAAGTTGGACAGACCACTTTGGCGTGCCGCGCGGGTATATGACGCGCCGCGCCATTACCTGTGCAGAGAATTCTGGCAGTTTTCACACTCAAGCACGAATCCAACTTCAAATACCCATAAATCCTAAACCGTAAACATCCAAAACAAGTATCTTATATCGTTGGAAAGGTATTTTGACAAGGAATACAACTAACTACTTTTCACCAAGCAAAAACATCAATTACAATAACCGAAAACACGTCAATTGATCAATAAAGGTTTATTTTCAAAGTTTCAAGTTCATCAAATGCATTTTAAGTTTCGGGAATCCAATTCACACATATGATATGCCGTTTTGAAGGTAATGAAACGTGCATTACAACTAAACACTTACAAATAGCATTTCATGGCATTCAAGCATCAAAAAGTTCGTTTTAAGTCTATCAAACCCTAACCAAAATCCACAAAAATCAATATTCATGTTTTGAAGTTTTCTTAGTCAACCGATGCATCAAAACGAGGCTAGTGATACTAGTAACACAATTAAAACATGAACTTTAACAATTTAACAACATTAACTCATCTAAAATCAAAGATTAAGCACACCCATTTTCAAGTTCATGCTAGTTACTTCAAAACAACAAATCGAGCAAATAAATCATATTTTCATGTTATACACGAGCCATAGACACTAACTAACACCATTTCAAGTCAAAAACATGAATTTAGAGAAATATAGAGTTTTAGAAATATTACCCAAACGCGATGAAATTGGTACCAAAATGTAGAGGATGAAGAGAGGATCACGAATATGTAATTTGTTTTGTGATGAACTTCCTTGATTGAATTTAGATGATAAATCTTTGATGTTGGGGTTTGAGAGAAAATATGGAAGTAGCAAGAATGAGGGAGGTGGAATGGATGGAGGAGAAGGCCACTTTGACTATTTGACCTAGTCAAATTTTTGCCCACTTGACAAGTTTAGTCCCTCAAGTTTCAAAGCGGGTGCGGGAATTAACCGAGCGAATATTTTTAAAACGCTAGAGTAAACGAGTGATGTTATAATTAAATAACGGGAATATTATGAACGTTAGTCAACGGAAAATACGAATTTAAATAACGAAAGATATTATTTAAAAAAAAGACAGTGTTAAAAATAAATTTAATGGAAAAATGCGGGATGTTACATTACCTACACCTTAAAAGAAATTTTGTCCCGAAATTTAGTTGGAAGTAGTAATCGTTGTTTCTTCTTCGAAACCTTGCGTTGCCAATTCAACGAATAGGTGAAAGTACTTCCTTGGGCATTATAACGAACTTGACAGTCAAGATCTTACGTTGTTTTAAAGTTTGGTTTCACGATTCATAGTTTCAACCGGTCCTCTTAGGAAGTGAAGTTAATCATCGATAGTAAGCTCGTCGAAAAGGATAGCAAGTTCTCGTTCCACAAGACACTTCTTTAAGTTTGATACATGTAACATAGGGTGAATGGGGACTTAAATGAGTCAGAAAATCTAAACGACTAGCAACGGGTCCAAACGACCCAAGATTTAAAAGGATCAAAATATCGCGTATTTTTCTTTCTACGTTTCCCGAAATTGATTACACCTTTCTAAGGGGTGACTTTTAACGTTGCGCGGTTACCCACTTGGAATTCGAGATGTTTACGTCTAACATCGGCATAGTGGCGATTACGAGCCGTCTCGAGCCTTTCTGAGGTTAAAGAAGTTTCTTGGTTGTTCCATGAATTAGCTCAGGTTCGGTGGTTTGATTATCATTAACTTGGTTCTACATAAGGAGAATGACGTTTCCGGTCAAATAAGATTTCAAAAGGTGTGACGATAAGACTTGAATGATAACCATCGGCGTAAGAGAAATTTAGTAAAGGCAATGACTTTTCTCAAGAAATTTTGAAGTCGATAATACGAATTCGTTTTATGATTTCCAAGGTTTGAATCGTATGTTTTTTTGGCCCTTCGAGATGCATTGATGTGTTGTACTCATGTTTAAACGTGGTCCCGAGGCTTTTCGAAAAGCACTCCGAAATCTAGAAGTGAAACAAGAATCTCGATCTGAAATGAGGTACATTTCTGTAAGGTATGTTTGAATGGGTACATCCGGACTCGAAAACGTTAGTTAGAACAAATTTCTCAAGAAATTTGCGTCGCGAAAGATTTATCTGTTTCCAAAAATGTTTGTCGGAGCAAGTTCTCATCGGTTTCTGAAAACGTTCGTTAGGACTATTCACCCTCGTGGCGAATACTAGCATAACGTGAAGATTCTCTCTCTCCATTGAGAGTTTAGAATAATGATTTCCTTAAATAGAAGTACGAGTGTAATGCGAGAGAAGTTTCCGCCTCGATGTGAGCATACCAAACAGTTTGTAGTTCGTCGATAAAACTGTGCGAAAACGAGATAGTATACACGTGTAACATACGTCTGATGTTGAAAGAATTTGCCATTCATTTGGAAGCATAAATATGGTTCAACAATAATCGACGATGTGTCCCGGGTATGGTTGTTATCAGTATTCTCGGAGTTGTCTGATGTTCAAACAAGAAAAATGAAATCATGTACATGGCACATGGTGGTGATTAGGTTGATCGAGTCCAATCACCATCACGAGTCATTAGAACTTTGGTATGGCTTACCGTAATATAACCACGTTGATCGAGTGTCGTTATATTACGCTAACTCATACCTCCATTCCCACATCACTCCATAGATTCAAGTTCGTGAAATCGTGAAGTTTTAAAATGAACAAAGTGTAACGACGTCTCTAACGTGACTAGTATTAATCGAAAGAATTAGTGCAACTCTAAAGAAGCGTTCCCCGAGGAAAGTGTATAAATGATTGTTCACTTCAAAGCGGTTCAAGTCAAACAATAATGTATTCCGGTACGAGAAGTGTAACGAATCATGATAACGAATAGTACGCAACCGTAGTGATAAATAGTGATGACGATACTCACCTAGAGTAGTGATGGTAGTAACAAGAAGTGGTAGATAGTAAGGAACACCGGTGTGACACCGATAGTAAGTTGAAATGGTGGCGAATAACAATCTGGGAGACAGAGTTCCCGAACAAGTATAACCTATGAAGTCGTCGTCATCTATACGTGTATGAATCATGAAATTACGTGTGTTACCAGAAAGTGGCAGAATACGGATTCGTATGATGAAAGCTTGGTACCATCAAGAAGTTTGCCTAAGAACGATTCAAGTATAATGCACAAGTAGTCAAGTAAGTGCTATCTATAGCAAATGTATGTCAGAATGCAATGGTTAACTATCCGGTTGTAGTCTAGATTCACTAATGCGTCCTAACGACTCTGTCAGACACACTAATGCATATCCTAGTTCCCTACAACCAACGATCTGATACCATCTGTAGCGACCCGGCAAAATCGTCATTGACGGCGCCATTAACTTAGGTCCCGTTGCGTGGTCATAGTCTCTATATGAGACGCGTTTGACCAAAATTATGTCGCATTCATTTAAAACGTACAAGACTTACAAAGTTTATTTTACCAAACAGATCGACAATGAGTTTAAGTGTACAAAAGTTATAAAGTGTAAATGAAATAACTTGCGACATAATTAGTTTAAAATCACAGTTTGCTATAAATAGCGAAAGTATGTATGCTTAAAGTTTGAATCCAAAAGCGCTATCCCTAGCGTATGCATGTATGCTTGACTTCAAGCAAGTAATCAAAGTGTGCGGAAGCATGTATCAAGTAGCCAAGTATGAACCTGAGAAACATATAGAAAACTGTCAACGAAAAACGTTGGTGAAATCATAGATGTAGTAATAAACGTTATTTTTGAACCACAAGATTTAGTATCTCCATAAAATTGATCATCCAAAAGTTGCATTCCAAAAGTTTGTTCGCGAGCACCCAATTATCAATGCTTAACATTCCTTCCATAGAACCCCATCACAATAGTGTTAGAACATACACTGTTTCTCGAAAATATATTTCATTCATAAACGGTAGCGAACCGTTTGAATGAGGGTTTGTCAAACCCGTATGGCCACACAATATAAGTTCTCGCTTACACCCTGCAAGTGAAACTAATGATAATCGAATTGAGGATTTTTGTTCTAACTCGCTGTGGAATGTTTGTTTCATCGTACTTGTGTTCAAAGTATAAAATAAGTAGTACAAAATGTAACAAAGTATATATTTCTCAGCCCACAATTTAAAAGTATAAAAAGTTGTTGAAAAGGTGGGACTATGATCTCACCTCGAGTGCACGAGTATAAATGTACTTCACAAAGTAAATGTGTGCATGATAGTTGCTTAGCCTCAACCTAAACAAGTAAGTTGTATCAATTAACCGGTTACGACACAAGGTCGGGCGAAATGTGTTCAATTAGTCCTATGGCTCGTTACGACTCGATTATGTAGCATGTGAATCAATTTGTCAAGTTTCATGCAAGATACAAGTATAGAAACAAGTTAGGAAGATTGCACAATCATTTGGTTAAGTTTGACAAAAAGTCGAACTTCGATCGGTCAAAGTCAACGAAAAGTCAACACGTTCGGGTCGGGTCCCGAACTATTTTTCTGAGGTTTTTAATCATATATGAGCATGTTAGAACAAGTTACATGTGAATCGGAGGTGCGTAGCATAGCAAACATTATTCAAAAATCGTCAAAGTTGGACAGACCACTTTAGCGCGCCGCGCCATTACCTGTGCAGAGAATTCTGGCAGTTTTCACACTCAAGCACGAATCCAACTTCAAATACCCATAAATCCTAAACCGTAAACATCCAAAACAAGTATCTTATATCGTTGGAAAGGTATTTGGACAAGGAATACAACTAACTACTTTTCACCAAGCAAAAACATCAATTACAATAACCGAAAACTCGTCAATTGATCAATAAAGGTTTATTTTCAAAGTTTCAAGTTCATCAAATGCATTTTAAGTTTCGGGAATCCAATTCACACATATGATATGCCATTTTGAAGGTAATGAAACATGCATTACAACTAAACACTTACAAATAATATTTCATGGCATTCAAGCATCAAAAAGTTCGTTTTAAGTCTATCAAACCCTAACCAAATCCACAAAAATCAATATTCATGTTTTTGAAGTTTTCTTAGTCAACCTATGCATTAAAATGAGGCTAGTGATGCTAGTAACACAATTAAAACATGAACTTTAACAATTTAACAACATTAACTCATCTAAAATCAAAGATTAAGCACACCCATTTTCAAGTTCATGCTAGTTACTTCAAAACAACAAATCGAGCAAATAAATCATATTTTCATGTTATACACGAGCCATAGACACTAACTAACACCATTTCAAGTCAAAAACACGAATTTAGAGAAATCTAGAGTTTTAGAAATGTTACCCAAACGAGATGAAATTGGTACCAAAATGTAGAGGATGAAGAGAGGATCACGAATATGTAATTTGTTTTGTGATGAACTTCCTTGATTGAATTTAGATGATAAATCTTTGATGTTGGAGTTTGAGAGAAAATATGGAAGTAGCAAGAATGAGGGAGGTGGAATGGATGGAGGAGAAGGCCACTTTGACTATTTGACCTAGTCAAGTTTTTGCCCACTTGACAAGTTTAGTCCCTCAAGTTTCAAAGCGGGTGCGGGAATTAACCGAGCGAATATTTTTAAAACGCTAGAGTAAACGAGTGATGTTATAATTAAATAACGGGAACATTATGAACGTTAGTCAATGGAAAATACGAATTTAAATAACGAAAGATATTATTTAAAAAAAAAAAAGACAGTGTTAAAAATAAATTTAACGGAAAAATACGGGATGTTACAGTATACGCTTGATAATCGGTTTATACTAAATCTTGTGGTTCAAAACATATTTTATACATACACCTATGATTTCACCAACGTTTTCGTTGACAGATTTTCTATGTTTTTCTCAGGTCCTTGAATACTAGGTGATACATACTTCCGCACTATACTTTTTGATACTTGCTTGGATGTCGAGTATACTTGCATACGAGGAGTGTCTTTTGACTTATTCTTAAATTGTGTCGCATATGTTTCAATTGTACCTTAAACAATGTAATGTAACTAGTTGTCGAACTACTTTGTAAACCTTGAAACATCCTTACTTTTAAAATGAATGCGACATACTTTTGGTCAAACGTTGTTTTAAAGACTTATGACCACGTAACGGGACCTAAGTAGACGGCTCCGTCAATGACGATTTTGTCGGGTTGCTACATAGCCAATGTACAACCTATTATTCATAAGCTTATATGAGGGTTCTTTGATTCTTATCTTTTTCGCTTCCTTGTTATCTTCGGGTAGAAAACCGGATTCCATGTAATCTGTCAATGGTTTCATCCATGCGTTTTCTTCATCTAGGAAAATATCATGTACCTCTGCGACTTCAATTGACCTTTGCTCTAAGGTTTCAACCAGGACTTCTTTGGTTAGGTGTGCGAAGGTAATGGAGGCAAGTTTCCTAAGAGCATCGGCTTTCTTGTTTTGTCTTCTTCTCACATGCTCAATTGTGAAGCTCGTGAATTGTTCGACTAGCTCTTTTACTTTGGACAGATATTGCTGAATCGTTAGGTCTCTTGCTTCGAAGGTTCCTGACACTTGGTTAGCAACAAGCTATGAATCAACGAAGGCTTTCAAGTGTCATATGTTCATGTCTTTTGCTTGCCTTAATCCGGCGAGCAATACTCTGCTTCATTGTTTGTTGTGATGTATTCAAAGCGTAGTGCATAAGTGTATTCCTTTCCTTCAGGACTAACCAACATAAGGGCTGCTCCAGAACCATCAGATATGGAGGCTCCGTCGGTGAATAGCTGACGTTGTTCTGTTTCTTCATCAGTAGTTTCAGCTATGAAATCGGCCAAAACTTGTCCCTTGATCGAATGTCTTACTTGAAATTTTATATCGTGTTACCCTAGCTCAATGGCCCATTTGGCCACTCTCCCTGACTTTTCTGGCTTTGTAAGCACTTGTCAAATTTTTTTTTCTGTTAGGAATATTATCGGATGTGCTTGAAAGTACCTCCGAAGCTTGCGGGCTGTGTGTACTAATGCCAAGGTGAGCTTTTCAAGTTCTGGGTAGTTGATCTCGGCTCCCTGTAGCGTTTTGCTGATGAAGTATTTATTGACCTGGCTCCGTGTACATTCAGCTACTAGTACTACACTAATGCTTTCTTTCGAAGCTACTAGATAGACATATAAGGTCTCTCCTCATAGCGGAGAGGTGAGAGTTGGGAGATTGGAGATATGCGCCTTCATTTCATTGAAAGCTTGATCAACCTCTGCGGTCTACGTGATCTTTTTCTTTCCCAAGCATCCTTTTAAGACTTAAAGAAGGGAAATTGCTTCTATGCCCTGTTTGATAAAATCCAGCTGGGTGATGCTAAACTTCCATTCAAACTTTGAATTTATTTCAATGTGGTTGGAGCTTTGAGCTCTTTGATTCTGTCCACCTTCTCTGGGTTTGCTTGATGAATCTTCCTTCTTCGGTGCTGAAGGAACACTTCTTGGGATTTCGCTTCATGTTAATCGACCGTAAGGTGTTGAATGTTTCTTGGATGTCTGCCGAGAGATCAGTGTCTTAAATGATTTTGATCACCATGTCATCAACATATGCTTCCAAGTTTCTTCCCGGATGTTTGTGGAAATCTTTATCCACGAGTCTTTGATACGTTGCTCTAGCATTCTTGAAACCAAATCGCATTTTTTGATAACATAAGATGCCTCTGCTGGTAAAGAAGGAGGTTTTTTCTTCATCTTCTTTTGCCATTTAGATTTGGTGATATCCTTTATAAGCATCTAAGAAACATTTGAGTTTGTATCCGTTCAAGGATTCAACTTTCCAATCGATTTCTTGAAATGTGTAGAAATCTTTGGGATAGGATTTGTTGATGTTGGTGAAGTTAACGCACATTCGCCATCCTCCATCTGACTTTTTTACCATCACTGGATTAGCTACCCAGGTGGGGTATTTGGCTTCCCGAATTATGCCTGCCTTGAGTAACTCTTCTACTTCCTTGCAATCTGCCTCATCTCTTTCTGAAGCTAGATCTCTATTCTTTTGGTGAATGGATTATAGGTGCCTGTATTCATTGAGTCTGTGCTCTGTTGTGATATTTTTTCCTTGGATGTTTAGAGTTCGGGGTATCCCAGTCATATTACTGTACTCCTAAGCGAAAACATCTACGTTGGACTAGAAAAGTTTATGAAGCTTGACTTTTAGCTCAGGGGACAATCAACTCCTGATGGTAACCTGTTGCTCGGGGAAGAGTGGATTTATGGATATCTTCTCTCCTTGTGGATACTCTTCGTTTCCCTCTAGGATACATTCTCCAGGACCTTCAATGGTTTTTTAATTGCCATTACTACTTTGCTTCGATCATAGGTTGAAGCAAGGGAGTTATTCCTTCGGTTGTATGGAACTTAACCAGCTCATGCAATGTTGACACTATGATTCCCATTTTCTTCATAGAAATTCTTCTGAGTAGGATGTAGACTGGACCACGACAAAATTGAGGTTCTCCGTTCTTGTCATTTGCTGAATACCATTGGTGAAGTCAAGGTCAATATCCCCATTTGGCCAGCACATTTCTACTGAGAAACCTACCAAGGGGACCCTTGGTGGCATTAAACGAACTCTAATTGTCGGGTTGAGTTGTTCGAAGCAATGTTCATACATTATGTAGCAAGAACTTTTGTTGTCAAGGTAGATTCTATGTACTTCCCTGTTGAAGATCAATCCGTTGATAGTGACATGTTAGTCAGATGGGGTGATGGTTTCTAATGCTGGGAAGCAAATTTCTTCCCATTCGATGATTTAGCTTGGTATCTCTCTTTTGTAGTATCTTTGTGATTCATCAGTGAAGCAACTGTCTACGGCCAGTATTGCTTTACCCACATTGGACTTCTTTTCTTCGATAACTGGTTCAGTAACCTTAGGTGTCTTGTGGTTTTGTATACCTTTCACCAAGTGGGATAATTTTCCCGACCGCACCGTTTCTTCAATTGCTAACCTTAACTGGATGCATTCGTCTGTTTCATGACCATAATGGTTGTGGAAATCACAAAACTTTCTTGTATCTTTCGGTTTTCCTTTGTTCGCTAGTTTTGGCATGGCTTTGAATCCTTCGGCTGCTTTTTCTGTGGAGAGAATTTCCTTTGGAGTTTTGATGAGTGTGCCTAAGATTCAAGTATTAGGTTCCCTACGAAAAAGAGCATACCGGCCCCTATCTTCTCTTCGCTTGTGTCTTTCTTCACGGTGACTTGACTTTTCCCTTCGTTTGGATGTTGGCGGTTCTTCATATGTGAAAGTTCCAACAGTCTCCTTCGCGTCCAGCTAGAAATAAGCTCCGTCGAGCAAGGTTTCGTAACTATCAGGGAGGTCTCAGGTGAGATGCTCAACGAGGGATCGGGCTTTACATCCATATAGGAGTCCCAAAATTCTTTGTGTTTTAGGAAAACTGGGGATCTGTTGAGTTTCATTAGTGTATCAGCATAGGAAGGCCCTGGTTGCTTAACCATCTTTTTGCCTGATGCTGTGGACAGCTGCATGGCTCTTCTTATGACGCTTCTGCTTGCTGAACTTTGATTTGAATTGTATCTTTAGCTCGTGGAAACATACAATTGAATCTCTGGCTAGAGAATCAAACCAGATTCTTGCATCACTTTTAAGCATGTAGGAGAAAACATGACATGCTACAGCCATGTCCCATTTGGACATTCTTGCCGCACCTTCGAAAACGTTGATATAGTCATGAGGATTCTCCTTCTCTTCGTAATACCCTAGTTGCATTAGGCTGGGAAAATGCCGTTTGTGCCATTGGTACCATTATGTGGTCAAGTTCCCTGATATGACCGAAACAGACAGTTTTATTTATGCGGTGTCGTCAGGCCGCATAGAGTCAGAATCAGCCAATCGAAGAGGGGTAGGTAGTTTTAAATTTATATTTAGCAGGGCCTAAATCGTATGAGTAAGGGAAGTATGACCTAGAGTCGTATTTTTAAGATATCAGTAGAATCGAACCTATAATTAAAGCTTAAGATAATCCTAAAGTGAAGGAGTAGTGGTTTGTTACCTAATTTTGGGTTTTATAGTTTATAAGATAAAGTAAAGTAAATGCGATAAAATTTGTAATTCAGATAAGGTTAAAACAAGTGCATACTACGGTTTCGTTAGTTACTTTGCCGAGATTATGGAATGCTGGCTCATGAATAGGTAGTGACCTTGTATTCATTACACTGGTCCTAAACGCCCCTGTCATAAGACATGTCACTTGGTAATGCGTTATGCTTGAAGATTCTGAATATACAGTAACGTCCCTTACCCCCGATACCCGTGCAGTCTGACTAGAGGCATACACGTTCAGACGGCTCATCCAATTGAGCGATTCGGTTAGGTGACATATTATGAAATGTCCCGTTCATATTGATTATAAACGTTCCATATTAATTGATTTCGTCGCGAGGTTTTGACCTCTATATGAGACGTTTTTCAAAGACTGCATTCATTTTTAAAACAACCATAACCTTTATTTTATCTATAAAGGTTTAAAAAAAATATCGTAGATTATCAAATAATGATAATCTAAAATATACCATTTACACACGACCATTACATAGTGGTTTACAATAAGAATATATTACATCAAAAATAAGTTTCTTGAATGCAGTTTTTACATAATATCATACAAGCATGGACTCCAAATCTTGTCCTTATTTTAGTATGCAATAGCGAAAGCTCTTAATAATCACCTGAGAATAAACATGCTTAAAACGTCAACAAAAATGTTGGTGAATTATAGGTTTAACCTATATATTATCAAATCATAATAATAGACCACAAGATTTCATATTTCAATATACATCCCATACATAGAGATAAAATTCATTCATATGGTGAACACCTGGTAACCGACATTAACAAGATGCATATAAAAATATCCCCTATCATTCCGGGAAATCCTTCAGACATGATAAAAACGAATTCGAAGTACTAAAGCATCCGGTACTTTGGATGGGGTTCGTTAGGCCCAATAGATTTATCTTTAGGATTCGCGTCAATTAGTAGATCGGTTTACTAATTCTTAGGTTACCAAGCAAAAGGGGCATATTCGGCTTCGATCATTCACCCATATAATGTACTTTCAATTACTTGTGTCTATTTCGTAAAACATTTATAAAACTGCATGTATTATCATACCAAAATATTAGATTTTAAAGTGGGACTATGACTCACTTTCACAGATTTTTACTTCGTCGGGAAGTAAGACTTGGCCACTGGTCGATTCACGAACCTATAACAAATATGTACATATATATCAAAGTATGTTCACAATATATTTACAACACTTTTAATACATTTTGATGTTTTAAGTTTATTAAGTCAGATGTCCTCGTTAGTAACCTACAACTAGTTGTCCAAAGTTAGATGTACAGAAAAAAATTGATATATATTATCTTGAATTAATCCACGACCCAGTGTATACACGTCTCAGGCTAGATCACAACTCAAAGTATATATATTTTTGGAATCAACCTCAACCCTGTATAGCTAACTCCAACATTACTGCATATAGAGTGTCTATGGTTGTTCCAAATAATATATACACATGGGTCGATATGATATGTCAAAACATTTGCATACGTGTCTATGGTATCCCAAGATTACATAATATATTAGAATACATGTATAATACAATATAAGTTAGCTAGGATATGATTAATATAGATTTGTTACCAATTTTCACGTAGCTACAACAAGAAAAATTATTCAATCTTGTTTTACCCATAACTTCTTCGTTTTAAATCCGTTTTGAGTGAATCAAATTGCTATGGTTTCATATTGAACTCTATTTTATGAATCTAAACGGAAAAAGTATAGGTTTATAGTCAGAAATATAAGTTACAAGTCATTTTTGTAACAGGTAGTCATTTCAGTCGAAAGAACGACGTCTTGATGACCATTTTGAAAAACATACTTTCACTTTTAGTTTAACCATGATTTTTGGATATAGTTTCATGTTCATAATAAAAATCATTTTCCCATAAGAACAACTTTTAAATCAAAGTTTATCATAGTTTTTAATTAACTAACCCAAAACAGCCCGCGGTGTTACTACGACGGCGTAAATCCGGTTTTACGGTGTTTTTCGTGTTTCCAGGTTTTAAATCATTAAGTTAGCATATCATATAGATATAGAATATGTGCTTAGTTGATTTTAAAAGTCAAGTTAAAAGGATTAACTTTTGTTTGTGAACAAGTTTAGAATTAACTAAACTATGTTCTAGTGATTACAAGTTTAAACCTTCGAATAAGGTAGCTTTATATATATGAATCGAATGATGTTATGAACATCATTACTACCTCAGCTTTTGTGGATAAACCTACTGGAAATGAGAAAAGTAGATCTAGCTTCAAAGGATCCTTGGATGGCTTGAAAGTTCTTGAAGCAGAATCATGACACGAAAACAAGTTCAAGTAAGATTTCCACTCGAAATAAGATTGTTATAGTTATAGAAATTGAATCAAAGTTTGAATATGAGTATTATCTTTTATTAGAAAGATAGCTTACTATAAATAAGAAAGATTTATTGAGGTTGGATGATCACTTTACAAGATTGGAAGTAAGCTAGCAAACTTGGAAGTATTCTTGATTTTATGAAACTAGAACTAATAAAATTTATGAAGAACACTTAGAACTTGAAGATAGAACTTGAGAGAGATCAATTATATGAAGAAAACTGAAGAATGAACATGTTTGTAGGTGTTTTTGGTCGTTGGTATATGGATTAGATATAAAGGATGTGTAATTTTGTTTACATGTAAATAAGTCATGAATAATTACTAATATTTTTGTAATTTTATGAGATATTTCATGCTAGTTGCCAAATGATGGTTCCCATATGTGTTAGGTGACTCAAATGGGCTGCTAAGAGCTGATCATTGGAGTGTATATACCAATAGTACATACATCTAAATGCTGTGTATTGTACGAGTACGAATACGGGTGCATACGAGTAGAATTGTTGATGAAACTGAACGAGGATGTAATTGTAAGCATTTTTGTTAAGTAGAAGTATTTTGATAAGTGTCTTGAAGTCTTTCAAAAGTGTATGAATGCATATTAAAACACTACATGTATATACATTTTAACTGAGTCGTTAAGTCATCGTTAGTCGTTACATGTAAGTGTTGTTTTGAAACCTTTAGGTTAACGATCTTGTTAAATGTTGTTAACCCATTATTTATTAAATCAAATGAGATGTTAAATTATTACATTATCATGATATCATGATGTATTAATATATCTTAATATGATATATATACATTAAATGTCGTTACAACGATAATCGTTACATATATGTCTCGTTTCAAAATCATTAAGTTAGTAGTCTTGTTTTTACATATGTAGTTCATTGTTAATATACTTAATGATATGTTTACTTATCATAATATCATGTTAACTATATATATATCCATATATATGTCATCATATAGTTTTTACAAGTTTTAACGTTCGTGAATCACCGGTCAACTTGGGTGGTCAATTGTCTATATGAAACCTATCTCAATTAATCAAGTCTTAACAAGTTTGATTTCTTAATATGTTGGAAACACTTAATCATGTAAATATAAATTTCATTTATTATATATAAACATGGAAAAGTTCGGGTCACTACAGTACCTACCCGTTAAATAAATTTCGTCCCGAAATTTTAAGCAGTTGGAGGTGTTGACGTAGCTTCTGGAAATAAGTGCGGGTATTTCTTCTTCATCTGATCTTCTCGTTCCCAGGTGAATTCGGGTCCTCTACGAGCATTCCATCGAACCTTAACAATTGGTATCTTGTTTTGTTTAAGTCTTTTAACCTCACGATCAATTATTTCGACGGGTTTTTCGATGAATTGAAGTTTTTCGTTGATTTGTATTTTGTCTAACGGAATAGTGAGATCTTCTTTAGTAAAATATTTCTTCAAATTCAAGACGTGGAAATTGTTATGTACAACCGCGAGTAGTTGAGGTAACTCAAGTCGGTAAGCTACTGGTCCGACACGGTCAATAATCTTGAATGGTCCAATATACCTAGGATTTAATTTACCTCGTTTACCAAATCTAACAACGCCTTTCCAAGGTGCAACCTTAAGCATGACCATCTCTCCAATTTCAAATTCTATATCTTTTCTTTTAATGTCAGCGTAGCTCTTTTGTCGACTTTGGGCGGTTTTCAACCGTTGTTGAATTTGGATGATCTTCTCGGTAGTTTCTTGTATTATCTCCGGACCCGTAATCTGTCTATTCCCCACTTCACTCCAACAAATTGGAGACCTGCACTTTCTACCATAAAGTGCTTCAAACGGTGCCATCTCAATGCTTGAATGGTAGCTATTGTTGTAAGAAAATTCTGCTAACGGTAGATGTCGATCCCAACTGTTTCTGAAATCAATAACACATGCTCGTAGCATGTCTTCAAGTATTTGTATCGTCCTTTCGCTCTGCCTAGCAGTTTGTGGATGATAGGCAGTACTCATGTCTAGACGAGTTCCTAATGCTTGCTGTAATGTCTGCCAGAATCTTGAAATAAATCTGCCATCCCTATCAGAGATAATAGAGATTGGTATTCCATGTATGGAGACGACTTCCTTCAAATACAGTCGTGCTAACTTCTCCATCTTGTCGTCTTCTCTTATTGGCAGGAAGTGTGCTGATTTGGTGAGACGATCAACTATTACCCAAATAGTATCAAAACCACTTGCAGTCCTTGGCAATTTAGTGATGAAATCCATGGTAATGTTTTCCCATATCCATTCTGGGATTTCGGGTTGTTGAAGTAGACCTGATGGTTTCTGATGCTCCGCTTTGACCTTAGAACACATCAAACATTCCCCTACGTATTTAGCATCATCGGTGTTCATACCTGGCCACCAAAAATGTTTCTTGAGATCCTTGTACATCTTCCCCGTTCCAGGATGTATTGAGTATCTGGTTTTATGAGCTTCTCTAAGTACCATTTCTCTCATATCTCCAAATTTTGGTACCCAAATTCTTTCAGCCTTATACCGGGTTCCGTCTTCCCGAATATTAAGATGCTTCTCCGATCCTTTGGGTATTTTATCCTTTAAATTTCCCTCTTTTAAAACTCCTTGTTGCGCCTCCTTTATTTGAGTAGTAAGGTTAGTGTGAATCATTATATTCATAGCTTTTACGCGAATAGGTTCTCTGTCCTTTCTGCTCAAGGCGTCGGCTACCACATTTGCCTTCCCCGGGTGGTAACGAATCTCAAAGTCGTAATCATTCAACAATTCAATCCACTTACGCTGCCTCATATTCAGTTGTTTCTGATTAAATATGTGTTGAAAACTTTTGTGGTCGGTATATATAATACTTTTGACCCCATATAAGTAGTTCCTCCAATTCTTTAATGCAAAAACAACCGCGCCTAATTCCAAATCATGCGTCGTATAATTCTGTTCGTGAATCTTCAATTGTCTAGACGCATAAGCAATTACTTTCATTTGTTGCATTAATACACAACCGAGACCTTGCTTTGAGGCGTCACAACATATCACAAAATCATCATTCCCTTCAGGTAATGACAATATAGGTGCCGTAGTTAACTTTTTCTTTAACAATTGAAACGCTTTCTCTTGTTCATCTTTCCATTCAAATTTCTTCCCTTTATGCATTAATGCAGTCAAGGGTTTTGCTATTCTGGAAAAGTCTTGGATGAACCTTCTGTAGTAGCCAGCTAGTCCTAAAAACTGGCGTATGTGTTTCGGAGTTTTCGGGGTTTCCCACTTTTCAACGGTTTCAATCTTTGCTGGATCCACCTAAATACCTTCTTTGTTCACTATGTGACCGAGGAATTGAACTTCTTCCAATCAAAATACACACTTTGAAAACTTAGCGTACAGTTTTTCTTTTCTCAGCAACTCTAGCACTTTTCTCAAATTTTCTTCGTGCTCTTGATCATTCTTCGAGTAAATAAGTATGTCATCGATGAAAACAATGACAAACTTATCAAGATATGGCCCACACACTCGGTTCATGAGGTCCATGAACACAGCTGGTGTGTTAGTCAATCCAAACGGCATAACCATAAACTCGTAATGATCGTAACGCGTCCTAAAAGCAGTCTTTGGAATATCATCCTCCTTCACCCGCATTTGATGATATCCAGAACGTAAATCGATCTTCGAATAAACAGACGAGTCTTGTAGTTGATCAAATAAGTCGTCGATTCTCGGTAATGGGTAGCGGTTCTTGATGGTAAGTTTGTTCAACTCTCGGTAGTCGATACACAACCTGAATGTACCATCTTTCTTCTTGACAAACAAAACCGGAGCTCCTCATGGTGATGTGCTTGGTCGAATGAAACCACACTCTAAAAGTTCCTGTAACTGACTTTGTAATTCTTTCATTTCGCTGGGTGCGAGTCTGTATGGAGCACGAGCTATTGGTGCAGCTCCTGGTACAAGGTCTATTTGAAATTCAATGGATCGATGTGGGGGTAATCCCGGTAATTCTTTCAAAAATACATCGGGAAATTCTTTTGCGACGGGAACATCACTGATGTTCTTTTCTTCAGGTTTAACTTCCTCGATGTGTGCTAGAATGACGTAACAACCTTTTCTTATTAGTTTTTGCGCCTTCAAACTACTAATAAGATTTAATTTCGCGTTGTTCTTTTCTCCGTACACCATTAAAGGTTTTCCTTTTTCACGCGTAATGCGAATCGCATTTTTGTAACAAACGACCTCTGCTCTCACCTTTTTCAACCAGTCCATGCCAATTATTACATCAAAACTCCCTAACTTGACTGGTATTAAATCAATTTTAAATGTTTCATCCCCTAGTTTAATTTCTCTCCCCCGACATATATTATCTGCTGAAATTAACTTACCGTTTGCTAATTCGAGTAAAAATTTACTATCCAAAGGCGTCAATGGGCAATTTAATTTAGCACAAAATTCTCTACTCATATAGCTTCTATCCGCACCCGAATCAAATAAAACATAAGCAGATTTATCATCAATAAGAAACGTACACGTAACAAGCTCCGGGTCTTCCTGTGCTTCTGCCACATTAATATTGAAAACTCTTCCACGGCCCTGCCCATTAGTGTTTCCCTGATTCGGGCAATTTCTAATAATGTGGCCCGGTTTTCCACATTTATAACAAACAGGGTTGGTATTACTTGCTCCGACACTATTCGTTTCGGCATTACTTGTTCCGACATTATTTGTTCCTTTAGTTCTGTTAAACTTTGGTCCGTAGACCTCACACTTTGTCGCGCTATGACCATTTCTTTTACACCTGTTGCAAAATGTCGTGCAAAACCCCTGATGATTTTCTTCACACCTATGACATGGCTGTTTTTGGTTTTTGTTGCCGTTGTTGTTATTGTAGTTGTTGTTGGGATTGTTATTGTTGTTGAAACAGTTGTTGTAGTTGTTGTTGTTGTTGTTAGGATGTTTGTTGTAGTTATTGTTAAGATTGCGGTTATTGTGGCAATTGTTGTTGCGGTTGCTGGGATAGTTGTTGCGATTGTGGTTGTAATTGTTGTTGTTGTTGTACTGGTGAATCTTGTCACTGTTTTCCTCCCACTTCCTCTTGAGTTGTTTCGTGTTGGCTTCTTCGGCCGCCTACTCTTTAATTCTTCCCTCAATCTGATATATGAGTTTATGAGCCATTCGACTTGCCTTCTGTATAGAAGCGGGCTCGTGTGAACTCACATCTTCTTGAATCCTTACTGGTAACCCTTTTACAAATGCGTCGATCTTCTCTTCTTCATCTTCGAATGCTCCCGGACACAATAGGCACAACTCTGTGAATCATCGTTCATATGTGGTAACATCAAACCCTTGTGTTCGTAACTCTCTAAGTTCTGCCTTGAGTTTATTGACTTCGTTTCTAGGACGGTACTGCTCGTTCAACAATTGCTTGAATGCCGACCACGGTAGTGCGTAAGCAGTATTTTGTCCTACCTGTTCAAGATAGGTGTTCCACCACGTTAACGCATTACCTGTGAAGGTATGCGTAGCATACTTAACTTTGTCCTCTTCAGTACACTTACTTATGGCAAACACCGATTCGACTTTCTCGGTCCACCGTTTCAATCCAATTGGTCCTTCGGTTCCATCAAATTCCAAAGGTTTGCAGGCAGTGAATTCTTTGTAGGAGCATCCTACACGATTTCTTGCGCCGTTAGCTGCATTGCTAGATTCAGAGTTATTGTTGGTATGTAGCGCAGCCTATACTGCGGTTATGTTTGCAGCAAGAAAGGTACGAAATTGCTCTTCGCTCATATTCATGGTGTGTCGAGTAGTCGGTGCCATTTCCTTCAAAATAGATAACTGAATCGAGTTAATCATACAGAATATTAAGAATAGTCAATAGTATTTCGTAGCATAATATGAACTCATTTATAAAAGCTTTTTCTTCATATTAGCGTTTTATAAGTTTAAATCCAGGTACTACCTACCCGTTAAGTTCATACTTAGTAGCTAATATACAATTCAACTACTACAATTCCATATGAAAAAACTGATTATAATAATATATCACATACAAATATTCTTCAAACTTACAACTTCGCTATATTACATATAACATGAAATATAGTACACTATGATACAGGACAGTTTTGAAGATAAATCTAGTTAATACGCAAGTTGTTCAGCAAAGGAAATAAAGACACGTAATTCATAAGTCCAGAAACAAGTCATGCATTCTGGTTTTACTAAGACGACTTCCCATCCTTGGTCTTGTGGAAAATAACCGTTATGACCATTGGTTAGGCAGCATGTTGTAATGTCGTCAAAAGGACGAGGGTTTCGTAATGTCCAACAGCCCCGTAATAATCTAAAAACCTTGTTTCTCACCCCAACTACTGAATCCGTCACTTGTGGGAAGGTCTTATTTAAAAGCTGCAGTCCAATGTTCTTTTTCTCACTTTGGTAAGAAGCGAACATCACTAACCCGTAAGCATAACATGCTTCTTTATGTTGCATGTTAGAAGCTCTTTCTAATTCACGAAATCCTATGTTGGGATATGTTGAGTCAAAATAGGTTCTTAACCCGTAGCGTAAAATTGCATTTGGGTTCCCCACATTTAATGCTTTAAAGAAAACACGGCGTAACTTACGGTCTCCCCAATGTGATATACCCCACCTATCAAAGGAAAGCCTTTTATAAACTAAGGCATTTCCGGAATGTCTTTCAAATGTTTGACAACTTAATTTCGCCATAACTAAATGTGCTGATGAATTCTGACCGACTATAGACAAGATTTCCTCAATCATATCCTCTGGTAGGTCTTCTAAAATATTCGGTTGTCTACCCTTAACGTTTATTTTATTTTTATACTGCAAAATAGACAAGGATTAGATTCGTAAAAGATAATTAACAAACAATACAAGCAATTTTTACATAGAACATAAAAGTACAAGCACACTACAATACATATAATATACAACATGATTACAACCCTCTAATCTGAATCACTGGTTTCTTCTTCTTCGAACTTGGTTCGTTTTCCTAATTTTCTAGGAATATATGGTGTTCCTCTAATACGATCCGTCATTTTCCACAATGGTTTAGAGAAACCTAGTGGTTTAGAGGTTCCCGGGTCATTGTTACATTTTAGGAAATACGGATGTTGTCGATACATATAAAGTTCATCGGGGTTGGAATCGGGTTTCTCTATTTTTATATCTTTTCCCTTATTATTTTCTTTCGCTTTATTAAATTGGGTCGAGGTAATTTCTATAACATCATCAGAATCCTCATCGGGATCCGATTCATCGGAAATTTGGTAATCTTCCCAATATTTTGCTTCTTCGGCGGAAACACCATTGACCATTATTAACTTTGGTCCGTTGGTTGAGGATTTTCTTTTATTTAATCGATTTACTATAGGTATCAATATTTCTTCCTCCGAAACCTCTTCTTCTTCTGGTTCCTCCTCTTCCGATTCCTCATCTTCTGGTTCCTCTTCTTTCGGTTCCTCCTCTTCCGGTTCCTCCTCTTCCGGTTCCTCTTCGAGAATTTGTGAATCTTCCCAAAATATATTCGACTCTTCATTATTATTAGGTGAATCAATGGGATTTGTACTAGAGGTAGACATCTATCACACAATATCAAACACATTATGAGATTAATATATCACATAATATTTACATGTTAATAATATATAGTTTCCAACAAAAAAATGTTAAGCAATCGTTTTTGAAGAAAAACACGGTCGAAGTCCAGACTCACTAATGCATCCTAACAAACTCGGTAAGACACACTAATGCAATTTTGTGGTTATCTAAGACCAACGCTCGGATACCAACTGAAATGTCCCGTTCATATTGATTATAAACGTTCCATATTAATTGATTTCGTCGCGAGGTTTTGACCTCTATATGAGACGTTTTTCAAAGACTGCATTCATTTTTAAAACAACCATAACCTTTATTTTATCTATAAAGGTTTAAAAAAATTACGTAGATTATCAAATAATGATAATCTAAAATATACCGTTTACACACGACCATTACATAATGGTTTACAATAAGAATATATTACATCAAAAATAAGTTTCTTGAATGTAGTTTTTACATAATATCATACAGGCATAGACTCCAAATCTTGTCCTTATTTTTAGTATGAAACAGCGGAAGCTCTTAATAATCACCTGAGAATAAACATGCTTAAAACGTCAACAAAAATGTTGGTGAATTATAGGTTTAACCTATATATTATCAAATCATAATAATAGACCACAAGATTTCATATTTCAATATACATCCCATACATAGAGATAAAATTCATTCATATGGTGAACACCTGGTAACCGACATTAACAAGATGCATATAAGAATATCCCCTATCATTCCGGGAAATCCTTCGGACATGATAAAAATGAATTCGAAGTACTAAAGCATCCGGTACTTTGGATGGGGTTCGTTAGGCCTAATAGATCTATCTTTAGGATTCGCGTCAATTAGTAGATCGGTTTACTAATTATTAGGTTACCAAGCAAAAGGGGCATATTCGGCTTCGATCATTCACCCATATAATGTAGTTTCAATTACTTGTGTCTATTTCGTAAAACATTTATAAAACTGCATGTATTCTCATCCCAAAATATTAGATTTTAAAAGTGGGACTATAACTCACTTTCACAGATTTTTACTTCGTCGAGAAGTAAGACTTGGCCACTGGTCGATTCACGAACCTATAACAAATATGTACATATATATCAAAGTATGTTCAAAATATATTTACAACACTTTTAATACATTTTGATGTTTTAAGTTTATTAAGTCAGCTGTCCTCGTTAGTAACCTACAACTAGTTGTCCAAAGTTAGATGTACAGAAAAAAATTGATATATATTATCTTGAATCAATCCACGACCCAGTGTATACACGTCTCAGGCTAGATCACAACGTAAAGTATATATATTTTTGTAATCAACCTCAACCCTGTATAGCTAACTCCAACATTACTGTATATAGAGTGTCTATGGTTGTTCCAAATAATATATACACATGAGTCGATATGATCTGTCAAAACATTTGCATACGTGTCTATGGTATCCCAAGATTACATAATATATTAGAATACATGTATAATACAATATAAGTTAGCTAGGATATGATTAATATAGATTTGTTACCAATTTTCACGTAGCTACAACAAGAAAAATTATTCAATCTTGTTTTACCCATAACTTCTTCGTTTTAAATCCGTTTTGAGTTAATCAAATTGCTATGGTTTCATATTGAACTCTATTTTATGAATCTAAATAGAAAAAGTATAGGTTTATAGTCACAAAAATAAGTTACAAGTCATTTTTGTAAGAGGTAGTCATTTCAGTCGAAAGAACGACGTCTCGATGACCATTTTGAAAAACATAATTCCACTTTGAGTTTAACCATGATTTTTGGATATAGTTTCATGTTCATAAGAAAAATCATTTTCCCAGAAGAACAACTTTTAAATCAAATTTTATCATAGTTTTTAATTAACTAACCCAAAACAGCCCGCGGTGTTACTACGACGGCGTAAATCCGGTTTTACGGTGTTTTTCATGTTTCCAGGTTTTAAATCATTAAGTTAGCATATCATATAGATATATAACATGTGTTTAGTTGATTTTAAAAGTCAAGTTAGAAGGATTAAATTTTGTTTGTGAACAAGTTTAGAATTAACTAAACTATGTTCTAGTGATTACAAGTTTAAACCTTCGAATAAGGTAGCTTTATATATATGAATCGAATGATGTTATGAACATCATTACTACCTCAGGTTTTGTGGATAAACCTACTGGAAATGAGAAAAATAGATCTAGCTTCAAAGGATACTTGGATGGCTTGAAAGTTCTTGAAGCAGAATCATTACACGAAAATAAGTTCAAATAAGATTTCCACTCGAAATAAGATTGTTATAGTTATAGAAATTGAATCAAAGTTTGAATATGAGTATTACCTTGTATTAGAAAGATATCTTACTGTAAATAAAAAAGATTTCTTGAGGTTGGATGATCACTTTACAAGAT
The DNA here is from genome assembly GCF_046630445.1 of Rutidosis leptorrhynchoides. Lineage (NCBI taxonomy): Eukaryota > Viridiplantae > Streptophyta > Magnoliopsida > Asterales > Asteraceae > Rutidosis > Rutidosis leptorrhynchoides. Next base: position 279,306,580 of record NC_092336.1, read on the forward strand.
TGGAAGTAAGCTAGAAAACTTGGAAGTATTCTTGATTTTATGAAACTAGAACTTATAGAATTTATGAAGAACACTTAGAACTTGAAGATAGAACTTGAGAGAGATCAATTAGATGAAGAAAATTGAAGAATGAAAGAGTTTGTAGGTGTTTTTGGTCGTTGGTATATGGATTAGATATAAAGGATGTGTAATTTTGTTTACATGTAAATAAGTCATGAATAATTACTAATATTTTTGTAATTTTATGAGATATTTCATGCTAGTTGCCAAATGATGGTTCCCATATGTGTTAGGTGACTCAAATGGGCTGCTAAGAGCTGATCATTGGAGTGTATATACCAATAGTACATACATCTAAATGCTGTGTATTGTACGAGTACGAATACGGGTGCATACGAGTAGAATTGTTGATGAAACTGAACGAGGATGTAATTGTAAGCATTTTTGTTAAGTAGAAGTATTTTGATAAGTGTCTTGAAGTCTTTCAAAAGTGTATGAATGCATATTAAAACACTACATGTATATACATTTTAACTGAGTCGTTAAGTCATCGTTAGTCGTTACATGTAAGTGTTGTTTTGAAACCTTTAGGTTAACGATCTTGTTAAATGTTGTTAACCCATTATTTATTAAATCAAATGAGATGTTAAATTATTACATTATCATGATATCATGATGTATTAATATATCTTAATATGATATATATACATTAAATGTCGTTACAACGATAATCATTACATATATGTCTCGTTTCAAAATCATTAAGTTAGTAGTCTTGTTTTTACATATGTAGTTCATTGTTAATATACTTAATGATATGTTTACTTATCATAATATCATGTTAACTATATATATATATCCATATATATGTCAACATATATTTTTTACAAGTTTTAACGTTCGTGAATCACCGGTCAACTTGGGTGGTCAATTGTCTATATGAAACCTATTTCAATTAATCAAGTCTTAATAAGTTTGATTGCTTAACATGTTGGAAACACTTAATCATGTAAATATCAATTTCATTTAATATATATAAACATGGAAAAGTTCGGGTCACTACATATTAACATTCCACAAAGGTCTAAACTTTCTTAAGCATAATAGAATACAGAGTTTTCCATATCCGAGAGACGTGATGTGTTTCGATGCCTTAGTTAATGATTGGGTTTAAAAGATAGTTAGGCTCTTAAAAAGAGTTCAACCATAAAGAACACCATGGCCAAGTCAGGTTTGACTTCCATGATCATGTTCGGTTATCCTAACGGTCCAATCCTTTATGTGTTTAAACAAACAGTTCCTTATTAACTAAGAATCCCTCAAGCGGGGTGCAATGCTTGAGACCGTGTTATGGTGACGTGTACTAATCAGCACTGACCGGGTTCCATGGCCTTACTTAGCATAGGTACATCTTACAATAACCGTTGTGCTTCAGCGTGCACGTACGAAGTTTTTATGCTTGGTGACTACACTAGCATGGTCTAGGACCGACAATGTACTAGGGGTCTAGTTAGATGTTTCACTACGAAAGAGTCCTCAGACGGAATCCAAGGCTAGGTGCCTCCGTCAAACTTACATTGTATCGATAGAATTCTCTTACCAATGGGTGACACAGATAGTGTACTCTGATTCGGGGTTCGCGACTTCCCAATAACAGAACCGATAACTACGTTCTATTAATTGGAAAAGCGATTGAGTTTAAAGCATAATCAGAAAGCATATCGACAACATACACAAACTATAATATTATTTCGGCATTATAACTGACTACATCATAGCATACACTAAAGATAACTACTCGCTAATCGTAGGAACAATATCACAAAGCATAATAATGAAAGACATTATATAAAGACAAAGGATAGAAGTACCGGTAGATTAAACGAGTTCCGAATACAAAAGTGACAATTTCAAACTCCAAATCGCTCCTAATACAATCTTCGGCGTTCTTCTCTGGGTACTAGGTTTCCCACATGGAGTTGAAGACCTTGAAAGTATGACTAATATCGTAGAAACAGAGAGAAAGAAGTGAATTGAAGTGTATGTAAAATGGATGATAAAGACCCTTTAAATAGACTTGAAATTGGCCTGCATACGGCTGGCAAGTCGTATGGCAGGCCATTTTTGTAGGCCGTTTACACTGGTCAGCCGTTTTGCCTGGTCGTTTGCATGGGCCGTATGGCGGGCCGTTTTCCCTACTGCCAGGCTGTATGGCAAGCTGTATGGCCTGCTTTGGTTTGCTGATTTCACTTGATCGTAACTTGATTTCCTTGATCATAATTTGGTTTCTCGTCTTTCACCGTTTTCGCTCTAGAATCTTCATTTTAGCTCCGATTCTCTTGATTCTTTTTGCTTTTGCTCCGATTCTCTTGGCTCATTGCAGGATTAATGTAAGGCGTGTTTGGAGGATAACAAGGAAATGGTCCCCCAAGGATGTATGGGGAGATAATGGGACCTCCGTTGTTATTTGGCGCAACTGGTTCCGAAACTACTGGAGGTTTTGGCAGGGGAGTTTGCCTTGGCGGAGATTCCATTTCCAATTCTTCGTCGTACTCTTCACTATCGTAAGTGAGAACTCGTTTGCTTTGAAGGTGACCATCAGCTGGTAACTTCCTAATAACTTCTCTGATATTGTCGAAGTTTTTGAGGATGAAGGTTTTATCCAACAAGGGTGGTGGATCTAAGTTATTACGGTTTGTGGTTATAGGCATAGTGGGAGTGACTAGGGTTCGAGCACTCCCTTCAGTTTGGGTGTTACATAGTGGCAGGGGAAACCCTGGGGGTGAATCAGGATCAACCATGGTGATTTCGTGCTAAACAAAGTGTGATTTTGTATGTTTTGTCATACGGATGGCACCAATTGTTTGTACACTTTTCTGAACAATCTTAAGGTATCTTAAGATTAGGTTGATCTGGTCCTAAAGTATGAATGATTTGAGTGATTGAGTGATTTAAATTATGTTTGAAGGTTTGATGGCGATTACCCGAAGGTAGTGGAAAGTTATCCAACTTTACGCCACCAAGATTTGAATGATCATTAAAGTATGTTCAGTGTGTGTGTGTGTGTGTGTGTGTGTGTGTTAGTGATAGTTGAGAGCATGCCTCATTCGGGGATTGTGTTTCCCTTTTTATAACCTGACAAAGAAGCGTGTCTCTGGTTTCAATGCCTTGATCAAGTTCCATATCTCATTAACTTATGCAATCTCGTGATTACTTCCATATCTTCGGCCTTGGTTATCGTGATATCTTCGTAGTCCAATTTCTTCGTAAATTTTGTGGTCGAGATATTGGGTACACTATCACATGCTCTATTATTTTAGTATTTCTTTCCAACTTATTTAAACATGCAAATTAAACATGCAGCCTTGCCTGAGTGGCAACCGAGTCGCCCAATGAAGTACACCACCCTGGTTCAATTCCTTGCTATGCCAAATTGTTCAAAAAGGGAGTGTGATAAGAGGGTGCATAATGCACAATTCACCCTTTCCCAAGTCTCCCGTGCGGTGGCTTGACTACCAGAGGTTTTACCTTTTACAGGGGAGTCAATCTGTCCGTTCATAGGTGAGTTTTCTCTTTAAAAAAAAAATTAATAATAATAATAATAATAATAATAATAATAATAATAATAATAATAATAATAATAATAATAATAGTAATAATAGTAATAATAATAATAATAATAATAATAATAATAATAATAATAATAATAATAATAATAATAATAATAATAATAATAATAATAATAATAATAATAATAATAATAATCATATTTGAATGCCAATTCATATATATCTGTAATCTGTAACAATGAAAAGGGTAGTGATATCTACACAATCAATTTTTACAAATAGACAACCAAACATACTTTACAGTGTTGTACTGTACAACACTGTAAAACATGTTTGGTTGTGTATTTGTAAAAATTGGTTGTGTATATATCATCACCCTATTAAAAAAGCAGCAGGCATATGTAATTAACCGAGCATGCAGTAGGTAGGTGATTAATTCCAAGGGTTTTGCTGTTTATTGTCGTGATACATAACCTAAGCTATAATATTAAAGAAGAAATTAACTAATTTCTTAACAAACGTTAATATTTGATTATACAAGTTATAAACATGAAGAAGGTGTGATGTGGTTCAGTGGTTGGTGGCCTGACTTCTTTAGAGGAGGTCAGGTGTTCGACCGTCGTTGGCTACATATTAACCACACAACTTCATCCCTTCCATGAAGTACCTCCCATGACACCTTTCTCACATCGCGTTGCGGGATAAGGGAGAGGGGGTTTTACCGTCCATGCCCAGTATGGGATCGTTGCGGGTTTTCTCCTGGGCACGCAGTTGGGTGACGGGTATAGCAACAGCGGAAGATGATCGCGTGAATGGTTAAGTCCCTCTGAGTGATGTCCAACTAACTGTTGTACAAGAAAAAGTTAAAAGAAAATGTTATAAACATGGAGGAAATCCATATACTACCACTCTTTTATCATACACCACTAATTTAGCTTTTAAACATTTTACCGTTAAGTTGAGAAAGAAGTATGTGATCTTCTGACAATTAAAGAGAAAGAAAAAAGTGAACTTTTTTTCAAAATAGTAATATATTTATAGGTTTTACAGAAATAGTTTTTTAAAAAAAAATTATAAAAATAGGAAAACCAAGCTTTGATTTGCCGGTTTGTGATTTTGGAAATCAAACCGGCTTTTCAATTGCCGGTTTGAGTGTTTTCATACGAAACTGGTATACGATATTTAGGTTTTTGATGTGGACCCGTAGAAAAACCCAAACCGGCATTTCAAATGCCGGTTTGGATATTTTTATACTTGACTGGTATACGGATATTAGGGTTTTGCTGTGGATCCGTAGAAACAACCAAACCGACATTTCAAATGCTGGTTTGGCTCCTTTTACTGACAAACCGATTTTTCAAAATCTGGTTGCATTCTACTTTAATTTTTTTTTAGTTCTATCTAAATTGTCAGTAGTATCGAGTGTTTTTATCAAATTGTAAAATTGCATCTCAAACTATAATTTTCCACACTTTTTTCAGACTATGAATCGTCGTCGTCAAATTCCAATATCCCACAGGACAATCCTCGACGGGGTTTGTTTTTTAAGAGGAACTGAGCCTAGAGAAGATCATGAACTCACATACGAACAGTTTGAAGAATTGTCAGTGTTGTGTATTATAACTGACATTTTCCCTGTATACCCTGATTGTGTATGTGAGTTCTATCATCATTTTTCTTTTTCTGAAGAAGACAAGAATGTTAGGTTTATGTTGAAAGGTATACCATATTGCTGGGATATGGATACTTTCAACAATGCTTTGGGACTCCAACTGGAGGATTGCAATTTTACCATCCTACTAGTCAAATTAATGGCGATCTTCTTGACACACATGTTGTTCGTGACACTTCTATACTTGATGTGGTCAACACATGTGTTGAAGATAACCGTTTTAACATTTGTGTAGAAATAAAAAAGATGTTTTTTGGTTATCTTAGAGCCAATAAACTGAAAATCTATACTATCATCCGTAGCAACATAACTGGTCGTTCCATTTGTGCGGTGGACGATTACTCTAACAATGTGTTTTTAATTGAAGCACTTATGATTTACTAGATCACGAATGGTATATCTTCCGATGTCGGATACATCATGGTTAATCGGATGCAAGAAGTACGGGAAAGCTTAAATGCACCGTTACCATTTGGGATGATGATTACCAAGTTATTCTGACATCTTGGCAAGATTCAACATCGGGTGAATATCGTATTCCTGAAAGAAAAAAAATCGTCTAGTCGGCTAGTTTGTTGTGTGTTAAAGCATATTTGCAGTTATCTGTTTTTTAAATTATGGCTATGATTTTAAGTTTCAAATTATGTATTTGTTTGTGTTTGATAATAAACATTGTATAGTATCAGTACGTCTTTATTAATATTATCAGTATTATTTCTAATAATGTAACAATTTTTGAACAACATTTTTATTGATCAACATAAACACGGTTACATTTTTTTTGGAAGAAAGAAAATTACATAAGTAGAATAAAACGAAACACACAACGTTATCATTAAAAACATTACTTATAGGTTCAAGCCTATAGGTTTCAGATGCAAGATAATAGGTTCACGTCTGGTAAACGCTCGTGTTCGTATTTCATCTCATTCCTCTTCCTCATTTAGCAACATAAATTTTTCATGGCCAACGTGATAATACATCACGCCCGAGTATTCGATGGGACAATTTTCCTTGATCCACTCAAATAACTTGGAAAGAGGAATATTTCTAACATTCAGGGGTAGGAACGTTTTTTTCCCCCTAGTGTGTACCGCGACATGTTGGTAGCATACCAACCTTTGTAGTAGACATCAATCCAAGGTTCATTTTGTGTAGTAAAAGAGTGATATGTGAGAATGAAAAGACTGATACAATAAAAATACTAAGTATATGTGTGTTTATATAAACTAGTAGGGATTGATAAACCGGAATTCTGATAGCCGGTTTCAGAAAAAGCTGTCAAAGAACAGTAAAAGCTGAGAAACAATGAATGGTAAGACTGAAACCGGCATTTTGATAGCCGGTTTCAGAAAAAGCTATCAAAAAACAGTAAAAGCTGAAAAATAATGAATGGTGAGACTAAAATCGGCATTATGATAGCCGGTTTATGTTATGGTTATATAAGTGCATTATGATAGTTGCATAAACACATGTTAAACATGGAATCGAAGTGCATTATGCCAATGTAGTTACCCTTCAAATGAGTCTCATCAATACAAAGTATAGGAATACATTGTTGGTACGCCATAATAGAGGGGCCAAATGCCCATAATACATATTTGAATGTGTGGACACTATATTCTACTTGAGGGCCAAACTCCCATCAAACAATAGTATCCGGATTGGTGTGAAGCAATTCATCGACATATGTGGGCAATTCTGCCAAGTAGCTTTGCCAAGTTCCAAACAAACGTTCAAATGCAATACGCCTAGAATTCCAAGCCTTTGCATAAGAGATATACACTTTCCAAATTTTTTTTACATGAGTTTGAATGTGTTTAACCTCATACGCAATATCTTGACTAATATAAGATATAATATTAGTAGCAATTATACTGGAGGTTAAGCAACGATTTTTGTTACTTTGCACGCTTCCATAACAAATGTGTTCCTCAAACCATTTTGTAATTTTTCACACATTATCCTTATTTTTTATTGTAGTAGCTACCATTCAAGGACATCGTCTATTTTGGTTTGTACCAACAATATTTCTCTCTGTAGATCGATATTCCAATTCCTAACAGCGGATACAAGTTCTTCTTTATTTCTAAAAACCATTCGTTTTCTAATTACACCGTCGTCGTTATAACAATCCAATCCTAGCCCGTCATCCTCATCGAACGCAGGTCGACCAGAATCTTCTTCAACATTAAGAAACCCGAAATGATGGTTCGCGGTAGGTTGGATCGGCCTCACGATCACGTTTTGATTATCTTCAGATATATCACCTTCAACACTATAATTCTCTACCGAACCATCACTCGTTGTTGACGCACCATCGTCGGAATTTACTTCTTCATTTTGTTGTTCACCCACCTCTTCATCTCCATCTTCATCTTCATCTACAAACACACCTCTTAATTGAGATGTGGATGCACCACCGGCCCCTGTTTGTGTAACTTGAGAAGACTGAATTAAACTTTATAACTGATCAACAAAACTGGATACTTGTGTCGAAAAGACTTGATCAAACTGAATTTCAATTTGACCAATGTAATGTGCATTTTGACTAGCCAAAAAATACATTGTTTTCAAAGACCTATCGTCGTGAATTTCAATCGGACACGCATTGCCGAAGTAATCATTCCACATAATCATCTTCAATGTATGTGTTCTTGGATCAGCACCCACATATTTATAAGCCATTTCGTTTAACTGCATGCAATTAATCTTTTGGTATAGTGGAAAACTGGTTCTAAGTGATGTTTCATCACCAGTTAACGACCCATTTTCAAATGTAATTCTACCACCCCAAATAAAATAAACCATAAAACCAGTAAATCCGGCCATTGTATGTGATGAATATAATGGTGTTTTAGTGTTTTCAGTAATATGAGGTATTTTAGTGATTAAAGAACAAGTAATCACTATGAAATTGAGATTAATTGATTCCAATCATAACTCTGTAAATAAAATTTTTGGCTAGCAAATTCAAATTGAAACATACGTATTACAAATGAAAATATACAAAAGTGCGTCATTCAACATAAGAAAATAGATGTGAATTCAATTTCGTATAACAAGTCTCATCACTTTACATATTCTAATGCTATAGATATATAAAGATTTTATATTACATAAGTTGTATGTGCCTCATGTATTCCTATTTTGAAAATCTGAAAGTTCCTCGATCGAATCTGTGAATACCATGGGTTTTGAAACAGTAAACAAATCAAACCCCATTATAATATGATCTGTTTTAAGAACAATATAAAACAATAACCTCACTTATATTCAGCAATGGGTCCAATACCAAATTATATATAACTGATAATGAAGAAAAAGCATATCAATTCAGCACAGACCATCCAAAGTACTCATCACAAGGTTGATGTTGAGATCAACTTCTATGTAAACCCTTTTGTACTTGTGTAGGATCATTTCTTCCAGATGTAATAGCCTAAAAACCATATATGTCTGCATAAGAGTTTGAAAGCACAAAAGTAAAGCCACTGTTAATGAAGCATTTTTTTTTTAACACAAATGCCCTTTTTTATATTGCTCGAAACCTGTAACATCACAAAAAGTATTAACTATAAGTCAATAGAAAAGAGGATTCAGTAATGAGTCATCATACAAGAATTTAGGTAAAACGCAAGCCCTTGTTTATATGGGTCGAAACAAGTCAGTTCATATTATCATATATCATAGCTCCAGACACTGATAGTTTAAAACGTGTTGACAATAAATAATTTATATAAAAAATATATAACTAGTATTTAGACTTTTAGAGGTTATTACTTATTAGCATAAAGGATATAGTTTGGGCAGCATTTGGTCCATTTGACCATTTCAATCCATTGAAGATACAATTTAGCAAACTTACCTACTTAAACACTTTAAGTTCATCATTTGGGTAATCAGGTGACCCCATAGTCTTTCTACCTCTACCAAAGTGAAATATTAGTACTAATTTCATATTGAATGTTAAGAAATGTATATAACAAAAACTTTACCTGATATCATCAACCATCAGTTTAAAATGACTACTTGTAATCAGAGGTGGCATTGACACCCATTTACTTACAAATAGGTAACTTTGGGTAGTATTTAATTGTAAACACGAATTTATAATACGGTACCTTTAATCTTCACACCAAGTTCTTTTCTTTTCATACCTTCACATACATATCTTGTTCAATGAAACTCCCAAAAACCACTTGATACTTGTGACTATCAATCTCCGAAGAAATGAAATAGGGGGTTCACACATATATCATATTATTATCAACAATAATCATATTATAACCGAACATGAACCATAACCAAAATATATAATCATGTATGCTTACGAATGTATACCTTTCCAGATTGGCGTGTAGGATAAATTTGTATCTTTTGCTTTACACCATATGTATGATATACTATGGCTTGTGTTTAACGGTAGTTGCTTCAAGGCTATCAAGAAGTACACAGCTGAAGATAGAAATTAAAGTAATCATCCAAAACCAGTAAAGTAAGTCCTGTGATATTGATCTTAAACTGACATTCTCAAATACCGGGAGAAATTGAACGGGTAGTTTCTTGCATCATTTGTATAAAAATAAATAGAGTCACATTCAGATCTATCTACTGTTTACTTAAAAGAGAAAGAAACGATTAATTTATTACTTGAGGCCACCAAAATAATGAAAACAAAGCATACTACACAAAATCAATGATCCTTCTGGTCATATCATTTTCAGTTCTCTTTGATGTCCTAATTCTTCCATTAACGATCTAGGTACAAATACACATATTTAGATTAACCAAGACAATGATTTACAGGTTTAGTTCTATTCTTGCACACTGCTCAGAGTATCTGATTCATTGGTGCATTAATAGCGTGTTAGCTTCAATCACTTGAATTCAACAGCAATAAACTATGTAACAAATAAACAGATAGCTTTGAGCCTATTTGCCGCATAACATGAGTAAGCAACCAATACATAAGCCTACATGAGAGATCAATATGAATTTCGTGTACATAATAAGAAGAATTAACTTTAAAACCCTAATTATAAGCGAATAAACATGTAAGTGGAAAAATGCACCAATTACTCAACAAAACAAGTGAATAACAGAATTAGTTAACAATGTAACCTAACTAAATGAACTAATTGAACAAAAAGATACATAATCAAACATATAAACAGATTTTAATAACGAAATAATGAGTCTACCTGTTCGTATCAGTTTTTGAATTTGAATGGAACGATTTGACGAGTGCTATATGCTTCAAATCCATCACGAACGAATTCGCTGACGCCGATCGATTATATTTAAACCTAATTTAGAGAATTATTTCTCAAGAGATGAAGCCGATCGATTTGTTTGTTTGACACAGAGAGTATTCAACGTCTTTTTGTTTACATTGGTTACTATTTCTATTTATTTACATTTAAATTTAATATTTTGTTATAAAAGTTAAATTGGATGTTAATTTTATTATTATTATAGATATTGTATAGTAGATTTTTTGAGTATAAATATGTGTGTTATGAGTTTATAAAACACACACTAAATATATTCTCTCATATTCTCTCATATTCTCTCTATATACTTATTAGTAGTCTACAGTCAAGAACTAGGCCACTAAAGGTAGTTATAAGCCTACAAAATTATAACACGTTATCAGCACGAAGTGCTCCGTATAATCAAGGTTTATCTAAGCAAGTACACGTCACTAATCAAGGTAAGAAATTATCTAATTTTTATTAACTTCACTAACATTTATATTTATGTTATTTAAGTTATATATGGTCGGTTATACCGCCTGAATTATATTTCTGTAATCTAACTTTTTTTAACTTCACTAACATTTATATTTATGTTATTTAAGTTATATATGGTCGGTTATACCGCCAGAATTATATTTCTGTAATCTAACTTTTATTAACTTCACTAACATTTATATTTATGTTATTTAAGTTATATATGGTCGGTTATACCGCCAGAATTATATTTCTGTAATCTAACTTTTATTAACTTCACTAACATTTATATTTATGTTATTTAAGTTATATATGGTCGGTTATACCGCCTGAATTATATTTTCTGTAATCTAACTCTTATTAACTTCACTAACATTTATATTTATGTTAATAAGACCTCATGATTGTACGCAACACGTCATTTGACAACACGGTACTTTATGTACGCAACACGTCATTTGACAACACGGTACCATGGGTCGAGATTAATTCCGATCAATACGAATACGATGGGGTCTTTATATGTTATCTAACATTTATGATTACTTATGCAATTAATCATTATTTATTTAATGCATACTAATGTTTATTCTTAAATTTATAATCTTAAAAGTTAAAATAAAAAAATGTAGTTTGTATTTTTATTAAAAGTAAATCTTAAAAGTTAAAATAAGAAAAAGTAGTTTGTATTTTTATTAAAAGTAAATCTTAAAAGTTAAAATAAGAAAAGTAGTTTGTATTTTTATTAAAAGTAAATCTTAAAAGTTAAAATAAAAAAAAGTAGTTTGTATTTTTATTAAAAGTAAATCTTAAAAGTTAAAAAAAAGTAGTTTGTATTTTATTAAAAGTAAATCTTAAAAGTTAAAATAGAAAAACTAGTTTGTATTTTTATTAAAAGTAAATCTTAAAAGTTAAAATAAGAAAGAAACATAAGTTCCGAATATGTTCCTTTTTTTTTTTGTTAACTGAATATGTAAACGATTAGTCAGCCTATAAAATTGGTATAATATGATTTATATTTTATTTGATAATATGAAGCAGGTTATGAAATCAAAAGTTGTGTATACCAAAACTCTACCTAAGTTGTTGAATATATTTTATTATTATAATATATATGTAGTCGTAAACTGGATATTTCTCGTTTGAGTTATTAACACATTAGATCTATGAAGTAATTAAATAGTTGTGAATATTATTTTATTCCAAAAAGAAGAAAATATATATATATATATATATATATATATATATATATATATATATATATATGTATATGTATATATATATATATATATATATATATATATATATATATTGCAATACTATGATCTGCTACTCTCATGTTATCATATTGTGGTATACTGTTTTAACTTGTATGATTGTATAAACCGACTACATATGAGCATGTTATAGAACATATTTGTGTCTAGTTATCTTCGGATAGAATAACTATTTTTGAGTCTTATGCATGATGAATATAATCATTGATTTACGTTTTGTATTGACTAGGAATATTCTATTTATGGAATGAATATTGATGAATCATAATCATGATTTTTTAAGACAAAGTATACTTGGTGTATTTGATGTATGCATCAAGTAATTTTATACTTATATATGTATATATGTATATATTGTGATTATATATGCTACATGGTTATGGTTGCTACCTTGTAAGTTTTTAATTGGTCTAACATGAAACTTGGAAAAAGTGGTTATATTAATTTGTTATATCATGACCTATGCTATTATTAATCTAATTGATTAATAAGTTAGTGGATTAGATTGGCATATTATTTTGTGATCGGTGTACTCTTTTAAACTCTCGCCATATACATGATTATATGTGCTATACACTGATGCAATTTGATTTTTTTTTTAAATCACGATAAATTGCATGTTGGATTATTTTAATATTTAATGCATAATTGATAATCATCATGATCTTTTAAGATTAGAAATATATTTGATCTGTACATAAATTAGTTGTATACTTAATATGCATATCTTTCAAGTGAATACAATTCACAGACCTTTGATATATTAGATCGATTTACATGGTAATTTAATATTTGAAATGTTACCTTATATTTGATATATATTATTTTATGCAAAAAAAAAAAATAATAATAAAAAATAATAAAATAAATAAATTATGTGGAGTCCAGTTTTAAGATGATTAATTGGGCTTATCATGACTATTGCTACTAGGTTACTAGTACGATTGTTGAGTCGCTTTCTAATGCGGTTCTTTCTCAGATTGTAACTTGTTTGCAGATAATGGTAACATACACACTATGATCAAATCTAAGAAATATTTCATTGATTTAAATCAAATAAAGTAATTATAAATACTATATCAGGTCTTGCAAACTTGATATAAGGAACGGAAAAGGCAAAAATTCATATTACCAAATGGTAAAAATTTTCTGATAAACAATGCCTTGTTTTCTCAAAATCAAAGAGAAATTAATTGAGTTTCTCTGATATATATATATATATATATATATATATATATATATATATATATATATATATATATATATATATATATATATATATATATATATATATATATATATATATATATATATATATATATATATATATATATATATATATATATATATATATATATATATATATATATATATCATAATGGATATGATTATCAGTAAATGATAACAGATAATGAGAAGTATCTATGTAGCACCGAAAAGCGCATATGATGAAAAGCGCGTATATGATTAAAAGCGCATATGATAAAAAGCGCATATGATGAAAAGCGCATATGATGAAAAGCGCAGCGCATATGATTAAAAGTGCATATGGTGATTAATGAAAAGCACATTGAGAAAGAATCACCAATATTTCTTGAAAGAATTCAAGGGAATATATATGGACCAATTCATCCATCATGTGGACCATTTTGATATTTCATGATTCTAATAGACGCATCTAGCGGATGGTCTCATGTTTGTGTGTTATCAAGCCGTAATATGGAATTTGCAAAGTTTCTTGCACAAATTATTAAATTGAGAACACATTATTCTGATTACATCATTAAAATGATGAGACTTGATAATGCTGGTGAGTTAACATCTCAAGTATTGAATGATTATTATATGTCTACAGGGATTGTTGTTGAACATCCAGTTACTCATGTGCATACACAAAATTAGTTTAGCTAAATCAATAGATAAACGCTTGCAGCTAATAACTAGACAATTGGAAATGAGTACAAAACTCTCAATATTTATATGGGGACATGTAAAATTACATGATGCGACATTAATTCGCATTAAACCAAGTGCAAGTCATAAATATTCTCCATTACCAACTTAATTTTGGTCGAGAGCCAAATATTTTCCATCTTAGAACATTTGGTTGTGCAGTGTATTTTTAATTGCACCACCACAATAAATGATTCCTCAAAGAAGGATGGAAATATGTGTTGGATATGAAACATCTTCAATCATAAGATATATTGAACCCATGACGGGTGATGTTTTACAGCACATTTTGCTGATTGTCACTTTAATGAAACATTGTTCCCTATATTAGGGGGAGAAATGAAAAATAAATAAAAAGATACTTCATTATGTGAACATCAATTAAGGTATATAGAACTCGCACAAAAGAATGCGAAACGAAAGTTCAAAAATAATGCATATGCAAGAACTTGCAAATTAATTACTTTATGCATTTAAAGATACAAAAAGAGTGATTAAATCATATATACCAGCAGTAAATGCTTAAGCTAGAATTGAAATTCCAAAAGCTGGCAATAATGTCACTCATGAGTCTTTGCCACGTCTGAAACGTGAAAGACAAATTGGTTCAAAAGATAAAAATCCTAGAAAAGAAAAATCAGCTGATAATGAGGTAAAAAAAAAGTGTTCAAGAAGAACCACAAATCAATATTCCTTCCGCAGAGGATATTGATAAATGTAAATACATAAATTGCAATAAATTATGCAATATTATGGAACCGAAATGAAATGAAAAATCTTGATGAGATATTTTCATATAATGTTACAATGACATCATGAATAAAGATGATGATCTGGAACCAAAATCTGTCATTGAATATCAAAATAGACATGATTGAGCTCAACAGAAAGGAGCAATACGAGTTGAATTAGAATCACTCAATAAAAGAAAAGTTTTCGGATCAATCGTTATCACTTTTAAAGATGTGAAACGTATGGGATATAAATGAATTTTTATCCGAAAAAGAAATGTGCAAATGAAGATACAAGGCAAAACTAGACTTGTAACTCAAGGTTTCCCACAAAGACCAGAAATGAATTATGAGGAAAACTTATTCTTATGTAATGGATACAATTACTTATTAGATACTTAATCAACCTGGTAGTTACTTAAATGCATCTCATGGATGTTGTTACTACTTATCTATATGGATCACTTGATAGTGATATATATGAATATACCTGAAGGGTTTAAGGTATCAGAAACATCTAATGCAAAACCTAAAGAAATGTATTCCATTGAATCACAAAGATTTTTATATGGGTTGATACAATAGTATAACGGATTAAGTGATTACTTGATAAGAAAAGTGTATACATATAAACTTATTTGCACATGTGTTTTAATTATGAAAACAATGACCAGATATATATCGTAGTTATTTATGTCAATGGTCTTAATATCATAGGTACAAATAAAGAGATCCATGAAGCCATTCAACTTCTAAAGAAAGAATTTGAAATGAAAGATCTCGGAAAACCAAGTATTGCCTTGGTTTACAAATTGAACATATGCCTAATGGTTTACTTGTACATCAAACAACATATACTGAAAAGATTTTAAAACGTTTTAATATGGACAAGGCAAAACCATTAAGTACTCCTATGGTTGTTAGATCACTTAATGTTGACACTGATCCCTTTCGTCCCTGTGAAGATCATGAAGATATCCTAGGACCAGAAGTACCATATCTTAGTGCAATTGGAGCTCTTATGTATCTTACAAATTGTACAAGACCTAACATTTCTTTTGCAGTTAATTTGTTGGCAAGGTTCAGCTCAGCTCCTACCAAAAGACACTGGAATGGGATCAAACACATATTTCGATACCATCGAGGAACTACTAATTTAGGATTATTTTATTCTAACGAATCGAAACAAGATTTGGTTGGTTATGCAGATGCAAGTTATTTATCTGATCCACATAAAGCTAAATCTCAAAATGGATATGTATTCCTAAATGGAGGTACCGCAATATCATGGCGTTCTCAAAAATAAACACTTGTTGCAACATCATCAAATCATGCCGAAGTGATTGCATTACATGAAGCTACTCGAGAATGTTTTTGGTTGAGATCAATGACACAACTCATTACTGATTCTTGTGGACTAGAACGCGATAAAAGTCCAACAACTATCTATGAAGATAATGTAGCTTGCATAACACAAATGAAAGAATGGTATATCAAAAGTGACCGAACAAAACACATACCTCCTAGATTCTTCTCATACACTCAAAATCTCATTAAGGACAACCAGATTGAAATGAGATATGTTCAGTCCAGCAAAAACTCTGCTGACCTTTTCACCAAAGCACTTCCAACTGCTATTTTCAGAACACACATTCATAATATTGGCATGAGGCATGTTCAGAAGATATAACAATTCAGGCGTTGCCTACTTGAGGGGGAGTCAACTCTATGCTGCACTCTTTTTCCCTTAGCTAAAGTTTTATCCCAATGGGTTTTCTTTAGCAAGGTTTTTAACGAGGCAGTACTAGTTATTCTCTAATAAAATTGTCATCCAAGGGGGAGTGTTATAAAAGTTAAATTGGATGTTAATTTTATTATTATTATAGATATTGTATAGTAGATTTTTTGAGTATAAATATGTGTGTTATGAGTTTATAAAACACACACTAAATATATTCTCTCATATTCTCTCTATATACTTATTAGTAGTCTACAGTCAAAAACTAGGCCACTAAAGGTAGTTATAAGCCTACAAAATTATAACATATTTCACTTATTATAAATAAATATTACTCCACAATAAATAAATAATTAAAAATCTTATATCAAAATAAATAACACATGTACCTCAGTTCATTTTACTCACGGTTCTAATTGTGCATATGTTTGCTTTCACTAAAAGATCTACATTTGAGAATTTTAAAGTGTGTATTATATTAACACAACAACAAACGTGAACACTATTTCCACCAACTTATAGGTGTGAAGATTTATTTGTACACGTTTGAAAAGCGTTCATAATTTTAACTATGTTCATAAGCATGAGGTAAGTTTTAAAATAACTCACGCTCGTGGAAAATGTGAAAAAATAAGCGTGAAGAAACGGCATTTTTGTTGTAGTGACAATACAAGAACATAAAATTAAACATATAAAACACTACTCGTCGTCTTCGTCATCGGATGCAAACGCGTTTTGATAAATTTTTTGGATTTTATTTTTTGCTCTCATCACCAACGCGTGTTGTTCGGGAATCATGTCGGGTGCACAAGGTTGTGTAAGAAACGTTAAACTATCCAACATGGTACGCTTCTCGGTTTCAATGTATATTTTTTCCATGGTCAACCTTGTAGCATTTGCGGTTTCGATCAACGTTTGGCGGGTTTCTCGGAAGAAAAACGTGAGGCCGCATCGGATGAACCCGAACTCCTGTGAATCTTGAAACTTGCACGACCCGGCGGATGACGTAAAGGTTCTTCATGGAAATTCGGAGCACTTTAATTCTCGGCTCCACCACTCGGACCACTTTCATTCGCGGCTCCATCACTCGGTAACTCCATCGGATTATTTTTTTTTTTGTTCACGACCCCTTCGTATGTTATAAATTTTGAACAATCTTTAAGAACTTTCCACGCATCCTCGTATAAGAAGTTACGACCAACTTGATCCTTAAACACACGTCGTGAATGTGACATGATATCGGCTTCGGTTTGCCCAATTTGCCAAAATTTTCAAGCTTCCAGTAAATTCCGATATATAAATTGACATCTTTCGCCATTTTGCTCCATTTTCCCGTAACTTGATCCATTCGACGTTTTTCCCCAACTTGCTCATTGTAAATTCTAAGGACAGTCCCTCAAAATGAGTCTTTTGTTTGATTAGTTCCCATTACCATATTTTTCGAAACTTGCATCCACACCGTTGCCAAAAGTTCATCGTCGGACCACGGAATTTTTTTGCACGTTACTTTCTTTCCTTTTTTTAAGTAACTGGGGGGGTGAATAGTTACTTAATACGTTTTTAACACTTTTTCGATTGATCACCAAATTCGATTAACTATGATAAATCAATTCAACTCAAACTTGATGTGTGATGTGTATGTTCAAAATGATGAATAAAGTAAGGTAAAGAACATAGACACAAGGATTTATAGTGGTTCGGGTGGATGTTAACTAATCCACCTTAATCCACTCCCAGATTACACTAATCAGGATTTCTTGCTTCACTAAGCACTTTTCTCCAAACTCGGTGGAGATCCGATTTACAAGTCTTTAACTTCTTTGGTAGACAACAAACCTAATCTTTCTATCCCTTTGAAAGATCAACTCCAATCTAGATCAACTTGTCTTCACCTTGGATAAGTATTAATCTTCAAATAAGATTAATCAACTTCCTAAGTCCCTTTAAGGAAGTAGATCACTAAGCGAGCCTATGCTTCTACCAATTCAAGTTACAAGACTTATAAAATTTGTAATGATGATCCTAAGACAATATTAGGACATACATTACACTAAGTAAACTCACAAGATAAATAATTTTGATTAGTAAGTTTACAACAACCAAATTCTATATCTATAAAGAATCTTCTCTTTCTTGATCACATTTTAGTAGTAATTAGAGCCCTTATGATCTCCGGAAATAAGCTTTTGAAATATGCAAGAGGGTCCACTTTAAATGCTCTTCAATGCTTGCCTTTAAAGTGTGATTCAAAAAATAGCCGTAATCACACGGTTGCTGACACGGTCGACCGTGGTTCGACCGTGAGTGCTCCAGTCTAAAAATGTGTATCCGTTGTATAGCCGTTTGACTCAAATTTGAACATCACATTTTAGAATCTTTACTCCATCTAGCACTCGCGAAAGAAACCCAATATCCTATACAAGTACTACATGCATTAAGTATGTAAGATTTGGTCTTATAGAGTGAAAATGATATAACACTTCAAATGTGGTAAACCCAACATTCTTGGAGAAGTGTCTTGATTGACATTTTGGGTAATCTCAGTTTTGGTCAAGACTTAGTTAGGCTCATTAATGCATTTGGTTCAATCCTAAAGACTAGTCATTATGTCATTAACTTCCTAGTTTTAATTAATCACAAGTCATATTCATTTTAAGATTTAGTGGAGATTAATTGAATGATGTCTTTCTAAAATAAATATTAAATATGTAAAGACATCAATGTTAAGTCATACTTTGACAAGTAATCAAAATGTGTTACTTAGACAAGACCAAATAGATTATTGACCATTATTTCATTGTGAACCATTTTACACTTAATTCATTGAAGTAGACTTGTTACTTGAATCATAGTATTCTAACTAGTAAGCACATAGCAAGCATATTAATCAAGTTGGCAAATTGATGAGTATTAATGTTGAGTCCCCAAAATAATTAAGGATTTAATTTTGACAAAACTGTAATTTATTTGCACTAAAATGTTATGTACAGCTAGCACAAGTTTATTTATGTATAGACAGCAAATATTGCTATGTCAAGTGTTCAGTATGCTTCCTAGTCTACCAGCACAAGGTAGAGTGTATTCTTCGAATCAGCACATGATGAGTACCCAGCAATTCAAGAATATCAAGTGAATCAGCATAAGAAGAACCAGTAAACCTGGTAAGCAGCATACAACACAAGACAACCATGCTCCATTACAAGCATGGTGGTTTCCTGAGTGATCTACATCAATTGTACTATTCAACAGAAGTTAAAGACAAAGTTGAATAGGAAAGGACACGCGTCGGCGGCTGACAAGTGACCTTACAAGATCACGTGGGAATGCAGAAGTTTAACGCATGTGCAGACATGTGCTATACTTTGTCAACGCCTAGGGAACACAACATTCTATTTGTTTAAACAAATAGTGGTGCCAAACCGAATTGGGGTGTTCCTGCAAATAGCTACCAAAGAGGAAAGAGGAGAGCACGCTCTCTGATGCAGTTGTCCCCACAAGTACAGACATCCTATGTACCAGTGGACAATAAAACCATTATACAGTTAATAGGACTGCTATAAATTGTTGTATCCACTATTGTAACAACTAGTGGTGTGGGTTTTATTATTTAGAGTCCAAAACGTGTAATAGCTTTAAGTTTATCCTCATAGCTATACTTAGGTAAATTTGTATCAACCAACTATCATTCCGCCAAGGATAGTTGTAATTCTTTATGATTTAATCAATAAAGAATAACAGTTGAAAAATTACCTTTGACTCTATTTACATTACATGCTTGAATACTAAACTGTGTTTAATTGGTTAGTTAATTAAAAGAAATTGTATTCACCCCCCCCCCCCCTCTACAATACTTCTGTTGTTAATCAAGGGACCAACAACTAGTATCAGAGCTTCAGTCTTGAAAATTTAATATCTTGGATCTGAATTCTCTCATTGATGCATACTCAAATACAGCTTACCTTGAAAATGGCTCATCCAATAGACCACCCAAATTTGATGAAGATGAGTATGAAACTTGAAAGACAAGGTTCATGCTTCACCTAGAGTCTATTGACCCACTTATGCCCGGTATTGCCACATATGGTCCATTTGTCCCAACTGAAACTATTGATAGCATTCCAGCCACTGCTAACACTCCTGCCATTCCTGGCAGAGAGGTTGTTCTCACTCCAGCCAAATGGGATGCTGAGGACAAACGTCGTGTTGGACTTGACCCTAAGATCAGAACTCTGTTAGCTATTACTTTACCTAACCACCTGTTCAAACTGATTAAGGGAAAGCTGAATGCTAAGCTTATGTTTGACTATCTAGATGTTACTTATGAAGGCATGGATGAGGTTAGGCAGAATAAGATTATTTCTTTGAAAAGAGAGTATGAAATGTTCTTTGCCTATAAGAATGAGACCCTTAAGCAAACCTTCATTATGTTTAACTCCTTAGTTGCTGACCTGCTTACTTTAAAAATCACATATACTGATTTTGAACAAGTAAACAAATTCATTGACTCACTGTCTACTAAATGGAAACATGTCACTGACCCCTTAAGAACCACCCAGACCTTAAAGAACATTAACATGTCCTCTCTTTATGGTACACTTTAGAACTATGAGAAGGCAGAAGCTAAACTTGAACTGAATTTAAAAGAAAACTTTAAGTCTGCCCCACCACCTCAAAATCCTCAAAAACTGATGATACTGCTCTTACTGCTGCTGCTAAAAAGAAAGCTCTAAAAGCTTTACTGGTTCAAAAGTTGATGGCAGAAGATGAGTCAGCTAAAGATGAAGTGGATAGTGGTACTAGGTTTGAAGAAAGCAGTGATGATGAAGATGATGTGGAAGGGTTTGCTGAGGGTATGGCTTTGCTGGCTAGGCAGTTCAAAAGGTTCAATCGTAATAGAACCAGCAAGCCATACAAAGGGAGTAAGAAACCAAGTGCTAGGTATATCAGCAAATCAGTCAAGGGTCCTAAATCTGAGTGTTACAATTGTGGGAAGGTTGGACATTTTGCTACTGAATGCATGTCCAGGAAACCTTCAACATCACATGCTAACTCCTTCTCAAAAGCTGATAAGTACAAGAACAAGTACAAAGCTATGAAGGCTCAGATGAAGGAAAGTGCAAAGGCTGATAAGAAGGGAAAGAAGCCAGAAAAGGTTCTAGTTGCTGAGCATCATGATTGGGATGAAACCAGCTCTTCTTCATCTTCTGGCAGTGATACTGATGATGATGATGCTGCTTATGCTTCTGGTAAAAAGCTGTGTTTGATGGCCAAGGAGGTCGAGGAGTCTGATGAGGATGATAATGGTAGTATGTTTTTGACTGATATGAGGGAAGCTGATCTGAAAAAGGATTCACCGCAATGGAAATCTGAAATGCTGTATAAGATTGATAATTTTCGAACTTATACTGATGATGAAAAAGCTGAAATGTTTGACTATCTAAGAGTTGATCTATGTAGAGGCAGTAAATGTGAAGACGTTTTGAAAAATGATAACAAATCTTTAAATGATAAACTTAAAAGCAAAACTGATGAAATTAAGATCTTGAAGGATGAAATTTCAAAACTTGAAAAATAAAATTTTGCTTTAAAGTCTCTTCACGTTGAGGCAGCAGGCAATAAGAACCAGCTAAACGACCTCAAGAAGGTTGTTGCTTCATGGTGTACATCTGCTCAACGCACAGCTAAGTGTGTAAATGAGCAGGTGCATGTCCAAGTTGAAGCTTTCTTTGCTGGTGACTATGCTGCTGTTGCTCTCGCAGAAGTTACTTACATGGATCCCATTCTTGAAACAGATCCTGAAGCTGTCTTGCCAAATACCTTTGCCAAGATACTTAAGGGTAAAAATCTCTTAACAAATAAGTTTGTCAGACCTACTGAGACCCCACCACCGTCCATGAAAGAAATTTTAGAGGATGAAGTAAAAGCCAAGGAACCCAGTACTTCAATTGATGAAACCACTGATCTCTCAAGCATTTACTATTTGACTCTAAAGGAAAGACGCATTAAAAGGGAAATCACTGAAAACAATCAAAGAAAGTTAAAATCAATTGATTCCCCTTCGTGTTCAAATTCCACCAATGCTGAGCCAGCTGATGAAAATCGTACTGGTCAACCAGTAGCTGCTGACAAGCCAGCAAAACGCAATAATGGCAAGTCAAAGGCAGCAATCAAGATTCACAAGAATCGACCAGCATCAGCTGACAAGTCAGTAACTTCCCACACTAACTCGTCGAACAACAAAGGCAAAGAAGTATACCATGATTATGGTACTGGTTCTAAAAGGAAAGCTGCCCTTAAGGGAAAAGCTAAAGTGAACCAAATTGTGGAATCATGTGTTGGGAAATCTATCACTGAGATAATGACTGTCAAGCTTAACCAGCTCATAGCTGCCATATCTGAAAGTAGACCCAATCTTACTGCACCCATCTATTCAGTGTATGACCAGTCACCAATACCAAAAGTATGAAAATGCTATAAGTGTGGCAGCAAGTTTCACCTTGCCAACCGGTGTACTCTAACCCCTGCCCCATCTGCTGCTGTCTCTTCAAGCAAATCAGCAGACAGGAAGAGATCATCAAAGATGACCCTTCCAGAGTCCATCCTTGGATGGGTTCCCAAAAAGAACTAATCTCTTAGCTACTGTACAGGACATTCAAAACAAGCAAATCTGGTATCTCGATAGTGGTTGTTCGAGACATATGACCGGATGTAAGCCCCAGCTGATGGACTATCAAGAAAAGGATGGTCCAGTTGTATCATATGGAGATAATTCGTTGGGTTACACAAAGGGTTTTGGTACTTTAACAAATGGGAATGTTACATTTTCAAATGTAGCTTATGTCGTTGGGCTTAAACATAATTTACTCAGCATAAGCCAACTGACAAGCAAAAGTAAGATAGTCCAATTCAGAAGGAAAATTGGCACTATTTTTGATAAGACAGGGAAGCCACTGCTGACAGCAAAAAGACACGAGAACATGTATCAAATCGACATGAACACAGCAGTCACAATAACTGATACTTGTTTTTATTCAAAGGCAGTAGACAACCTCAAGTGGTTATTGTAACATCCGTGTTACATCCGTCCCACGTCGGTTGGAGAGGGGAACGAAGCATGCCTTATAAGGGTGTAAAGACCTTTCCTAGCATGACACGTTTCGGGACCACAAGCGCAGCAAGATCTCATGAGAACTCTGCAGTTAAGCGTGCTCAGGCGAGAGTACTACCAGGATGGGTGACCTCCTGGGAAAGTGCTCGTTATGTGTGGTTGCCAAGAAAAATCCGTGGGCCTACAGGCAAAGCGGACAATATCATGCTACGGGGAACGTTTACCTGGGATGTTACAGATGGTATCAGAGCCAAGCCCCGAACCAAACGTGCACAATAAGGACGATGTGTCCCATTAGGGGGAGGATTGTAACATCCGTGTTACATCCGTCCCACATCGGTTGGAGAGAGGAACGAAGCATGCCTTATAAGGGTGTGGAGACCTTTCCTAGCATGACACGTTTTGGGACCACAAGCGCAGCAGATCTCATGAGAACTCTGCAGTTAAGCATGCTCAGGCGAGAGCACTACCAGGATGGGTGACCTCCTAGGAAAGTGCTCGTGTGTGTGGTTGCCAAGAAAAATCCGTGCGCCTACAGGCAAAGCGGACAATATCATGCTACGGGGAACGTTTACCCGGGATGTTACAGTTATGGCACAAGAGACTCTCACATCTCAACTTTAAAGATATTCATAAGTTATCTAGTAAAAGTTTGGTGTCTGGGCTACCCACAATGTCTTATATGAAGGACAGATTATGTCCTGGATGTGAAAAAGGGAAGCATTACCATGCCTCATTCAAATCAAAGCAGATTTTATCTGTTGAGAAACCATTTCACCTTCTTCATATGGATATTTTTGGTCCTGTTAATATAGTCAGCTGTAGTGGGAAGACTGGTGATTATTGATGAATATTTCAGATACACTTGGGTGTTATTTTTGAAGCAAAAGAGTGAAGCTGCTGATGAAATTATCAATTTTATCAAAAGAATGGAACTACTGAATGGGCAATTGGTGATGCAGCTTAGAAGTGATCATGGTACAGAATTCAGAAATGCAACATTGGAAGAATTTTGTGCTGATAAAAGTATTTCACAGAACTTTTCTGTTGTTAGAACACCTCAACAGAATGGTGTTGCAGAAAGAAGAAACAGAACTCTCATTGAAGCAGCAAGATCTATGTTGGCTGAGTCTGGGTTGAAAATTTCATATTGGGCAGAAGCTGTGAACACTGCTTGTTTTACCCAGAATAGATCTTTAATTGTGAAAAGACATCAGAAAACTGCTTATGGAGTTCTCAAAGGCAGAAGACTCTCAATTTCATTTCTTCATGTATTTGGCACTCCCTGTTTCATTCTAAACAATAGGGATCAGCTAGGGAAGTTTGATGCTAAGGCTGAATAAGGTATATTCTTGGGATATTCCAACATGTCAAAGGCATATAGGGTTTTCAATAAAAGAAGGGGTTGTTTTGAAGAATCCATTAATGTTACATTTGATGAAACTGCCCCTATTTCATCTACTAGTCAAGAAGATGAAGAGTTATTGTTTGAAGAGCCTACTCAGCAAGCTCTTGATGATGAAGAAGAACCAGTAGCATTTCCCTCTCTAATCTAAGTTGTTGGGTTCTCTGATGATGAGATGGAACACTCTGTTCCATCTGTGTCTAAATCATGTGGACCTACTAGCTCTACTAAAGTTTTACAACTGGAGCATAGGTCTACTGGTTTTGAAGGATCTCAAACTGGTACTGGTTACACTCATAATGAATTGTTGTCTCCCACTGCTGCTCATTCCTCTGAGCCAGTTGATGATCAAGTTGCTGTGTGTTCTACAACAAGCTCACCTATTCATAACACTAGATGGACAAAGGAGCATCTAATTAAACAAGTTATTGGTAATTTGGCAAGCGGTGTTAAAACAAGAAGACATGCAACAAGCAACTTTTGTATGCATGTAAACTTTGTGTCTACCATTGAACCTACATTTCCTGATGAAGCAATCAAAGATCCAAGCTGGGCAGGAGCTATGCAAGAAGAGATCTCCCAGTTTGATAGGAATAAGGTTTGGACATTAGTACCTAAACCTGATGATGAAACTAAGAAGATCATTGGTACCAAGTGGGTATTCAAGAATAAGATGGATGAAGATCGGATTGTGATAAGAAACAAAGCTAGATTGGTAGCTCAGGGTTTCAAACAGGAAGAAAGATTGGATTATGGAGAGACATATGCTCCAGTGGCTAGGATGGAAGCTATCAGATTGTTCTTGGCATATGCTGCTAAGATGAACTTTAGGGTATTCCAGATGGATGTTAAATCTACATTTCTAAATGGGAAGCTGCAAGAAGAAGTTTATGTCAAACAGCCTCCTGGTTTTGTAAGCAGTAATATCCAGACCATGTCTACAAGCTAGACAAAGATCTTTATAGCCTCAAACAGGTACTAAGAGCATGGTATGAGACACTTCATGTGTATCTCACTATTATAGGTTTTAAAGTTGGAACAATTGATACCACTATATTCTCAAAAGAGATAGATGGTGATCTCTTGCTGGTACAGATATATGTGGATGATATTATTTATGGATCTAAAAATGAGAAATATTGTCAAGATTTTTCAAAACTTATGTCAAAGACATATGAAATGAGCTTACAAAGAGACTTGCAATACTTTTTAGGATTGTAAATTAAATAACTTGATGATGGAATTTTTATAATCAAGATAAATATATCAAATATATGTTAAAGAAATTTGGTCTGACCTGTTTAAAAGATATAGGGACCCCAATGGCAGCATCTATTAAAATAGATGCTGATCCCAATGGTGAACCAGTCAATATCACTTAATATAGAGGTATGATTGGATCCCTACTTTATCTTACAGCCAGCAGACCAGATATTATGTTTGCCACATGTCTCTGTGCCAGATATCAAGCTGATCCTAAAGAGTCACACTTGCTAGCAGTAAAAAGGATATTTAGGTATCTGAAAGGTACTGCTAAATGTGGTATTTGGTATCCCAAAGACCAAGACTTTGAGCTAATTGGGTATTTAGATGCTGACTTTGCAGGGTGTAAAATAGACAGGAAAAGTACTACTGGTGGTTGCCAGTTACTTGGTGGTAGGCTAGTCAGCTAGACGAGCTAAAAGTAAAATACTGTGTCAACATCTACTGCTGACACAGAATATGTTTCTGCTGGTAGTTGTACTGCTCAAGTACTATGGATGCAAAGCCAGCTGAAGGACTATGGTGTTCATGTTACAAAAACTCCAATCTACTGTGACAACACAAGTGCTATTGCTATTACCAACAATCCTGTGATGCATTCAAGAACAAAGCACATTGACGTTCGATATCATTTCATAAGGGATCATGTTCAGAAAGGAGATGTGGAGCTACATTTTATTTCAACAGACCAGTAGTTAGCAGATCTTTTCACAAAGCCCTTAGATGAGAAACGTTTTAACTATCTCATCTCTAAGCAGGGTAAGCTTGAACTTTAAAATAAAAGACAACTTTGTTAGTGTACTGGCTCTACAACATGTAGGGCAAACCAGTAAGTCATAAATTCTTTCACCTACTACCTACATGTCAAACAGTCAGCACAACAAGGTCTTTTGTATCATGGTTATTCAATGTTCAAAACAAAATAATAAATAGCTCACAATACTTAAATGATACCTTAAATCTGAAACTCATTTACTCCCAATGATTTAAAATTAAATTCATTACATATTAAATGTCACAAAGAATTTTTTGTATCTAATACAAAATTTATCTTATGGTTTTTAACTTCAAATTGAATTGAAAACTGCTGCATTGAATGCTTAATGGGAGGTATGAGTGTTCAAGCCGATTAAACGTCATGTCAACAGTCTGTGTCCTCTCGAAAACGTGCCAGTCTGTCACATCTGCCCATGCACCTGCAGATGACAGTTGCCATTTTCACTCTCCTGCACTTTTTCCACCAATTTGAAAGGTTAAATAAGGCGATCAATTCCAAATAATAACCTTCAGTTATTAACTCTTTGATTTACCTTTCAAATACACACTCTTCTCTCTAAAAATCCCAAATCTTCAAATACTTCATACATTCATCTTCAACATTTCATCAATGGCAGAACAACAACACCAATCACCACCTCAGCCAGAGGAACAACAACAGCAACAACAACTGGCAAAACACCCTCCACCGGTTATCGAGGAACAAGTAGTACAGGGTTCACTATTCAATCTTGACCCCAACCTGATCAGGGCTGCTAATGCACCAGACCATGCACCGATTCGCCTTTTTAGAGGCAATGCAGCACACGCTCTCTCTATTCCCAAGTCTAAAGCCAACATTGGCTATGAGGCTTTGATCGACTACATCAGGCAATGCCCCTTGGCGAGATCCATCACCGGAGTTCCTTCGCGCCTCTATCCGGCCTGTTTAGCGAGATTCTAGTATACTGCCACCATGGCCACCACTCAACAGAATGCTCCTTGTATTCGTGGCATGGTGACTGAAACCCTAAGCTGCCAGATCACTGTTGATGCCATCCGTCGTGCCCTTCAATTACCCGGTGGTCCATTTGTTAATTCACCGACGAGCGATGATTTCGGTAGGGAAGTGCTGGAGACAATCGGATATGCTGGTCCAATTGCTCATACACCTCTAAGGAAGAACATGCCACCGTTGTGGTATTACTTTTTCGGGCTGCTGACCCAGTGTATCAGCCAAAAGTCTGGAAGTTTTGATCAGTGCTCAGATTTTGAGCTGAAGATTGGTCACGAAATGCTGTTTAACCGTAATATTGATTACGCCGGTGAAATCTATTTGAGGCTAAGGGAAATGGTGCTTGCACCCAAACGAACACATCTAATCCCCTTTCCAAGGTTTTTGAGCCTTATTTTTGAAAATGAGCTAGGTGAAGCTTACCAGCAGATCGCTGATGAATCATTTGACCTGCCTCTAAAGCAAGGGGGGATGCCAAAGGATAAACCTACTGCTCCATATGCTGCTTTGACGCCAGCAATGCTTGAGTATCTCGCTGCTCAAGGTGGAGTTGCCCAAACGACTGCCTTTGGTGTTGCACCAGCTGAGGGGAAGGGACCTCAGCGCAAGCCAGCTATGAAAAGGAAGAAGCCAGCTACCGCAACTAGTACAGCCACCGTCTCACATACTGGTAAAGCAGTAGTTGTATTAGAATCTAGTGCTCTCTGATCATAAAGAACAGCCCTAGTCTTATATACTGACTACCCAATTCTAGTATTAGAATCCGTTGCCTAACTATTTCTTGGTAACAGGCAAATCCAAACGAGCTAAAGCTGGCTCCAAGCAAACCACAGGAGGGATTGCCCCAGTCTCAACTGCTGCTTCTGAAAAGAAAGCTGTTATGGAACCTAGTGCATCTCTAGACCAAATAGCAGAAAACTCTAACTTAATTAAAAATATTTTAACTGCTAACTTAAAAAATAAAAGTGGAGTTAAAGGCACAATCTTTACTCCCAAGCTGACTGGTTTTAAAACTAGTGTTAAGAAGAGTAGCACCTTATACTCTTATAACTAGGCACTTCCACATTTTTCTAAAATGGACATCATGCAATATCCTCTGCTGACAGTTGATGTTATGCGAGGTGTATATGAAATAGATTATATTTTACTAGGAAAAACTATTAAATATGATACAATTTTACACAAGATATTTATTTATTTATAGAATGGATATACCTAAACCTTGCTACAACACTTATAGGCAGTGTACCTAATCGTACAGTAGTGTAGTTTTTAGTAAGTCCGGTTCGTCCACAGGGAACTCTTAAACAAGCTTAACGCTATATTAGTTTTAAATTTATAAAAATACAAATATATATATAAGTGATATTATTATTATAAAAGGGGGTTTTTACCGTTTAATGACCGGTTTGTCGATTTTTAAAACTTTAGTTGCAGTTAAAACATAATGTAAAATATTAAAAATAAATATAACTTAATTTAAAGCGTAAAGTAAATAACGATAATGAAATTGTGATAAATAAAAGTGCGATAAAATAAAATTACGATAATTAAAGAGTACGATAATTAAAAGTGCAATTAAATACAATGACAATAAATAAAAGTGCGATAATTAAAAGTGCAATTAAATATGAAATAAAAGAATTATGCTTATTTAAACTTCCATAATCATGATGTTTGACGTGTTGATTTTTTGTTTATTCTCATGGGTTAATTGTCCTTTGTCCTGGATTATTCGATATGTCCATACGGATTTGTCCCTAATAGTCCATCAGGCATAAATATAAAGTGTGAAAGTCTTCGTCAAATTATTCTTATTCCCGAAGTCAAATATTCCAACTAATTGGGGATTCGAATTGTAACAAGGTTTTAATACTTTGTTTAATGAATACACCAGGTTATCGACTGCGTGTAAACCAAGGTTTTACTACTTTGTTAACAATTACTCCAATTACCCTTGAATGTAATCCACCCCTGTTTCAACAAGTCTATTAACTATTAATCCAGTTCCGTGTCCGGTAAAATGAACAATTATCGGTATTTATAGATATCCCGCCCACTGTGCCCAGTCAAGCGTATGTGGTTATATATAAATACGTCAAATTATAAGTCTATATATTAAATTAATGAGGTATCATTTAGTTAATATAAAGCCCATTAATAGCCCATAGTCTAATTTCCACAAGTGTCGTTCTTTTGTCCAAACCCCAATTATGGTACAAAGCCCAATTACCCAATCTTAATATTTTTAGCCCAACATCATGATTACTTCGTCTTATATAAGCATAATAATAAATTAGCTACGAGACATTAAATTAAAAATAACATTAACCATAACTTACAGTGATTAAAAATAGCGTAGCGTTACACGGACAGAGTTTCGACTTACAAGACTTCAAAACATTCGACTAACCCAACCTTATTATTATCACTAACTTAAAATTAAAATTACAAATTGAGATTACTAATTAGAGTGATACTTGGTACATTAGATAAGAGAAAGAAATTAGAAAAAAGGTGTGTTTTTTATGTCCAAAACATGCGAGATTTATAGGTGAGGCATGTCCCAGCTTGCCATGCGATCGCATGGGATTTCTTCCTCCAGGCCATGCGATCGCATGGCCATCGGTTTCAGCTGTCATTCAGCTTTGCAACAGTATAGCCACCGGATTTTTATAATATATAATATATATATATAATTTTATTATAATTATATATATATATATATATATATATATATATATTATATTTATAGGCATAGTTGACTTGTAATTTTTGGTCCGTTGCGTCGAGCGTTGAGAGTTGACTTTAGTCCCGATTCTGGATTTTTGAACGTCCTTGCATACAATTTAATATCTTATATTTTGCGTTTTGCTTCTTGTACTCTTGTAATTTTGAGACGTTTCTAATCAAAAATTGGAACCACTTTGATTGTACTTTGTACTTTTGAGCTTTTTGGTTGTTTGCGTCTTCAATTTGTCGAATCTGTCTTTTGTCTTCACCTTTTATTATTTAAACGAATATCACTTGTAAATAGAACAATCACAACTAAAAGCTTGTCTTTCTTGAGGGATAATGCTATGAAATATATGTTCGTTTTTAGCATTATCAACAGTATAACCAGCAGAGCACATATTTGACCCCCAAAGCAGTCTTGAGCTGGTTCCTCATCGTGTTGAATCAGCTTAGGCCACTGCACAGCCTAAATGTTACTTGGATCATGCTAAGAGTCTCACTCCTACATCATTACCAGCTAGAACTCTTACACTATCTGGGTTAACATGTGTTGCCAATGAGTCAGCAGAGTCACAGCTGTACTTACAGACACCTAACTCTGTCTCAATCGAAGGGCTGACTAAATCAACAGTCTGTACCCAGAGACCAACAACAGATGCAATTTTTGAGTCAAATTTATTTGGTTCTAGAGTTGTTAACATAAAATGTTCTTTTGTTTCAGTTCTTAGCAGGGCAGATGAACAGGTAGAGGGGGAGCAAGAAAAGGATGTTATTGTTTCTACTGATGAGCTCTCCGTTTCTACTACTGGCGTTGGTGCTACTGATTTGTCTACTGGTGGTACTGATACTCGTAGTATTGCTTCTACTACTGCTGGCTCTCCTGGAGACAATGTGGTTGCTGGTTCCACTATTCTTACTGATAATGAGGAGTTAGCTACTGCTGATATTTCTGCTACTCCTCATACTGTCTCTGGTATTGCTGCTTCAACCACTGATTCTGAAGTGGTTGAGGTGATGATAATGGAACCTCCTCCTATACTTCAAAAGGTCATTGGTAATGTTGTTAAGGGGGTTCTTGATGTTGATATTTCTGGCACTACCACTGCTACTCCTCCAACTACTTCTATTGAGGAGATTATCACAGGTGGTGACCAAGATGATGTGGTGCTTACTGATGAGCTTATCGCAGCAAATTCTGCATATTCTATACATGTCACTGGTTCTACGGAACCCACTATAGATGCGGGTACCTCTGATACTGCCACCAATGATTCTTCTCAGGCTACTGCTTCTGCTGTGAAGAAACCATATGTGTGCCAGGTACTATATCTTGATGAAGTTGTACCTAACTTCATCTATAGGGGAGCTTCCATCACTCCCAGAGTTGCCTTGTTGGTGGATCAGCTAACTATTGATCCCCAAAGTGCTCTAGTCTCAGTCAGCAAATTACCAGAAGAGGAGCTGACTGAGCTATTATCTCAGCTGGATCTACCAGCAAGAGAAGAGGTATATGAGAGGTTGGCCACGCTACAACAAGTTAATAAGCAGCCATACTATCACTACTTTGGTATGGCTCCAGCTTCTTCTCCATGGCCTTGTACATGGAGGCCTCTCAAGTTCATCATAGATCCTGCTACTTGTAAATATGTTATACAGATTGTCCCTGATTCGCCAGTACCTTCTGATTCATCATCTTCTTCCTCATCATCTTCTTCATCGGATAGTGATGCTGATAAAGGTACTGGTAATGGCGGACTAGTCACTCATGATAATGTGACTGGTTCCAAAGACAAACTAGTGGATCTAACTGATGATGTTGATAATGATGCTGACAAGGATACCAGTTGTAAAGACCCATCCTAATCCATAAGAACGAATACAATAACATATGATTACATCGTGAGGTATTTGACCTTTATATGATACATTTTACAAACTTTGCATTCGTTTTAAAAGATAAACTTCCATTACATCGAAAGTTGACAGGCATGCATACCATTTCATAATATCTATCTATAACTGATCTAATCTGTCATTTACTTAATCATAATCTTTACTGAACTCAACGACTTGAATGCAACGTCTTTTAAAATATGCCATGAATGATTCCAAGTAATATCTTTAAAATGAGCTAATGCACAGCGGAAGATTTCTTTAATACCTGAGAATAAACATGCTTTAAAGTGTCAACCAAAAGGTTGGCGAGTTCATTAGTTTATCATAATCATTCATTTCCATCATTTTAATAGACCACAAGAATTTCATTTCCAGTTCTCATAAATATACGTCTCATGCATAGAGACAAAAATCATTCATATGGATTGAACACCTGGTAATCGACATTAACAAGATGCATATAAGAATATCCCCATCATTCCGGGACATCCATCGGACATGATATAAAAACTCGAAGTACTAAAGCATCCGCTACAATGGATGGGGTTTGTTGGGCCCAATAGATCTATCTTTAGGATTCGCGTCAATTAGTAGACTGGTTTACTAATTCTTAGGTTACCAAGCAAAAAGGGGCATATTCGGCTTCGATCATTCAACCATATAATGTAGTTTCGATTACTTGTGTCTATTTCGTAAAACATTTATAAAAATTGCGCATGTATTCTCAGCCCAAAAATATAAAGGGTAAAAAGGTAAATGAAACTCACCATACTGTATTTTGTAGTAAAAATATATAGAATGACATTGAACAAGTATAGAGTTGGCCTCGGATTCACGAACCTATATCATTTGTATATTTATTAATACATATAATCGTAGTCAAATAAATATATATATTATTGATGATGATTCACTGTTATTTTAATAAGTTATGAGCTCCATTAGTAACTTAAATATTTTTATTTTATATATCTTGATCAATTAATTAATATAGTATTAGAGTTAGGTTATATGTATTAGATATGGTTTTATATAGCTAATTTTTATTGTAATAATAATAATAATAATATTAATAGTAGTGTTGATAATAATAATATAGTTAAGTTATGTGTATTTTTATATAAATCATTTTTATTTGATATATTATTATTACTTGATCATATTAATGATAATAATAATATTAATAATAAATATAATAATAATGATAAAATAATACTAATTTTGATAAACTCATGATATTTCTTAATAATGATAGTAATAACAATTTCAATCGTAAATTGTTAATTTTGATAAAAATGTTAATTTCAACGGTAATACTAATTTTGATAAAAATTGTAACTTTAAAAATAATGATACATTTAGTAATAATGATAATAATGATAATATCTATAATACTAATACTTTTAATAAAAATAATAATAATAATAATACTAGTGATAAAAGTAATGATTATAATAATTTGCATTATGATAGTAATACTACTACTAATAATACTTAGTGATAGTGATAATGATAAAAATATTAATTATCATGTTACTAAGGTTAGTAATAATAACAACAACAATTATAATAACAATAATAATAACAATGATGAAAATGATGATAATAATAATAATAATAATAATAATAATAATAATAATAATAATAATAATAATAATAATAATAATAAATATAATTTTTGTATTAAAAACTACCTTAGAAGTCTTTAAAAAAAAAATAGTTGCACCAAGCAAGGATTGAACCCGAGACCTCTCGCTAACACACAAACACCCATGAGCACTCGAGCATCTTCATTTTTCTGATGTAAATCCCTGACCATTTTCATTTAACTATGAAATCTGTTTCTTATATCTTCTCCTTCCTCACCATAATTAAAATCGAATAGGGACTAACTCATATCGACA
Organism: Rutidosis leptorrhynchoides; assembly: GCF_046630445.1. Taxonomy (NCBI): domain Eukaryota; kingdom Viridiplantae; phylum Streptophyta; class Magnoliopsida; order Asterales; family Asteraceae; genus Rutidosis; species Rutidosis leptorrhynchoides. The sequence continues at coordinate 279,341,338 of NC_092336.1, forward strand.
ATGTACAGTTTTTAACTAGTATGTAGATTCGAATTAGAGGTACTTAGTGTAATTCCTTGATTTGTAAAACAAAAAAAAAATAAAAAAAATACAGCAGTTGCTGTTATTGCATAACACAAAAAAAATAAAAATAAATAAATAATGACTTAAATCATGATTTTGAAACTTAGAGGTTTTGAGACTTTGATATCTTCATGAAATATCTTCCAATTGATCATTAGAATACATTAGCATTATCAAATGAACTTGAAACCTCTTAAATTTTTCGAATTTGATCAATTAAAATTTGATCAATCAATTGGAAGAATCTGAGTACGAAATTTTGTAGATAGTTCAACTATAAGTATCCTAACACATCTGCACTTTTGGATTTTGATAATTGATTTGGTTTCTGATTTTGGCCAAAAAAATAAAATACAGGGAGCCGTCGGTTAAAAAAAAAATATCTCTCCCGCTTTTTTCAATTGCAGACAAGGTTTTACAGAGTATAAATGAGTTTACAACTGCCACAGATTCGTTTCAATTTGTTTTGTAGTCTTGATTAGTACGAACAAATTTGGAGAAGGGACAGCGAGCGAAGAAAATCAGATAAAGTGATAGTGAGATCCTACTGAATTCGTTTTTATCTGTAATGATATATTTAATATCATTAAATAATAAATATAACTATATTATTAATAATAAAAGAATAATATTAATAATTAATAATAATATTAATAAAAATAATAAAAATAATAATAATACGAATTAATAATAGTTTTATTAATGATTAAATTGTATTAGTAATAATATTAATAATATTGTTAAGGATATTAATAATCAAAGTGGTAATATTATCATATTAATACTAGTAACATTAATAACAATATTAATAATTACATTAATGATAATAATAATATTAGTCATAATAATAATGATATAACAAATTAATTATGTTAAAGTTCATATCCATATTATTTATAATAAAGCATCTAATACTTAACATTTATCTTAACATTAGTATTAATAATAATAATGAAGGTAATAATAATATTACTATAATTACCATATTCTTAACTTGTAATTACATATACTATATTAACTTTATATTTTATTACTTATATGTTACTTATTCTATATAATAATATATTTGGATAGTTAACATTTATATATTATATATATATATTACAATATAATAATTATTAATGACAATCATATCTATGTATGTATATTTATATAAATTCATTTTAGATTATTTATTTATTTATTTATTTTATATCTTGTTATTTGAATTTATTATATGTGCCTATATTTATATTATATACCTATTTATTTACAAATATTTGTTCGTGAATCGTCGGGAATAGTCAAAGGACAAATGTATTCATGTAAACCATTCCAAAAATTTTGTGACTTAACATTACAGACTTTGCTTATCGTGTCGATTTCAAGTTAAGATTAAGTTTAAATTTGGTTGGAATTTCCGGGTCGTCACACCAGTGGTTCTAAACCTTCGGGTGAAGGTAAAAATGATGGTGATCATGGTGACGATTCAGATTCTGACCTTCCACTTCCACCACCCCACGGAGGTACTCCTATGTTAGCTGCTAGTGATCGCCCCTCAACTAGCAGTTTTAATGCTGATGAGGTGGCTGACATCTCCTCCCTGGCTATCTACAAGACATTAGCAGAAGTTACACCAGATCTACAAAGCACCATTCGTTCTGCTATTATTGATAGTATGACTACAGTCATACGCCGAGCTGGGGAGGTTACCACTTCTACCATTGAAAACCAGCTCAAACAAGTATGTGCTTTTGCTGATCTAGCGGTGGAAGCTATTGTCAAACAATATGATGAAGAGGAGGATCTCAAAAGGCGAATCATCTCTTATAATGAATATGCTGATCATATTGCCCGTCTTCAAACTGATCTTGATGCTGCTAATCAAAGGAATCTTTTTCCTAATGAAGAGAATAGGGTATTGACAGAGAGGTTGGATTCGCAGGAACAACAAATGGCTAATATGGTTCCTGTCTATGCTTATCTTTAATTGATGGAGACTATACAACACATGGCTGCCCTACAAGCAGATGTTAGGGCCACTATTAATCAAATGGCCATGGGTGTTGCAAGAAATGAAGTTAGATCTTCAAATCTGTGTCTCTGACAATATGGTGTAGATTCTGGTGCCCATCTTTCTCCTGCTGATGCTGACTGCAACAACTTTGCATATTCAGTTCCTGAGTCAGATAGTGACCTTGATGCACAGGTTTTCCCTGACCACCATTCTGCCCCTGCTGATGACAAAAAAGGGGGAGAAGAAGTCTAAAAAGAAGTCCAAAAAGAGAAAATAATCTGAGGGGGAGCATGAGCATAAAAAGGCTCCTAAACAGCAAAGGAGAAATGGTGATGATGATGGTACTGGTACTGGTCAAGGTGCTAGCATTAAGCCCAGCAACGCTCATACTGAAGCTGGTGTACAGGCAACTGGTGAATCTCAACCCAGTGTGTCTGCCACATCAGTGGATGATATTGGTTCTGGCAGTAAGTCCAGTGATGTTTCTGAGCTGGCTGTTGCTGAATCTTTTGTTGACTCTCACACGATTGAAAGGAAAATGAAAAGAAAATTGGAGAGACATCAGAAGAGACAGCAAGATTTAAATGATGCCTTTAATGCCAAATGGGAGGCTTATGTTGCTCGTAAACAACACAGAATTGAACATAGAAGAAGCCTGGTCCCAGAAAATTTGGATATTAATGATGAAATACTCAGCATTAAAAAGTAGAAAAGAGATGCTAGTAAAAGAAATGCTAAGTTCATGGTTAAGTATGACAAGAAAAGGGCAAAGCTGTATGTTGAGCGAGCAGACATGATCAAACGAATGACTCCTGAAAAATTGAAAGATTATCTGCAATCTACTGGGTCAGGAGGAGTAAGAGCTAACGTGTTTACGAAATGGCAAGATGCAATGTTAGAAACTAGCTCATCTTCTCGACCAGCATCTTCTGCTCAGCCAGCTACACAACAACAGCCAGCAGAAATAATAGATCTTGATGATAATGATGTTAAGGGGGAGCATCTTGCTATTGTTCCCTATCTGCCTCCACAAGAACCAGTATCAACACAAGAACCATCAGCTGAACCCAAGCCAATCGACAAACAAAGGGTGAAATCTGCTCCTAGGGACAACCAACCCCTAAGAAAAGGACCCCTATTTGAGGTAGCTGATGAAGATACTGTGGCAGTTGTGCCAGCTGATACTAATCAGTCAGCTGGTACTGAGGACACAGCAAGGAGTGCTGTGATAGAAGATCCAGCCAGTAGTGTGTTGCTGGGTGAAACAAATGTTGAAGACCCAGCCAAGGGGGCCGAGCTGGGTGTTAAACAAGATACTGATACTGCTGATCCTGCTGATTTTACAGTCTGGGGCAGAGGAGATCATCTGTTTGTTCAATCACCTATCTCTCCCCGGACTCTTGCTTATTTTGACAGAACACAGGATGAACGTATTAATCAGTTTTCAGTGAGTTCTTCAGGCATATCTGAATCAATCATGTATCCTCCATCTTCCCCAAAATGTCATGATAAACACGCAACTTGGGAGGATGAATCAGTTGCCCAAGGAAAGCCAGATCTAAGAAGGATGAATCCAGATAAAAGAGAGGCTTACAGGCTGGAGATCACTCTATCAGAATTGCTTGAGCAAAGACAAGCAGCTATTTCTGAAAGGATACGTCAAGTTAGATTGCTGCATCATCCTCTTGATCAGCCATTCTATATCACTGCTTTAACCTATGACATTGAAATTGGCGTGTATCTAAATAACAGTGGTCAAAGGCTTCATACTGATGAAGAAAAAGCTCAGTTTCAAGAGGCTCGGCAACTGGGTATGGATCTAAGGCAGTATCGTGATGCCCTTAAAATTGATGAGGGATGGAAAATGATTGAAACAGCAAAGTCCCTGAATAGTACTGCCGATGATTATCTTTTGGGCTTAGAAGTTGAAAGGCAAAGAAGGAATGATGCTGATGCTGAATATGCTGAAAGAGTAAGGCTTCAGGAAGTAGAAGCTAAATTGGCCACTGATAGAAAGCAAGAGGGTGAGTCCCTCAAGCTAGCCAAAGCTATTGTTAAGGAACAAGATAAAGCTCTTGATGAACTGGAAGCTGCTGAGAAAGCACCTGCTACTGCTCCTATAGAAACTGAATGAACAATTGAGCTATCTGATCACTATTATAGGAGCAAGTATGGTGATGTACTGACCAGGAGATCAAATCCCAGCAAGATCATCAAAGTGCACAGAGGCACAAAAAGAGCTTTCAGCATCAGCAGGGAAGATAACATTCAAGAAAGGGTAGACTACACCAATTTGAGAACCTTTGGTTCAGTGAATGGATGGAGATATTGGAGTACTTCATTAGTAAGGCTGAAAGTGGTATTAAAAGACATCGAAGCCAGAACTCCAAGAGCTCTTCAACAAAGCAACAAAATTTGAGAATGCACCAGTAGTAAACGTAGAAGAAGTTCTTTCTTAAAAGCTTAAAAGAAAGAAATCTACTGGTGAAGGCCCACACAGAAGAGATCCCATCATTCTACCTCCTCATATTCCAGTTTATGACTCTGCTGAGCTGCCTTACTTGTTTCCTGAAGCCTGGGCTGCCTTAAAAGTGAAAGAAGAAGAGCTATCTGGTGATGAACTTGAAAAAGATAAAGATAGAGACATATAACCTTCTAGTGCTCAAATTGTATCTTTTGTTAATTCATTGTTCATTATGATGCTCTGTAATTACTGTATATACTCTGTTGTAATGAAAATGAAATGAGTTATCTTCAAAATCATATCAAGTTATAAGATATAGATAACTCAGCAAAAGATCCAAAAAAAAAAAAAAAAAACTTAAAAGGGACAAATTTACTGGCTATTTTTCATTAGGTCCCTCAGTACTGGCTTTAGTGTTTTCTCTAAATGTCATAAGTTTTGTCATCATCAAATAGGGGGAGATTGTTGAGTCCCCAAAATAATTAAGGATTTAATTATGACAAAACTGTAATTTATTTGCACTAAAATGTTATGTGCAGCTAGCACAAGTTTGTATATGTATAGACAGTAAATATTGCTATGTCAAGTGTTCAGTATGCTGCGTCTACCAGCACAAGGTAGTGTGTATTCTTCGAATCAGCATAGGATGAGTACCCAGCAATTTAAGAATATCAAGTGACTCAGCATAAGAAGAACCAGTAAACCTGTTAAGCAGCATACAACACAAGACAGCCATGCTCCATTACAAGCATGGTGGTTTCCCGAGTGGTTTACATCAATTGTACTATTCAACAGAAGTCAAAGACAAAGTTGAACAGGAAAGAACACGCGTCAGCGGCTGACAAGTGACCTTACAAGACCGCATGGGAATGCAGAAGTTTAACGTATGTGCAGACATGTGCTATACTTTGTCAACGCCTAGGGAACACAACATTCTGTTTGTTTAAACAAATAGTGGTGCCAAACCGAATTGGGGTATTCATGCAAATAGCTACCAAAGAGGAAAGAGGAAAGCACGATCTCTGATGCAGTTGTCCCTACAAGTACAGACATCCTATGTACCAGTGGACAATAGAACCATTACATGGTTAATAGAACTACTATAAATTGTTGTATCCACTATTGTAACAACTAGTGGTGTGGGTTTTGTTATTTAGAGTCCAAAACGTGTAATAGCTTTAAGTTTATCCTCAGAGCATTACTTAGGTAAATCTGTATCAACCAACTATCATTCCACTACGGATAGTTGTAATTCTTCGTGATTTAATCAATAAAGAATAACAATTGAAAAATTACCTTTAACTCTATTTACATTACATGCTTGAATACTAAACTGTGTTTAATTGGTTAGTTAATTAAAAGAAATTGTATTCACCCCCCCTCTACAATACTACTGTTGTTAATCAAGGGACCAACAATTAAACATATTAGCAAGTAGCAAGTAATACTCATACATAGCAAAAGATAGTTATTCTAAAATCAATCATATAGATATTTGCACAACACTATAGTTTAAGCTTTTAGCAAGCTTACTTGCAATATAACATATTGCATGATAAATGTGTAAGCACACATTAATGTCCAACACATACACAAGGGAAGAACAATCTCTAGTTGGGACTTGGTGACCATCCTAAATATATCTAAGTGTGTTTTAGGATTACAAGTCTTTACTAGTTACACTTGAAAGCATTGTTCTTCATTTAGCCTTAATTAATCACTAAGTCATCTTTAATTGTAATTAATGTTCTAGTGACATTAGCTTAAGTGTGTTGGTACTTGGTGATCATACTAAGGATATCTAGATAAGTTTTAAGATCACAAGTTGTTGACTAACACTTATGTGTTATGCCTAATCTTGATTAATTTGTCATTAAGATGTAATTAAGCATAATTAACCAAGATTAGTGTTTTTATGACCAAAACTCAATTGAGTATGGAGAGGGCATCTATTCTAAGCATGTTGAGAAAGGTTTCATGAATTATAGATGTCGAGAACTAGTTAAACTAAATTTGGTCAAAAATGGTGACAGAGAGAACTGCGGTCGCTCTGTGGTTGACCGTGATGGTGACCGTGCAACTTGTTTTCACAAAACTGCGTTACAATTCAGTTTGGGCTTCTACGGCTGGATATGCGGTCGATCGTACCTTGACCGCGTACTTTGCTGACCTTTATTTTCATTCTTTAAGTTTTATTTGACTTGGTCATTTGCAAGATCAAGTATGGATTAGTGACCTTGCATGTTTTATGTTAAGATGTCGATCATCACTTATGCATATGTATGTGTCTTCATCAAAACATATTATTTGGTTAAGCATCATACTTAACTTTGTCGTTTAGACCATTAACCAACATTCAACCAACATTCTCTCCCTTTTTGATGATGACAAACATACAAGTGATGAGGGACATTTTGCTATATATACGCAAGTGTTAACAATCACTTGTATCCATATTTCTCCCCCTTTTGTCGAAGAAAAAAGGTTAGCTCCCCCTTGAACTATGCTCGCCCTTAGAGCAAAGTTCCCCCTTAAATTGTGCACGTTGGAAAAAATTTATTAAAACATTACAAGCACACATTTTATTCATAGCAAACACGAAACATAGTTATGCATATATGAAAATATGCATGGAAAATACAACAGATCATTCCTAGGTTCATTCTACATGGGACGAGAGGTGCTTGGTTGTGATGAACATCGTCCACAGACAAGGTTGTTCAGAAAACGTCGTAAGATTTTGTGGGTTCGACGATTCTGATGATGAAGGATGGACATTTGAGTGGAGGATAATAGTGCAATGAACTGGTCATCCTCAACACTATCATTAGATCTCGTAACACTCCAGGCTGGTGTGTTCTCACCTTCTGTTTCTTTATTAAAAGGTCGAACCGAATCATAATTGATTGGGAGGGTGGTTAGACCAACAGGATGAAGATCTTGAACACAGTTATGTGAAGAGTTTTGTTAGGTGTGCCCCATAAGGAAGGGAGAGTGATTCATTGTACACCAACCCACTCATCCTCTTTGCCATGAAAAATTCCATGTTGACTTGAATTCGGTGTTGGAGACACCAAAGTAAGGAGGCTTCACAGGCATTGATGTTTGTGGAGAGTTTTTCCACCTTGCAGTACATGTTTTGGTTTATGACCTTGAGCTAAAGGTCAAACTTTAGTGCAAGATGATTTTCCTTAAGGCCATCGTTTCGAATTTCAATGTGATTGATGGGCCTTTGACAAAAGGTGTTGATAATGTCACCTTTTGTGACAAACTCGAGAAGACAATGGAGATATGGACTATAGGTGAAGAATTCCACACCTTCATCAGGTACATGCATAAATTTTCCAAAGTCTTTGAGAGACATGGAAAACCCTTTATCAAACAACCGGAATTTGATGTTGTTTGGGGGAGTGAATTCGTAGTCTGCATAGAATTCACGAACAAGAGTGGAGTGAATGGGACCTCTTAAGGTTAAGAATGAATCCCATTTTATGTGAGAAAAATTCTCGAGAAGGTCCTCTGGAAAGTGCTCAATAGTGACCACACAACCTTCGATGATTGGTCTAGTGCTAACCATTTGTCGGTTGTGATTGATCATATCCCGTTCTTCTTCGGAGTTAGGAAAGTGATTGTCAGAGGAGTCGGAAATGGAAGAAGACAAGTCAATCACGAAAGGATTGTTAAGGGACTTGTTTGTTTGACTCATTTTGAGTGAAGTGGTGTAGTGAGTTTTGCATCATGATCTTCTCAATTTAAAGGGAAGAAGATGGGTCTTCATTTAGTCTTTCACTCCCTTTTGAGTAATTGAATCTTTTGAGAAATTTGATCATATTTAAGTATGCTAATTTGTGAATGATACTTTGAAAACAGATTCAAATAGTCAAACATTCAATTACATAATGTATCACAAAACAAAATATTCAACCAACATTGTAAATTCATCTTCTTATACTACTTCCTTTCACCTCTACTTCTCACATCGCTGCTCCTTCGACATGAAAAGGCCCTTTTCGCTTTCTTCAATAGAAGTCGGATCTTATATTGATACTTCTTTATCTTAGCTTGATTCATGTAGATTCGTTCTTCTTTTGAATCACGATCCAAACCATAAAAAGGATCATTTGCTTCATCCAGAAATAGTTCTTCATCACTTTCGGATATCTCTTCCAGGTTGATTTGTGAGTTGGTCATAGCCTCATAGACCCTTTCGATCTCATCAGAATCATCTTCATCATCGCATCCCATCAAAGTTACTGTATGATGATTGAATATTTGATTGGTTGGATTTATGTGGATGTCATCAGTTACTTTCCCTTTGTTAAACAACCTAGTAAGGTGCATTTCATAAGGAAGAGCTCTTGTTGAGTCCTTTGGTACATTGCTCATTCGTATGGCCATAAAATAAGCCATGTCCACCGGTTCTTGCATTTCCAGACACCAAAAGAGAGCCATTTGAATAGCATGAATATGCGAGCGATTTCCCATTTTACAATAAATATTGTAGTTAATCACTGTGTTCCATATGCGTAATTTTTTTCGCAGGTGTTTGCCTAGTACTCCCCGATTGAGAATTTCTTCTCTTGGAGCGTTGTCTTCACATAGTGTTCGAATAACCGCTCCTCTATTAATTAATTCTGAGAGATAGGTTAGACTGTGTCCTGTGTGGGAGAACCTTCGTCCACTTGTCGAAACTCCCAACGGTTTTCCGAATTCATGAAGGGATATCATTGTTCTTGTCACTTTCAAACTAAATGAAACTGATCCTTCAGTATAGATAAAACTGGAGTAGAAGCTTAGAACTAGTGATTGATATATTGGTCCACTTAAGTTAAGAAATACATCCCACTTTAAATCTGAGAAGGCTGCAACCATTTCAGGAAAATCTTCCACTTCGACTCTTCTTCCTCTGCTATTTTTCGATTACTCACTTTTTCTCTATTGAGTGTTGATCGGTGTGGAGGAAATTTAGATGAGCTTTCTCCTTGATTGGCCATTTTCTACACAATGACACTTCAAATTAATTCAAAGTGTATGTATAATTCAATTGTAGGCAACAAGTTTTGCAAACTTTAATTATCATCATTACTTAGATGTTTTGATGTTAATGTTCTTCACATCTTCACTCTTCATTAGTGTCAATGAGTTTGCAATTAGATTATGATTTTCACAAAGTTCATATGTGTTCCAGACTTTTAAGATCATCATCAACACATGTTTTGACATCTAACATTATCACACTCAATTTGCAACAATGTTACTTATATCATATGAACAATGATTCTATGAAAATCTAACCTAGATGTATAATGAACCCTAGAATCATCCAAAGTTAATTTAGTGCATAGATAGACATCATTACAATCGTTTCTAAGTTGCTCTTAAGAACAATTTTGATTATTTGCATTAATTTGGGTTTTGGGACATTCTAGTTAGGGTTTCTTCACAAGTTCATCATACAAACACAATTGAATGCTAGGAAAGCAAAGATTAATCATACTAAAAGTAGAATTGAGATGGAAGGAATGCGTGTTCTTCTTTGTGCGGTCGATCTCCTCAGCCGTGCAGAGAGTGTGTGTTTTGAAGTGAGTTTGAATGAAATGAAAAGTGAGCGTTTTATTAGGTTTAAAACAGAATCAGACCACGCACGGTCGAAGCATGGTCGACCATGGTGTTAACCGTGGAAGAAATTTCCAGACGTTTAAAACAGGATTCTGCGGTCGGGTCTGCGGTCAATCGTGATGCAGCCGTGGATTCTTCTGATCAAAAATTTCTTCACTTCTCCTTCTCTTGAGCGCATTTTGACGATTCTTAGATTCTATAGAATACTTGAGGACGAGTTTTCTTTTCCTAACATTGAATGATCACATCCTCCCGATGTTTCATCATCAATGACACGTAATATACTATATTTATATGTATGTATGTTTGTATATATATATATATATATATATATATATATATATATATATATATATATATATATATATATATATATATATATATATATATATATATATATATTCAATTATACACATAGTATACACAAAACGCATCAGTATTTAGCATGCAAATCATAGTTTCACACAAACATACAATCCTAATACAAGTAAACTTCCTTCAATAATCCTTTTAGAATCTTTTTCAAAAACAATTTTGCATTTGTAAGTAAAACCTTTCACTAATTTAAAATCCTTTTGAAAAGGTTATTCTCATTAGCCTTTTAATCATTGGTTTTGATTGATTTTAAGGTTACCCAATCCTTAACTTATCCCTTCTATTGAATTGCTAGTTTGGTCCATTTTTCCCATGTTCTCAATTCTCCTAATAATAGACAATGAACTTTGATTTCATGATTTGTATTTGCTAGAGTCGTGACACACATTCATTTCAAGTTTATCTTTTGATAAATCATAAATAGTCATCTTTTCAAGATTTCTTTTCAAAGTGTTGTTTTCATCAATTAAAACTTTGTTAAGTTGTCAAACTTTGTGTAATTTTTTCCTAAAAGTTTTACTTTGTCACGACTACTATCATACACAAATTTAATAGTCTTGTAATCATCTAACAATTCTTCATAATTAGAAGGATAGAATACATGTACCTCATTGCAATCCATGCTTGGGACATCATCTTCTTTGAAGGGAGATTCAACCTCTTCTTCACTTTGACCATCTTGATTTAGATCATTCCAAGAACCCACGAGGCAAAAATCTTCATTTCCATCCAAACCTTTTTCTTGAAAATCTCCTAGCTTCTTCAAATTCTCTCTTACCCTTTTACCCTTTAAACTCCTAGAGTTTTCTTCTTCTTGAGAGCATAGTGAATCCCAACATTCCTTTGTACTTTCACATGAAATTATCTTCATTCTTTCTTTATTAGGAAGAACTTCATGAAGTAGTGAAATAGCATCAAATTGTTTCAAAACATCATTATTTTGAAATTTTGACTTCACTAGTCTTGAACTTGCTTGTAGAACAAAGTCTCATACTTTGATTATTCTCCATAAGTAGTAATCTTTAGATTTGAGATAAGTCTCAAATCTTAATTTCCACACATCAATATCTACTTTATCAAAGATTGGTGCTTCCTTCACCAATTCTTCTAAGTATCCCATAGTTTGAGTTGATCCGAGAATCGTTGACTCAAGTTTTTGCACAAAATGAATTTTGACAATTTCAACAATGTTTATAGATCAATGATTTGAGTAACCGTTCTGATACCAATTATAAGTAACTAGAGGGGGGGGGGGGTGAATAGTTAGTTAATACGTTTTTAACACTTTTTCGAATGATCACCAAATTCGATTAACTATGAACAACCAATTCAACTCAAACTTGATGTGTGTAATGTGAAAATGATGAATAAAGTAATGTAAAGAACATAGACACAAGGATTTATAGTAGTTCGTGTGGATGTTAAATATCCACCTTAATCCACTCCCTGATTACACTAATCGGGATTTCTTGCTTCACTAAGCACTTTTCTCCAAACCTAGTGGAGATCCGATTTACAAGTCTTCAAATTCTTTGGTAGACAACAAACCTAATCTTTCTATCCCTTTGAAAGATCAACTCCAACCTAGATCAACTTGTCTTCACCTTGGACAAGTATTAATCTTCAAATAAGATTAATCAACTTCCAAAGTCCCTTTAAGGAAGTAGATAACTAAGCTAGCATATGCTTCTACTAATTGAAGTTACAAGACTTATACAATTTGTAATGATGATCCTAAGACAATACCAGGACATACATTACACTAAGTAAACTCACAAGATAAATGATTTTGATTAGTATGGTTACAACAATCAAATTCTATATCTATAAGATCATAAAATCTTCTTTTGCTTGATCACATTTGAGTAGTAATTAGAGCCCCTGTGATCTCTGGAAATAACCTTTTGAAATATGCAAGAGGGTCCACTTTAAATGCTCTTCAATGCTGACCTTTTATAGTGTGATTCAAAAAATAGCCGTTATCACACGGTTGCAGACACGGTCAACCGTGGTTCGACCATGTGTGCTCCAGTCCAAAAAAGTGTATCCGTTGTATAGCCGTTTGACTCAAATTTGAACATCACATTTTGGAATCTTTACTCCATCTAGCACCTGCAAAAGAAACCCAGTATCCTATACAAGTACTACATGCATTAAGTATGTGAGATTTAGTCTTATTGAGTGAAAATGACATAACACTTCAAATGTGGTAAACCCAACATTCTTGGAGAAGTGTCTTGATTGACATTTTGGATAATCTCAGTTTTGGTCAAGACTTAGTTAGGCTCATTAATGCATTTGGTTCAATCCTAAAGACTAGTCATCATGTCATTAACTTCCTAGTTTCAATTAATCACAAGTCATATTCATTTTAAGATTTAGTGGAGATTAATTGAATGATGTCTTTCTAAAATAAATTTTAAATATGTAAAGACATCAATGTTAAGTCATACTTTGACAAGTAATCACAATGTGTTACTTAGACAAGACCAAATAGATTATTGACCATTATTCCATTGTGAACCATTTTACACTTAATTCATTGAAGTATACTAGTTACTTGAATCCTAGTGTTCTAACTAGTAATCACATAGCAAGCATATTAATCAAGTTGGCAAATTGATGAGTATTAAACATATTAGCAAGTAGCAAGTAATACTCACACATAGCAAGAGATAGTTATTCTAAAATCAATCATATAGATATTTGCACAACACTATAGTTTTAGCTTTTAGCAAGCTTAGTTGCAATGTAACATATTGCATGATTAATGTGTAAGCACACATTAATGTCCAACACATGTACAAGGGAAGAACAATCTCTAGTTGGGACTTGATGACCATCCTAAATATATCTAAGTGTGTTTTAGGATTACAAGTCTTTACTTGTTACACTTGAAAGCATTGTTCTTCATTTAGCCTTAATTAATCACTAAGTCATCTTTAATTGTAATTAATGTTCTAGTGACATTAGCATAAGTGTGTTGGTACTTGGTGATCATACTAAGGATATCTAGATAAGTTTTAAGATCACAAGTTGTTGATTAACGCTTATGTGTTATGCCTAATCAAGGTTAATTTGTCATTAAGATGTAATTAAGCATAATTAACCAAGATTAGTGTTTTTATGACCAAAACTCAATTGAGTATGGAGAGGGCATCTATTCTAAGCATGTTGAGAAAGGTTTCATGAATTATAGATGTCAGGAACTATTCAAACTAAATTTGATCAAAAATGGTGCAGAGAATACTGCGGTCGCAATTCAGTTTGGGCTTCTACGGCTGGGTTTGCGGTCGATCGTACCTTGACCGTGTACTTTGCTGACCTTTATTTTCATTCTTTAAGTTTTGTTTGACTTGGTCATTTGCAATATCAAGTATGGATTAGTGACCTTGCGTGTTTTATGTTAAGATGTCGATCATCACTTATGCATATGTATGTATCATCATCAAAACATATTCTTTGGTTAAGCATCATACTTAACTTTGTCGTTTAGTCCATTAACCAACATTCAACCAACACTTTTCCTTTACGGTCTCTTTCAAAACGTTCTTGCTTTTGACTAACTTCAAATTCATCGGGTTGAGTTTCTTGAACCTCTTCGACTAGTTCATCTTTGGATTTGTTTTTGGAAGGAATTTGTGTAGGAATTCAAATTCGTGTTTCGTGAAAAATACCTTGTCGGATGACTTGTTGTTGAGGAACGAATTGTTGAACGTGAGGAAATTATGGTTGATGAGGGTAGTTTGAATATTGAGGTGTAGAAATAAAAGCGGGTGATTGTGAAGCATACGACGTGAACCCTAACCCTTGATTCGGGTTAGAAGACGACCCGGAAGGTGAGTTATACATTTGCGTTTCAAGTAACCCTTGCAAAAAAATCATTACTTTGTCGTGTGTTGATCGGCTCGGATGATAAGTTTTGATTTTTCTTGGATGATTTTTTTAGGAATTTTTTAGGTGTTGAAAGTTGGTTTGAGATGAGTAATGTTGAAAGATTAAGTGTTTATAGTTGAAAGTAAAAGAGTGTTTGTATGTGTATGTGTAAAAATATAGTGGGTGTTTATATATAGTTTTGTTAAAATAAAAAAAAGTAAAAAATAAAAATAAAAAAAGATAAAGCTGTTGCAATACTAACGGCTATATGCCCAAATTTACGCCCTCAACTTATTATAGCAATGACACAAACCAGCACGGAGAGAAGAAAGAGAAACAAGGGCGGCCGAGGGCGGGTTAAATGCCATCGGCGCCCTCGAGGGCGGGGCTCAAGAAGGAGTGAGGGCGGAGCCCGTTGGCAATGGTCTTAAACCATTTTCAACCATAACGTGCTTCCTCTCTAGGACACACCGCCACATCAGCTTTCTCTCCATTAATTTTTCACTTCTTCCTCATCACACACCACTACCAACCATTACTTCCTTCCTCCACATCACATGGCCCCACATTTTTTTTAATAATATTTATTACTATTATTTTTGCTATTATTATTATCATTATTATATTACTATTTCAATTCTATTTTTTTGAACAACACATTTTATTATATTAAAAAGATATGGTTACATTTTTTCTTAAAACAAAAAAGACATAAATTAAAATACAATACAAGAACAAAAAATTAAACAAATAAAACACTACTCGTCGTCTTCGTCATCGAATGCAAACGCGTTGTGATAAATTTTTTGGCTTTTATTTTTGGCTCTCATCACTAACGCGTGTTGTTCGGGAGTCATGTCGGGTGCACAAGGTTGTGTAAGAAACGTTAAACTATCCAACATGGTACGCTTCTCGGTTTCAATGTATATTTTTTCCATGGTCAACCTTGTAGCATTTGCGGTTTCGATCAACGTTTGGTGGGCTTCCTCGGAAGACAAACGTGAGGCCGCATCGGATGAACCCGAACTCCTATGACTCTTGGAACTTGCACGACCCGGCGAACGACGTAAATGTTCTTTATGGAAATTCGGAGCACTTTGATTCACTGCTCCACCACTCAGACCACTTTAATTCGCGGCTCCATCATTCGGTAACTCCATCGGATTATTTTTTTTGTTCACGACCCCTTCGTACGGACAATCTTTAAGAACTTTCCACACATCCTCGTATAAGAAGTTAGGACCCTCTTGATCCTTAAAAGCACGTCATGAATGTGACATGATATCGGCTTCGTTTTGCCCACTTTGTCAAAAATTTTCAAGCTTCGAGTTAATTCTGATATATAACTTGACATCTTTCGCCATTTTGCTCCATTTTTCCGTAACTTGATCCATTCGACGTTTTTCCCCAACTTGCTCATTGTAAAGTCTAAGGAGCGTCTCCCAAAATGAGTCTTTTGTTTGATTAGTTCCCATTACCATATTTTCCGAAACTTGCATCCAAACCGTTGCCAAAAGTCTACTTTCATCGTTGGACCACGGACTTTTTTTGCACGTTACTTTCTTTACTTTTCCCTTACGGTCTCTTTCAACACGTTCTTGCTTTTGACTAACTTCAAATTCATCGGGTTGAGTTTCTTGAACCTCTTCGACTAGTTCATCTTCGGATTCGTTTTCGGAAGGAATTTGTGTAGGAATTCGAATTTGTGTTTCGTGAAAAATAGGTTGTCGGATGACTTGTTGTTGAGGAACGAATTGTTGAATGTGAGGAAATTGTTGTTGATGAGGGTAGTTTGAATATTGAGGTGTAGAAATAAAAGCGGGTGATTGTGAAGCATACGACGCGAACCCCAATCCTTGATTCGGGTTCGAAGACGACCCGGAAGTTGAGTTATACATTTGCGTTTCAAGTAACGCTTGGAAAAAATCATTACTTTGTCGTGTGTTGATCGGCTCAGATGATAAGTTTTGATTTTTCTTGGATGATTTGGATAATTTTTTAGCCATTTTTTAGGTGTTGGAAGTGGGTTTGAGATGAGTAATGTTGAAAGATTAAGTGTTTATAGTTGGAAGTAAAAGAGTGTTTGTATGTGTATGTGTTAAAATATAGTGGGTGTTTATATATAGTTTTGTTAAAATAAAAAAAAATTAAAAATAAATAAATAAAGCCGTTGCAATCCTGATGGCTATATGCCCAAATTTACGCCCTCAACTTATTATAGCGATAACACAAACCAGCACGGAGAGAAGAAAGAGAAACGAGGGCGGCCGAGGGCCGGTTGAATGTCATTGACGCCCTCAAGGGCGGGGCTCAAGAAGGAGTGAGGGCGGAGCCCGTTGACAATGGTCTTATATGGCTCTTCCCTTTAGGCTCTCCTTATTAGGTTATTTTATATTATCGATCCTCATGCTCACCTGCTTACCTCAAGTGCATATATAATCATAATGGAACACTTTATCTTATGCATGTTATAAATAACTAAACAACTAGCATCATGGATTAATTAAAAAGGGTGATGATATGTATATAACAAAAAAATGGTTGAATCTTTTGTTCCTAACTAGCATGATATGTATACAACCTTTTTTTGTTATGTGCACAACCAATATGCTTTACGGTATTATACTGTACAATATTGTAAAACATGTTGATTGTGTACATAACAAAAAAGTTTGTGTACATATCACTCCCAAATTAAAAAGTTTGTTCAAGTCATTTTTAAACCCTTTGAAACGTTCAACAATGATTCTA
Organism: Rutidosis leptorrhynchoides; assembly: GCF_046630445.1. Taxonomy (NCBI): domain Eukaryota; kingdom Viridiplantae; phylum Streptophyta; class Magnoliopsida; order Asterales; family Asteraceae; genus Rutidosis; species Rutidosis leptorrhynchoides. Next base: position 279,358,482 of record NC_092336.1, read on the forward strand.
AAATGGTTGAATCTTTTGTTCCTAACTTTCAACATAACATTTAATTAAATATATTTATCGTAGGATTGGTGATCCGATCCGTTTGTCAACTGTTTTTTTTTTTTTTTTTTTTTTTTTTCCTTTTTCCTTAAAAAATTATTTAGGGTATTGTATATAATGCGTTACTGCGTATTACCAATATACTATAGGTTTTGTTTTCTAGTAGTATGGATATCTTGGAGTGTATATTTATTACATTCCTGTTTGACTTTAAACCCATACATGATTGGCTTCTCAATCCTCGCACCATGTTTACTTGTTGACTACAAAGAGAGAATAATCGATGTCGATGTCGTTAATAATGAATATATTAATTAATAATTAATAATTATATTTCAAATCGATGTCGTTACTTGATTTCCATGCATGTTGGGTCAAAGAGAGAATAATTTTTTTTTTCATCCTCTTCGTTTATAGTTTTTATAAATTAGTTATTACATAATTAAAGTTTTATTTTCATTAATTGCAAAATGTAGGGATGTGATGGATCTGTGCTGTTGGACGACGATTCAACGTTTACCGGCGAAAAAACTGCCAGTCCGAATAGCGGATCGATAAGAGGATTCAATGTAATTGATACTATCAAAACACAGCTTGAAAGCCAGTGCCCAGGTGTTGTTTCTTGTGCTGATATATTATCTGCTGCTGCTAGAGACTCTGTTGTTGCTGTAAGTATCAAATTCAAAAATTAAACATCGAAATACATTTAGTCTAGTTTTTTTATAAATTTTTTTTTGAAAAGCACTATTTTATACAACTTACAAAACCATGCATGAAAAAGTAAACGGAATATTTGCTACCACGAGAAAATTTATAAAAACTTACATTTCCAACCTTCATTTCTAGCTTCTGATGTTTACACATTTATTCTTTGCTTTAAATTCACTACAAATTCTAACGAAAACTCAAATCGCTATTGCTAACAATTTAGTACTAGCTAGTTACATAAAATTTGTGTATCCGTATAACAAACTAATAGAGATATAGTTAGCATTTATCTTGTATTTATTATCTAGTGTATCTTGTAATTATTTATATTATTGATGTATATCAAATCCTTAAAATAAAGGATTTAGTTTCCATGTATCACTGTAATATTTGGGGCATATATACCCCATGTTTAATGAGATGAAGGCATCGATCCAATTACATAACTCTAGCATGGTATCAGCCTAAACCCCTAAACCTCCTGCTCATCGTTCGTTTCACTCTTCTACCTTTTCTTTTTCTTAATCGATGGCAGAACACACTAAATTTCACCCAGCAATCACTATCACTAACATCAAAAATTGTATTCCGGTTATTCTTGATATCGAAACAAGCAAGTATCTGTCATGGGTTACTCTCTTTAAAACCCATTGTAAAGCTTACCAGGTACTAGATCATATCATCTCTACCACTACCAATACCGGTGACTCAACGGTCTCCTTCTCTGACCCACTTACAGCCGCCGCAGACAAAGAAACATGGGATCGTCTAGATGCCGTTGTTTTAAACTGGATCTATGGGACCCTTTCATCCGATATGTTAGATAACATCATGAAGCTGGAACAAACGGCCCTCGATGCTTGGGATCGTATTAAGTCGATTTTTGAGGACAATAAGAACTCTCGTATTGTCCATCTTCGTCACAAGTTCTCCAACATCAAACTTGACAACTTCACTAACGTTTCTTCCTACTGTCAAGAAGTCAAACGTTTAGCCGATCAATTGGCGAATGTTGGTCCTGCTCTCGAAAACGATCACATAGTGTTACAACTTATTACTGGATTGAATGATAATTATGATCATGTAGGTTCTCAGCTCGCTCACACCAACCCTCTTCCATCGTTCTTTGAGGCTCGATCCACTTTGATCATGGAAGAAGCTCGAAAACTTCAACACGCGGCGAATTCTGTCACATCTTCGAATGATACAGCGTTGGTTGCTGCTTCTGCTGCACATCCGTAACCCACTTTTTCTGCTCCCCAGAATGCTGGCTGTGGTTCTAACAATTTTTCTGGTTATCGTGGACGGGGTCGTGGATCTTACCGAGGTAATAATCGTGGTCGAGGGCAAAATACCCGAGGTCGGGGTTACAATCGACCTCCAGCTGGTCATAACAATGGTACTGGACATCAACCATGGCTCTTTAATCCATGGACTGAACAGCCCACATCGTCGAATCAATGGAGCCCATCTCCTTGCCCTTATCCAACTACTATGCGGCCCAATGGTTCTTCACAGTTTCAAGGCATTTTGGGCACACGCCCTCAATCGGCCCAATCCACTTATGCGCATTCTGGAGCTTCTACGCCTACTGACATTGATGTTGCGATGTACACTATGAGTCTCAATCCACCGAATAACAATTGGTATATGGACACGGGCGCTACATCTCACATGACGGGTTCCCCAAGTAAGCTCCTATCTTATTCTCAATCAAAGCTACCTCGTCATATTATTGTTGGTAATGGACACACTATTCCAATTCACGATTTCGGCAATTCTTCTCTTTTTTCTTCAACCCGCCCTTTACATTTAAACAATGTTCTTTATTCACCGCATTTAATAAAAAATCTTATTTCTGTTAGACGTTTATCAACCGATAATAATATCTCTCTTGACTTTGATCCCTTTAGTTTTAATGTGAAGGATTTTCCGAAGGGGACCCCCATTCGGCGGTGTAACATCTCCGGTGACCTATACCCATTCAATGGCTCACTTCTTCACCAACATCTCAAGAATCACTCTGCTTTTTCTGCTATTTAATCAGATTTATGGCATCATCGCCTTGGACACCATGGAGATTTTATTCTTAAACATCTTAGCAATAAACGTTACATTGATTGTAATTCGAAATTAAATAATAAACTTTGTCAGGCTTGCATTTTTGGCAAACAATTAAATTGCCTTTTTATCCTTCTTCTTCTTTAACTTATGCACCTTTTGATATTATCCATAGTGACCTATGGACATCTCCTATATCTAGTACTGCAGGTCACAAATATTATATTCTCTTTTTAGATAATCACACCAATTATTTATGGACCTTTCCCCTTGGTCAAAAATCAGAAGTATATAATGTGTTTAATAACTTTTACACCTTAATCAAAACACAATTTCATGCATCCATCAAAACATTTCAGTGTGATAATGGAACCGAATATAACAACACCTCATTTCACAACTTTTGTCGCCAAAATGGCATGCTTTTTCGATTCTCTTGTCCGTACACCTCTTCCCAAAATGGGAAAGCTGAACGCAAAATTCGGGGCATCAATAACATTATTCGCACTCTTTTTTCTCATTCTCATGTACCTCCTACTTTTTGGCATCATGCTCTCGAAATGGCTACCTATCTTCTTAATATTTTACCCAACAAAACTTACCACAATCTCTCCCCCACACAACTTCTTTATAATCATGATCCAACTTACAATCACCTTCATTTTTTTGGTTGCTTATGCTACCCACTTATTCCCTCTACACAACGAAACAAACTACAACCCCGTTCTACACCTTGTGTTTTTCTAGGTTATCCCTCGAATCATTGTGGATACAAATGTTTTGATCTATCCACCAACAAACTCATCATCTCTCGTCACATTATTTTTAACGAATCATATTTTCCTTTCTCTGCTGTACACGACATTAACTCCAATACATATCAGTTTCTTCACTCATCATTTAATCCTATATTCTATCCTACTTCCACTACCCACCCATCTACCCCTTCCAGCCCAAATACTTCTCAGCCCACTGAAAATGATTCTAATTTTACACCAACTTTACCCACATCTCCTACGCATGCTTCACCACATTTGCATGCTTTTTCTCCCACCCATCCAGATTCGACACATCAACCTGCTTCTTCTCCACCATCTCCTATAATTAATCCACCTCACACTCATCCACCTGCTTCAACTCAGTCCCCGAATTCACCATCTCCTATAATTAATCCTAATCCTCCTGCTCGTACAATGGTTACTCGTGGTATGTCGAGAATATTTAAACCCAAAGCTCCCTTCAATCTCTCTATTTCATCTTCTATTTCTCCTCTTCCATCTAGTCCTAAAATTGCTCTTGCTGACCCGAATTGGAATAGGGCTATGTATGATGAATTTAAAGCTTTGATTGATAATAAGACTTGGACTCTTGTCCCGCGGGAACCTAACATGCAGGTAATTCGTTCTATGTGGATTTTCAGGAACAAAAAAAATCGAATGGTACTTTTGAGCGTTATAAGGCTCGATTAGTGGGTGATGGACGTTCGCAACTTCTCGGAGTTGATTGTAACGAGACTTTTAGTCTGGTAGTCAAACCGGCTACGATTCGTATGGTATTGAGTATTGCGGTCTCTAAGAATTGGCAGATTCGGCAACTAGATGTAAAGAACGCGTTCCTCCATGGTCATCTAAACGAGACCATATACATGTACCAACCATACGGCTTTCGTGACCCAAATTTTCCGGATCATGTTTGTCATCTTAAGCGCTCTCTTTATGGCTTAAAGCAAGCCCCGAGGGCTTGGTACCAACGTTTTGCCACTTTATGTAGATGATATAATTCTTACAACTTCCAATGATAAGTTACGATTACAGTTACTTTCTCTTCTATCCCAGGAGTTTGCTATGAAGGACTTAGGACCGCTTCATTCCTTTCTTGGTATAAATGTTAGTCGTACGAAACATGGTCTATTTCTAAATCAGCAAGCTTATGCCGAGACTATCATTAAACGAGCTGGGCTCATGGGGTGTCACCTAGTTTATACTCCAGTCGATACTGCCCGCAAATTAAGTTCTAAACAAGGCAGGCCATATGCGGACTCTACTAAATATCGTCAACTTGCCGGGGCCTTACAGTACTTGACATTTACCCAGCCCGATATTTCGTATGCGGTACAACAGGTTTGTTTACACATGCATGATCCGAAGGATGTTCACATGAATGCGTTGAAACGTATCCTTCGGTACTTGCAAGGCACTTTGTCTCTCGGCCTAAACCTTACTTTCACTCGGCTACTTTGACTCTTGTATCATACACTGATGCGGATTGGGGTGGATGCCCGGACACACGGCGTTCCACTTCGGGTTACTGTGTCTACTATGGTGATAACTTAATTTCTTGGTCTTCTAAAAGGCAAACCACAATGTCTCGCTCCAGCGCCGTGGCAGAATATAGGGGTGTGGCAAATGTAGTTGCCGAATCATGTTGGTTACGTAATCTTCTTCTCGAGTTGCATTGTCCGATTACTAAAGCAACACTCTTTTTCTGTGATAACATGAGAGCCATTTATCTTTCGGGCAATCCAGTTCATCATCAGCGTACAAAGCACATAGAAATGGACATCCACTTCGTACGGGAGAAAGTGGCTAAAGGTCAAATCTGAATACTACACGTCCCGACTCATTATCAGATTGCTGATATTTTTACGAAAGGCCTTCCTCGGCTTTTATTTGATGAATTTCGTTCCAGTCTTCGCATCTCATTACCGAAGGCTTCGACTGCGGGGGAGTAATAGAGATATACTTAGCATTTATCTTGTATTTATTATCTAGTGTATCTTGTAATTATTTATATTATTGATGTATATCAAATCCTTAAAATAAAGGATTTAGTTTCCATGTATCACTGTAATCTTTGGGGCATATATACCCTACGTTTAATGGGATGAAGGCATCGATCCAATTACATAACTCTAGCACAAACATGATTTTGAGGGTTCAAGTTAATGGCGGAAATTGTATACATCCATTGATTAATTCTGATGGTATTTGATTTGATTTTCAGCTCGGTGGGCCAATTTGGAGCGTGGTATTTGGTCGAAGAGATTCGACTACAGCGAGCTTGAGTGCTGCGAATTCTAACCTTCCTGGACCAGGTTCAAGTCTTAGTGCTCTTATCACATCCTTTTCAAACAAAGGCTTTACTGCTAATGAAATGGTAGCTTTATCAGGTAATTAATGCACTATTTAAGAAATCAGTAAACTTGATTAATTACTTCGTACTACTAAACTTAATACTAATATAGATTTATATGTTAGGAAGAGGGGATCGCCTGGACGTTGGGAGATATAAATTTGAGAGAAAAACAACTCTATTACTCACAAGAATAGATTTACAGAGTATTACAAAACTCTTACAAAAAAACTCTCAAAACTCACACACACTCTCTAGGTTGTGATTACACTTCTCTGAGTGATTTAGGATGATTTACAACTGAGGTTTGCACCTCTATTTATAGTAAAAATTCTATGGTGGTGGAATGGTGTGAACGGAGAAGGTTGGCGGCCGTCATCATCATCAACTTTGCTACCTCCATATGAGTTGTCAAGGTTGCCTACTTTGAATATCTAGAAGGTGAGCTTCTAGATTGTAGGCTGGAAACTTTCAATTCTCCCCCTCCAGCCGAATCCACGAACATTCCAGTTATGTCTCTGCATAACTACAACTTCTCTCGAGTCACCACCTTTGTTAACATATCCGCAGGATTCTCCTTTGTATGGATCTTCACTAGTCTCAACAGTTGTCGATTAATTACCTCGCGTATCCAATGATAGCGAATATCAATATGTTTTGTACGGGAATGGTACATGGAGTTCTTGCTCAAATCTAGAACACTCTGACTGTCACAATGTACCTTGTACTCCTTTTGCTTGATTCCAAATTCTTGGAGATAACGCTTTAACCACAACATTTCTTTTCCAGCTTCTGCGGCAGCAATATACTCTGCTTCAGTTGTGGATAATGCAACACACTTTTGTAGACTTGACTGCCATGAAACAGCTCCTCCTGCAAAAGTGTAAATGAATCCTGAAGTAGATTTCCTACTATCAGGATCTCCGGCCATATCCGCATCTGTATAGCCTTCCAAGATTGGATCAGCTCCCCCGTAACAAAGACATAGATTCTTTGTACCTTTAAGATATCTGAGAATCCATTTTACTGCCTCCCAATGCTCTTTCCCGGGGTTCGAGAGAAAACGACTCACCGTTCCCACTGCATGAGCAATATCGGGCCTTGTGCACACCATCGCATACATCAAACTTCCAACTGCTGAAGAATATGGTACTGAAGACATCTCCCCGATCTCTTCCTTGGATGAGGGACAAGAACTCTTGCTTAACTTGAAATGGTTATCTAATGGAATGCTAACAGGTTTGGCATTGTTCATATTGAAACGTGAAAGCACTCGTTCAATATACTTCTCTTGAGATAGCCATAACCTTTTATTCTTCCTGTCTCGGGTTATCTGCATTCCCAAAATCTGTTGAGCCTGTCCTAAGTCTTTCATGTCAAAAGACTTAGAGAGTTCCTTCTTCAGCTGGTTGATCTTCGTTGCGTCTTTCCCTACGATCAAAATATCGTCTACATATAGTAGAAGAGCAACGAAATCTCCTTCAGAAAACTTCTGAATGTAGACACACTCATCTGCTGCAGTTTTCTTGTACCCGTGACTCACCATGCACGAGTCAAACTTCTTGTACCACTGCCTAGGTGCCTGCTTCAAACCATACAAACTTTTCTTCAGCTTGCATACGAGGTTATCTCCTGAAACCTCAAAACCTTCCGGCTGCTCCATGTAAATTTCTTCATGTAAATCTCCATGAAGAAAAGCTGTCTTTACATCCATCTGTTCAAGCTCCAAGTTCATACTTGCGACCAATCCAAGTATGACTCTAATTGAAGTCATCTTGACTACTGGTGAAAATATCTCATCAAAATCAATCCCTTTCTTCTGTTGGAATCCTTTGACTACAAGTCGTGATTTGTATTTCACCACTTTTCCACTACCATCCTTTTTCAGCTTGAACACCCATTTATTTTTCAGTGCCTTCTTCGCGCGTGGAAGTTCTACAATCTCATAAGTTTGATTTTTCTGCAGAGAATCCATCTCATCCTGCATTGCGAGCAACCATTTTTCTTTATCCTTATGAGTTACTGCTTCATGAAAACTCTCTGGTTCTCCATCTTCAGTAAGTAGAAGGTACTCGGATTCTGGATACCTACTCGATGGAATCCGGTTTCGTTCAGATCTACGAACTTCTGGAACATTCTGAGGAGATCCACCATCATCTTGACCTTGTGATGGTGCTGGAACGTCTGGCAGATGGGGTTGTGGCTCCCCCTGCTCAGCACCGTCATTTTCCTCATTATCTTCTACTTCTGGCTTTTCTTCTTGCACTGAAAATTCATTTCTCATGAATGATTCCGCTGTTGCCTCTGGCACCTGAGCAGCAACATTTGACTTCTGAGATATTGTGGGCTTTTCAATATCTTCTATTGTCTGGCTTTCATGGAACACCACGTCCCTACTTCTGATCACCTTTTTCTCCTTTGGATCCCATAATCTGTATCCAAATTCTTCATCTCCATAGCCTATGAATATGCATGGAGTGGTCCTTGCATCCAGCTTCTGCCTGAGCTCCTTGGATACATGTGCGTACGCCAAACATCCAAATACTCTTAAGTGTGAGTATGATGGATCCTTTCCAGACCAAAGTTTCTCCGGAACTTCAAAATTCAGTGGTACTGATGGAGATCGGTTGATCAAATAACAAGCGGCTCTGACTGCTTCTCCCCAGAATGGCTTTGGCAGCTTAGCCATACTGAACATGCTCCGAACACGTTCCATGATTGTTCGGTTCATTCTTTCTGCTATACCATTATGTTGAGGGGTACGTGGGACCGTCTTCTCATGTCGGATGCCATATGATCTGCAATAGGCATCGAACTGCCTGGAAGAGTATTCACCGCCGTTGTCGGATCGAAGACACTTTAACTTCTTTCCTGTCTCACGTTCTACCATTGCATGGAACTGTTTGAAGTAATCGGACACCTGGTCCTTCGTCCGCAAGAAATATACCCACACCTTTCGAGAAGTATCATCGATAAACGTCAGAAAGTATCGATTGCCGCCAATTGATTCAACCTCCAAGGGACCGCAAACATCAGAGTGTACCAGACTGAGTAACTCTGATTTTTTCATTGAAGAGGAATTAAATGAGACTCTATGCTGCTTACCAAATAGACAATGATTGCAAGGATCTAGCGCATCATCCTTGTCTACATTGATAAGCTTCTTCTTTATTAGGGTAGACAACCCTTTCTCACTCATGTGACCGAGTCTCTGGTGCCATAAATTTTGTGAAGCCTCCTTTTCTGCAACATTAATACTGTCTGTGCAGATCTTCACATGAGTCTTGTAAAGTGTGCCACAAATGTGTCCCCGAGCGAATATCATAGCGCCTCTTGACAATTTCCATGTGCCTCTACTGAAATGACTATCATAGCCCTGTTTATCGAGAGCTACTCCGGAAAGTAAATTCAGCCGAAGATCTGGCACATGGCGGACATCCTTCAAAGTGATTGTGCTCCCGGAACTTGTGTTTATCTTGACATCACCAATTCTGACAATCTCAGCGGAACTGGAATTTCCCATCTTCACAGCTCCAAAGTCTCCAGCTTTGTATGTTGTGAAGTATTCCTTGTATGGAGTCACGTGGTAGGAAGCTGCAGTATCTACCACCCATTCTGTGTCTTCTCGTGAGAGGTGAAGGCATGTCTCATCATGGGTTGAACAATAAGCTACATCACCTGTGATAGCAACTAATGTTTCTCCACCCTTATTCTTCGGCTGTGAACTGCTTTGACCTTGTTCCTCTTTTAATCTATAGCAGTTCTTCTTCATATGTCCCTCTAATCCACAGTGATGACATTTATATGTTGGTTTTCTGCCATCAGCTGACCTGCCCCTGCTCTTACTTCTGCCTCTCCATTTATTTTTGCTACTCATTCGCTGTCTCCCCCGATTCTCTGTGACAAAGGCATGGGTCTAATCTGTGCCCATGTCCTTTCTCCTTGCCTCTTCACTGAATAGGGCATCCTTGACCATTGACATGGTAAGTTTGCCATTCGGTGCTGAGTTGCTGAGTGTTACTACCAACGTTTCCCAACTATCGGGAAGGGAACTAAGTAGCAGTAGCGCCTGAACTTCATCGCCAAGCGGCATCTCTACAGACGATAACTGGTTGACCAAGTTCTGAAACTCACTGGTATGCTCGGCAACTGAAGTTCCCCTTTTGAGCTTCATGTTGACTAAACGCCTCATCAGCAGGGCTTTATTCCGAGCAGTCTTGGCCTGGTACATGTCCTCCAACTTTTTCCAGAGGACATATGCGTCTGTCTCTTGTGCAACATGGTGGAAGACACTATGATCAATCCATTGACGGATCTGACCAATAGTTTTCCGGTTTGATTTCTTCCACTCTTTCTCTTTGGCAGAATCAGGGTTTATACCCTTCATTTCAATAGGATCGAACAAATCCTTACAGCTGAGGAGATCTTCCATCCGAGGTTTCCACAGCGTGTAGTTTGTTGCTGTGAGCATAATCATAGCTCCGGAAGATGATGTTGACTCTTCTGTGGACATTATCACTTTAAAAATAATTTTTCAACACAAACGGGGTTGAATTGTAGAAAACAGAGATCACCGTTACGTCCGGAACGGTTGAAAATGGTGGAATAGACACTTCGCGGCTTAAATTCCACTTACGGGGCAAAATTATAATTTTTATAAACTTCAGGGACCAAGAATGAAATTCTGAAAATTTCAGGGACCAAATTGTAAAATTTCAGAATTGCTACAGTACCGCTACAGTACCGCTACAGTGCTGCTACAGTGACTTGATACAGTGCCGCCAGCTGCTACAGTGAATTGATACAGTGATCGTCTTCTCCGGCGAAAATTCCGGCACCGGTCGTCTTCTCCGGCGAGATTCCGGCGAGTTGACCAAATTTTGACCGCGTTTTCTGGGCTCGTTATAACTCCGTTTAAGTCGCCGTTTTTTGCGTTGGACTCGGTTCGACGAGACGAATCCAATGGTACACTCAAAATTGAATTTTGAGAAAACTTCAGAAGACCCAAAAACTCAACCAACGTCTCTAACCAAGCTCTTGATACCACTTGTTAGGAAGAGGGGATCGCCTGGACGTTGGGAGATATAAATTTGAGAGAAAAACAACTCTATTACTCACAAGAATAGATTTACAGAGTATTACAAAACTCTTACAAAAAAACTCTCAAAACTCACACACACTCTCTAGGTTGTGATTACACTTCTCTGAGTGATTTAGGATGATTTACAACTGAGTTTTGCACCTCTATTTATAGTAAAAATTCTATGGCGGTGGAATGGTGTGAACGGAGAAGGTTGGCGGCCGTCATCGTCATCAACTTTGCTACCTCCATATGAGTTGTCAAGGTTGCCTACTTTGAATATCTAGAAGGTGAGCTTCTAGATTGTAGGCTGGAAACTTTCATTATAGAACCTTAATCTCTTTAATATAACACTTTGTGTATAGGATCTCATTCGATTGGTCATGCAAGGTGTACAATGTTCCGAAATCATCTCTACAACGACAACAACATAAACGCAACGTTCGCGCATCACTACGACCAAACTGTCCAACAAGTGGTGGTGACACAAATCTCTCACCACTAGATTCTTTACCAACAACTTTCGACAACCGGTACTATAATAATTTGATTAGTCAAAATGGGCTATTGCATTCAGATCAAGAACTATTTAGCGGTGGTTCGGCTGATGCACAAGTGAAGAACTATGCATCAAACCAGGCTACTTTGATGCACAAGTGAAGACCTATGCATCAAACCAGGATACTTTCTTACGTGATTTTGGAAATGCAATGTTGAAGATGGGTAACCTTAGCCCTTTAACCGGATCAAGTGGTCAATTTAGGACCAACTGCAGAAGAGTACGTTAACTAATTAATGTTTTATCATCTGATGTTTGAAGAAAAAAAAGTGTCAACTGAACACTTCAATTTATCAAATAATGTTCTCTTCTATATTTCATGTTGTTGTATTGGAATATTTACAAATCACGAAGTTGGATTTCCCTAATATTGTTAGTATTTAATATATATGATTTACAAAAAAATTTATCTCACATTATCTCAATTTATGCTTCTTTGATTATTCAATTGCAACTCACACAACGGAATCACTCTAGTGTTAAAGTTTGGAAAAATCAACCAATCTTCATGAATTTGACACTTTCAATAATCAGACATAGATTTGATCCTAAGGGTTTGGTTCACACTTGATCAATAGAAGATGGGGATTTAAGGGTCTTTCAGATTTAACACTGTGCTCCGGTGCACTGGGAATAACCCCGACGTGAGATGATGATCCGAGTAGGTGTGGTTAAATGTCGACCCACCATCATCGGGATAGCCGGTTATGATGGCTACCTGTAACCGTTAAGTAAAGCTAAAGAAACTGTTATGGTATAGGTTAAGCAAGTGGATCACTAGGTGATGATGATATGATGGTCTAGTAATGTATCGAAGGTATTTCGTGGTACGAGTATGTGAATGTGTGTGTGAAAACCTTGAGAATGAGATGGTCGTAATGCGGGTTTGATGCCTTATTTATAGTTAAATACCTCTGTTCCTTAGTGACACGTAATATGACAAAGAACATGTTGTTGCTAAGTCATACTCTCTGGATTATAAAGCTGAAAATGCGAGTGGTCTTTCAATACAATCTGCCAGCTATCCGCAGCACCATTAGGCAGTTGTGTAGTGATGGGATCCTGCCAACCACCCATGATGTCTTTCTTGTCACTTTGCGCATTTTTCAATTTATGGTACAGCTTTTGGGTAACGCACGTTTGGTACTAGCAGCGCCATTTAGTTATGTGCTTGTTTTTTCATTGCGTGCTGTAATGGTATTGACATGTATAGCGCAATCACGGCTTTTACTTATTATTCTGTTAATTATGCAATGTTAGGCACGTGCTGGCCACGTGTGATGCGTATATGAAATATGCGAGTATGCGCATCATTAAGTCCTCCTAATTTGATATTATGCGCTAGAATTGCGCATGGTGTCGAAGTCAATTTGTAGCATAATTTGTTTCTTTTAAATGTGAAGTGACAGTTGGTTCTAAAGTTACAATATTGACAACCGGTAACTGTCACTTCATTCATTATTTTCTTATATTTCCTTTTCAACTGACCTCAAGAATATTACATTCGCAATTATAACATAGTGGACTACTCGGAGTGAATCTTCCTTCTTGGAATCTTCAGAATGACCAGCTTTGCCACAATTATAACAGAGTGAATCTTCCTTCTTGGAATCTTTAGAATGTTGAGGTTGAGGTTTTGATAATTCAGGTTTCTTGTAGTAAGAGGAAGAAGATGAATTGTTGCTTTGATTTCTTGATTTGCCTTTGAACTTATACTTGTTTAAGACTTTGGTGAACATTGCAGCCATCTTGACTAGTTCAAGGTGTGAGTCATCAACATCTGAAAGATTTAGTCTTTCAAAATCAGAATCAGTTGACTCTTTAACAAGCACTTTCTTTAATAAGCTTTTGGAAGTAGTGTAAGATTTACTCTTCTTCTTAGCAATGAGAGCAAGTGGATCACTCGGAGTAGACTCTTTCCTTTTATCTTGAAATTTAGACTCGGCTAGCTCATAATGCATAAGAACACCAAAAAGCTCATAAATATTCAATTTGTCAATCTCCTTGGTAGATTGAATGATGGTTCCATATGAAAGACAATCAGAATTGAGCTTTTTGAGAAACTTCATGTTGACCTCAGCATGCACCTTAGTGGTTACACTTTTTCAACTCATTCAGAACACCATTGAAACATCTGTAGGCATCACTGAGAAGTTCTTCAGGTTTTGCTTGAAATCTTCATAAAGCCCCTTTGCCTTATTCAATTGCGTGACACCAGTCATGTCATATTCTTCTTGGTACCGTTTGATTTCATCCCATATGTCCTTAGCAGAAGTTATGCTATCAACATATTCAGAAAAATCATACGGGATGGATTGCATGATGATGTTTTTGGCTGGTAATGGTAAACCAGTTTCTGGATGTACTTCATTAACTGGTCCATCTCTCAAAGAAGCCCAAATATACTTTTCCTTATCACCCTTGTAGTCTATGAATTATGTGATACATTGTAGCCACTGGTAATACTTGCCATAAAAAAGAACAGGAGGTTTGGAATCAAATAAAATAATCAAGATTCTGATACAAATTCTTGCAGTAATTTGGTTTTACTGCAGATTCGGATTCAGATTCGGATACTGCAGATTTGGATGAAGATTCGGCTATAGCAGATTCTGATACCATTTATCAGATTATCACACTATTTTGGATAGTCTAAGATTCGCAGACTCGAAACACTTAAACCACAGAATTAACAAAGTAGATTGAGATTCTCAGTTTTTAGATTCAGATTCGGATGTCTGATATTCTAATATGTGAGATTCTGATATTAATCACAAACACTAATATTCGTATGCTTAACACCCATTAAAAGATTTGGTTACCTTTTTGCAAAAGGAAACAAGCTAGTAACAAATGAAAAACATAATATGCGAATCAGGATTTGTATGCGAATGTAAACTGTAGCAGTTGAATCCTGCGAATCTAAGTCTGAAATCGTGAGATTTGATCAAAAATCCTCTGGAATCACTTGAATGATCTTCGTATCCCTTTAACAAATGTGACTGAATAACTTATACACCTCAATCAACAACACCTTTGCTGAATTTACGACTTGAAGCAGATTCGGTTGAGCAGTTAGAATACCGAATGTTGATCAATTTTAAATTAATGATCAATTGATGAAATAAATCCGTCAAATTAATGCCTAAACACTAAACTAGAAACACTGAATCCTATGATCTTCAATAGAACACAGAATCAATCATGAATATGCAGAATGTAAGGGTTTTAGCCATGAACTCTAAAAAATTGCTTGATTCTCCATAATTGCTGTTGTAAAGCTGTTTTATTGATTGTAACATCCTCCAGATAGGGTCTGGAAGAAACGTCACTAATATCAAATAAACCAACATATTATAATATACGAGAACAATACTACATGATAAAATCAAACTTTATTGAGAGTACGCAGCGAAAAATGAAATGTCGTTACAAGAATTGAAATTACAATAAAGTAAATGTTTCAAATGCAAGAATAGTAAATGCGATATCTCTTGTTCCTAAGTCCATGTAGCATCACATAAGCAGTAAGTAAGCTTAAATCAATTAGTTCCTGAGACAAACATGCTAAAGTGTCAACCAAAAAGGTTGAGTGAAATCATAGGTTTAACAAAAGTAGTTATCGTTGTTTTTAGACCACAAGATTTAGTTTGTAAAGTTGATCTCCCGCAGGATCAAAAGGTTATGTCAAATCGTGATATTTAGACTAAACGTTCAAGTTTGCCCCAATGACAAGTTGTGTTTGTCCTTGTCGGTTAATTTCATTATTAACTAATACAATGACTTGGTCAAATGTATCGGGGACGTTACTCCCGATAGGCCTACCCCCAATAATTAAGAATGCATTCAACGAGCAATTAAAAATATCACTGTAGGGACTTAGTCAGACATAGCCGGGTATAGCATAGTTTAACAGTTGGTAGTTGTGTCTAAATTGTAAATAGTAAAAGTAGCATGTGTCTCACCCCAAAAAGTTAAATAAGTTGCATGCAATAAAGAGTGGGGCTATGAGTTCACCTTAGTAAGTAGATAAGAGACGGTTATTCCTCGGAATAGAAAGTTGGAACGAACAGAAAGTCAACCTATTGACATTTAAGAGTAGTAAGTGTTTTTGTCCAAGTTTAAGTAAGTGTTTAAGTAATAAAGTGTTTTAAGTAAAGTTCGTTTTACTAAGTTTCCATTCCTAGTAAGTTTCTATGTTTAGAAAGTTTCCACTTTTAGTAGGTTTCTTATTTTAGTAAGTTTCTATAACTAGAAAGTTTCTATTTTAAGAGTGTTTCCATTTTAGGATACTTGCCATATTAGATAAGCTTCCAATCACCCCTTTCCCTACGAATGGCCATTTCAGGTCTAGGGGCTTGAGCTACAGGATCCTTTAAATCAGAAAATCTAAACCCTTCCGCCTAAAGTTTCGTAGAAACCATTCGTTAAGAAAGTTCGAAGATCTATACATCTCTAATACATATCCCAAAATGTTTTTATGTGTTATATTATAAGTAGTAGGTTATAAGTGTTAGCTATAGTATTAGGGTATATATGTTAAATAATAGTATAAGTAACATTAGGGTTTCGTTAATTAATTAGGGTTAATCAATTAAAGTAGTATTTTAATAATTAGGGTTTGTAATAAATGTCTAGGGTTTAATAAATTAGGTTTTTAATAAATTAGGGTTTTAGTAAATTAGGGTTTAAGTAACTAGGGTTAGATTTAGGGTTTTAATTAATGTAGTAATGATTAGGTAATGATTAGGGTTTTAATAATTAAAGTAGTATAGTTTAGGTGTAACTAGGGTTTTAGGGTTTTAATATGTATATGTATATATAATTCGTATATATATGTGTATATATATATATAAAATATATTTTTTACATGTATATATATATATATGTCGATATATATGTATATGAATATATATTTATTTTGTTTCCTTAATTAGATACTAACAAATCTTTGTCTAATCTCCTCGGTTTTAAAGATCAAACTTTTCTTTTCCTCTTTTTTTTTCTAGTCGACATACATACATATATATATATATATTTTCTTTTTCATGTATATATAGATCTAGGTGCGTTTATGTATGTGGTCATGATTAAACAAGTTTATAACATGAATTAAAGATCAAAGTTTATGTAAATAAATTAGGGTTTATGTTATACCTTTGAAGATTCGTAGATGACTAACAAAGAAAAGATGAACACGATGAAGATTGAAGATCAAAGCCTTGAAAAACTTGAAGAACACCTTGAAGATTCTTCAAGAACACGAAGAACACTTGAAGATCACATTGAAGATTGATGATGATTTCGATGGGTGGTGGTGGTGATTTCGGTTTTGGAAGTCGAAATAGGGAGAAAGGGAGAGAGATTTGGGAGAGAAAATTGTTGTTGTGATTTGGTACAAGAATTAGGTTTAGGTTAGGCCTCTATTTATAGGAGTGCTAGGATTATTTTAGAATTAGGGTTTAATTAGGAATTACTTAGGGAACAAGTCTTACTTAGAGAACAAGTTAGGTTAATGAGGAGGTGATTAGGAGATGCCTTGGCCGAAAATTAGAGGGGCATTTTGGGCATTTCCTTTATATTTTTTTTTTTAAATTTCGGCTAGGGCTTTTTAGGATTTGGGTTTGGGATTTTTCAATTTAGTCCTTGTACTTTAATTTAGCTTAAATGGTTCCTTAATTATCCAAGTTTAATTATTTTAAGTGTACAAGTTTTAGAGTTATTTATTTGTTCACGAAAGTTTATTAACTCATTATTTTTATCTTTATTAACTTGTCGTTTATAAAGTTAATTATTGTATTTTATAATTCTTAACACTTAATAATTATCGATTAAAGTTTAATTATTAAGTTTAATTATATTGTTGGACATTTAATAAGGAAAAGTGTAGAATGGAAAAAATGAGGGTCGTTATAGTACCTCCCCGTTATTAGAAACTTCGTCCCGAAGTTTTAAGTAGAGCTCTCGTTTGCATCAGCAGTTGTGAATAGATGGGGGGTATTTTCGTATTGTTTAGTCTTCGCGTTCCCATGTATGTTAGGGGCTTCTACGCGAATCCCAACGGACTTTAACAATAGAGTTTGATTTTCACGTTCCTGGGTACGGTCGGGACCAATGAGTGTTAACAATAAGTATATTATTTTGTTTACATGTTTGATCTCATGATCCTTAACCTTAATAGGTCGTTTACAAGTGCATTAAATACGGAGAATTTTCCAAGGAATAACAAAAGTGTCGTTTGACTAGTTTTTCTTTAAAAGGAAAGATGATGCTATAACATCATGAAATGTATTATTGAGCTCGTTAAGATCTTGAGTGTTTATGCCGCAATAGTAGGGCAGATAAAATAGAGTAGAGTACGTAAAGATTTCAGTTACGTAGTTTGATGTATGGCTGGTGTTTGTTAGAGATAGTACCAGCTTCAAGTTTCGAAAGGTATCCATAATACCTTTAGTCTTCAAGAGATGTCTAATAGACAAATGAGATGTTAGTTGAGAGTTCGTTGATCTCAGGATAATACGAGCGATTAAATTTAAGACATCGTTTAGTATACATGAGAACTTGTCTTTAGAAATAGTTTTAGAATGTAGCTTTAAGATTTATGATTTCAGTTTCATGTCGAATTATAGATTAAAACTTGACTAGAATAACATCTAGTTGCAAACCAAAAAGGAAGAAATGTTTAGAGTATCTTCATAAATGTCTAAGGTAACTCCTTCAGAGTAAGAAAAGTGTTTTCGCACAAATGGCGAGTCGGTCTATTATTTATTTATGAGTTTAAATGTGGATGAGAATAAATGTGAATCATTGATTATAAGATAGTATTTCTACCATAAAGGAACCTTTGCTTCCTTGTTCAAAAGATCGTAGTATTGATGTTTATGAGAGCGTCGTGGTTTGGCCGTGAAATACCGGAAGTAGAAACTTCTTAACGAATAACATAGAAAGGAAGAGATGATGTACGCAAAGAGGTAAGTCTCGTTCTTGCATGGAGAATGAGAATAAAGGTGATCCAAACACATTGGAGAGCAATACGAAAGTTTTAATAATAAACCAAAGTAATTTTTGAAAAGTTGCGACATTTGTTATAACAATATAAACGAAGCAGAGCTATTGGTAAAACTTGAGTTATGTACAACACGTATTATTTTATGTGAAATAATTTGAACAATACGAAAAAAGAGTTGTTTAAAAGAATGTTTAATTTAATGAAACAAAGGTAAATTGCTAAAAAGGCGAAAGTGTTTATATAATTAGTGAAAGTAATTTTAGAGGAGGTGACGAAATCATGTTCATAGTACAACTAGGGTTACGTAAAATTTTGTAAAGTAATTTCGGTTTAATCAAAGTGGAAATTTGTAGAAGTGAAAGTATAATTTGATATGTACTAGTCAAAGTACGTAAAGTTAAGTTTATGTATAAGATTTTATAAATCACATAAGTGAAAAATCATTTTTTATAAATTCCGAGATAGTTTGAAAATAAAGACTCATGTAAGAAATCTTTGGAAAACAGGATACTTGTATTTAAGAGTTTATTTGTTTGAGAAAAATTGATTGAAGATTTTAAAATTCTGGAGGATAATTGTGTAATAATTGTTTCAAGGTAGTGAAAACTAATGGATTGACTTTTATCAGGGTATGAGTCCTTGGACTCAAAATGTTAACATTAAAGTTAGAAGGATGATAATGTGATTATCATCAAATGAGTAAATCCCTCAGATTTAGAGTTATGTATGAAAGAACTTCAAATAAGATTTACAACTTTGAATTGTTCGAATGATAGTGAGAGTTCGAGAACTCGGTATGAATAATCTGGCAGTCGCATAGACAAGTATAAATAAATGCTAAAGCAGTGACTTTCAACTATGTAATGATTGTTTGAATTCATCCTTAATTGGTCTGAGAGGAGGATACATTAAGGTATGATGGAATCATTTCAATTGTTATAGCAGTTTTTCAGATGAGTTTAGCGCAAGCCACAACTTAAGATAGTGTATTTCACCTCTGGGTTTCTAGTTGACAATGATCGATTATTGTTTGAGTATGGTGCCATTACTTGCATGGTGCCAAGTAGTCTATTATAAGTAGATGTACGAGTACAGAAGTTTCTTGACTATGATAGTTAAAACGATACATGTATGGAGGTTCCATTCTTCAGAAGATTATGCATATGAGATATTTATCATCTCGACATAGATAATGTAGTATTAGACATGGTGTTTGTAATATTGACGTTGGAGGGTTCAAATGACATAGGTTTTTGAAAGTCATATGAGAATTTACACCGAGAGTGTAATAACAAGTGATGATTATGTATCGATGATCAGGAGATATCCATTTAGGATGAATGAATTTCAAGATTCGATTGTCTACAACTTTTTATGGTACATGAAAGTTTGTTAAATGAGTATGATATAGATATATAGTTTGATTAGAATGAGTTCTTCGTATCTACTAAATATCAAGATGATCATTTTTCTCTTATCATGCCCTTGCATTTGGTTTTTGAACAGATAGCTTGAGAGTTTTTATTTGATTCACTTTCTATTCCATACGTCATGATATTGGAATATCTCTATGAATTACCGTAATATAATCACGTTGGCCACCATCATTATATTTCACTAATTCATATTTCCTTTCCAAGGTCACTCCATAAGGTCAGGATATGTGATCAATGATGACTTCTAATATAGTGTGTTAAGGACATCAGTAATATTAGCTAGATCGATAACATGTCGGTTTTAAGCCAAAACTTGCACTTTGGAAAAGTTTGCGTAGAGTTGTTCTTTTTCTCAAGAATGGGTTTGCAAATGTTGCTCACATCCTTTCTCACTCTTGGAGCAGTTCGAAATGTCATCCGTGAAAACAGTTACTAACTTATGGTTGGCTAGTTTTAAGTTGCAGTATTTATAGACTTGGTTAACCTTCATATCTTTGATAGTTATGGAAGTTGTGGAAGACGTAGTTAGATGAGGAAATTATGAAACATCGTGGTAAGAGTTGGTGTAGTTGGATGAACCATGATTCTTCACTACATAAGGGTGTATAGAAGTTTGATAAATCCGATAGGATAAAGATGAATATGATATGAATGAAACACTTTATATTATTAAGAACGAGGCATTAAGTAAGCCTTTTTAATACACGATTCGGATATAGAAATGGTTTAAGGCATAGCCTTTACATAGATGAGAAATTGGAATAGGATAAACTAGGAAATATTAGGATTGAAGTAGTCTTCATATTTCTTCTTCTCATCCTCAACCTTCTTCATAAACTTCTCAACTTTCTCATTATTCGCCTTTTGTTTCTCATGCAGGAACTCGAGGCAGTTTTCCTCCATCTTCAATTTAAAGTTAACATCTTCTCTTAGGTAGGCAAGAGATTGCTTCCCCCATCGGGCATTTCTATCACCTTCATACTTCACCAACTTTATCTCCTTCTTTAGCTCAGCATTTTCCTCCATGAGCTTCCTGATCGCTAGGTCTTTTTCCTTCATTTGAACATCGATCCTTGCAATATGACTAATTAGGCCATCGGTAGTTTTTCGTAGATTCATGATCTCGTACTTGGCATCAACGTCTTCGTAGGAAGGAGATCGGGATCTTTTCTTTGACGGGCCATCTTCTTTAAATTCAGCAGGGCGTTTCCCTTTACTTTCCGTTCTTGGAGTCGGGTAGTATTCGGGAGAATTAGGTAAAGTATCCGGACTATAGTTTGGTGAGGAAGGACCACCAAAGCCATAAGGTGGACTTTGGACTGGTCTTGCAGTTGAAGGATATCCATTATCTTCTTCGATATCAGGTTTGAAGTGAGTCATTACTTCAGATGGTTTGAAAAGAATTGTCTTTTTGTTTTTATTAACGCTTGACATCCTATCATTAGGAAAGAGACTTTGATTAGCATTTTAAGCCAAGATTATCAAGGCAAGGTGGTTAAGATTATAAGGCAATCCTACGTGCTTTAAAGTCTAAGGCAGGAAAGGTTATAGTTTCCTAGATTGCTTAAGCACCCTAGCTAGCAAGTAAGGCACACATAAAGATGCAATCCTGGCTCTCTATAACAGCCTGGTTTGCTCTGATACCACTCTGTAACATCCTCCAGATAGGGTCTGGAAGAAACGTCACTAATATAAAATAAACTAACATATTATAATATACGAGAACAATACTACATGATAAAATCAAACTTTATTGAGAGTACGCAGCGGAAAGTGAAATGTCGTTACAAGAATTGAAATTACAATAAAGTAAATGTTTCAAATGCAAGAATAATAAATCTGATATCTCTTGTTCCTAAGTCCAAGTAGCATCACATAAGCAGTAAGTAAGTAAGCTTGAATCAATCAGCACCTGAGACAAACATGCTAAAGTGTCAACCAAAAAGGTTGAGTGAAATCATAGGTTTAACAAAAGTAGTTATCGTTGTTTTTAGACCACAAGATTTAGTTTGTAAAGTTGATCTCCCGCAGGATCAAAAAGTTATGCCAAAGCGTGATATTTAGACTAAACGTTCAAGTTTGCCCCAATGACAATTTGTGTCTGTCCTTGTACGTTAATTTCATTATTAAGTAATACAATGACTTGGTCAAATGTATCGGGGACGTTACTCCCGATAGGCCTACCCCCAATAATTAAGAATGCGTTCAACGAGCAATTAAAAATATCACTGTCGGGACTTAGTCGGACATAGCCGGGTATAGCATAGTTTAACAGTTGGTACTTGTGTCTAAATTGTAAATAGTAAAAGTAGCATGTGTCTCACCCTAAAAATTTAAATAAGTTGCATGCAATAAAGAGTGGGGCTATGAGTTCACCTTAGTAAGTAGATAAGAGACGGTTATTCCTCGAAATAGAAAGTTGGAACGAACAGAAAGTCAACCTATTGACATTTAAGAGTAGTAAGTGTTTTTGCCCAAGTTTAAGTAAGTGTTTAAGTAATAAAGTGTTTTACTCAAAGTTCGTTTTACTAAGTTTCCATTCCTAGTAAGTTTCTATGTTTAGAAAGTTTCCACTTTTAGTAGGTTTCTTATTTTAGTAAGTTTCTATAACTAGAAAGTTTCTATATTAAGAGTGTTTCCATTTTAGGATACTTGCCATATTAGATAAGCTTCCAATCACCCCTTTCCCTACGAATGGCCATTTCAGGTCTAGGGGCTTGAGTTACAGGATCCTTTAAATCGGAAAATCCAAACCCTTCCGCCTAGAGTTTCGTAGAAACCATTCGTCAAGAAAGTTCGAAGATCTATACATCTCTAATGCATATCCAAAAATGTTTTTATGTGTTATATTATAAAAAGTAGGTTATAAGTGTTAGCTATAGTATTAGGGTATATATGTTAAATAATAGTATAAGTAACATTAGGGTTTTCATTAATTAATTAGGGTTAATCAATTAAAGTAGTATTTTAATAATTAGGGTTTGTAATAAATGTCTAGGGTTTAATAAATTAGGGTTTTAATAAATTAGGGTTTTAGTAAATTAGGGTTTAAGTAACTAGGGTTAGGTTTAAGGTTTAATTAATGTAGTAATGATTAGGTAATTATTAGGGTTTTAATAATTAAAGTAGTATAGTTTAGGTGTAATTAGGGTTTTAGGGTTTTAATATGTATATGTATATATAATTCGTATATATATGTATATATATATAAAATATATTTTTTACATGCATATATATATATATATATATATATATATATATATATATATATATATATATATATATATATATATATATATATATATATATATATATATATATATATATATATATATATATATATGAAAATATATTTATTTTGTTTCCTTAATTAGACACTAACAAATCTTTATCTAATCTCCTAGGTTTTAAAGATCAAACTTTCCTTTTCCTCTTTTTTTTTCTAGTCGACATACATACATACATATATATATATTTTTTCTTTTTCATGTATATATAGATCTAGGTGTGTTTATGTATGTGTTCATGATTAAACAAGTTTATAACATGAATTAAAGATCAAAGTTTATGTAAATAAATTAGGGTTTATGTTATACCTTTGAAGATTCAAAGATGACTAACAAAGAAAAGATGAACACGATGAAGATTGAAGATCAAAGCCTTGAAAAACTTGAAGAACACCTTGAAGATTCTTAAAGAACATGAAGAACACTTGAAGATCACCTTGAAGATTGATGATGATTTTGATGGGTGGTGGTGGTGATTTCAGTTTTGGGAGCCGAAATAGGGAGAGAGGGAGAGAGATTTGGGAGAGAAAATTGTTGCTGTGATTTGGTACAAGAATTAGGTTTAGGTTAGGCCTCTATTTATAGGAGTGCTAGAATTATTCTAGAATTAGGGTTTAATTAGGAATTACTTAGGGAACAAGTCTTACTTAGAGAACAAGTTAGGTTAATGAGGAGGTGATTAGGAGATGCCTTGGCCGAAAACTAGAGGGGCATTTTGGGCATTTCCTTTATTATTTTTTTAAATTTCGGCTAGGGCTTTTTAGGGTTAGGGTTTGGGATTTTTCACTTTAGTCCTTGTACTTTAATTTAGCTTAAATAGTTCCTTAATTATCCAAGTTTAATTATT
The DNA here is from genome assembly GCF_046630445.1 of Rutidosis leptorrhynchoides. Lineage (NCBI taxonomy): Eukaryota > Viridiplantae > Streptophyta > Magnoliopsida > Asterales > Asteraceae > Rutidosis > Rutidosis leptorrhynchoides. Next base: position 279,382,640 of record NC_092336.1, read on the forward strand.
TTAAGTGTACAAGTTTTAGAGTTATTTATTTGTTCACGAAAGTTTATTAACTCATTATTTTTATCTTTATTAACTTGTCGTTTACAAAGTTAATTATTATATTTTATAATTCTTAACGCTTAATAATTATCGATTAAAGTTTAATTATTAAGTTTAATTATATTGTTGGACATTTAATAAGGAAAAGTGTAGAATGGAAAAATGAGGGTCGTTATATTGATCGAATTACTTTCTATCAAGTACAATGAACCTTCGCTGAGCTTTTCAAACAAATATGAACATCAGAACATCAGATTTGATGTATGCCAATCTGATTCAATATTGCCGAATGTAATCAATACTTGAAATCTTCGATCTCTGGATCGAAGAATGACCTCCCTGGATGCTCTGATACCATATAATAAGTCATATCATGATGAATATCGAAGATATAAGTGAAAGAATGAGATTCGGATGAACAGTTGGAGAGAATTGCGGATAAACTGTAATTCCACTGCTTCTTAAACTCAATACAATGCAATGGCTATATTTTAGGACTACTTAGGTTCTATGTATAGTCCTCTTCTATAGAACCTTTTGTAACAACCCTACTTTTTCCGTTACTATCGTTACTTATCCGTTAATTATTTAACGGTGATTACGTAGAACTTTATGTGTTTAAATGATTTAAATGCATACATGATTCTAGTGGATTACTTGAATTAATATGTTTATATTAATTGATAAACTTGTTTCGGATAACAAAATACTTAGAAAACGACACGGTTACGATAACCGCATAGAAAGCCTTTCAGTTTACGGAACTCAGAAACTTGAATAAATAATTATTTTTAATAATTATTAACTTTATGAAAAACTTATTTAATATATTTTATATTTAATGAGTTAAACTTGGCGGGATGCGTTTTAACAATCGGTTAACGTTCCGGGACTCGGTACGGTTAACGGCAACTAGAAACGAACCACACTTAGCGTACTAGCAAGCCAAAACATAATGTAATTCACTTTTATTAATTGTTTTATATAATTATTATACTTTAAAGATTCTTTTAATTTATTAGAAGTTTTAAAAACTTAAAACGCGTAGAATTCGTTCTCAGTTAACGTTCCAGTTTTTGTTTACGGCCAGCGACACCTAACGGGCTACACAAGGAATGATCTAACTAGTCAAAATAGGCCCAAGATTCCCTTTTGAACTTCCCTTGGCCGAAATCCCCCCAAGCCCACCCTTTTGGTCTTTTAATTTGGCTCAAGCTTGTGTTTAAGGCCCTAAACCTAATCTTTATAAGCCCTAACTTAGAAAAATACATTCATTCCTTCTCCATACCCTAAAGGCATGAAAAATTGCAGCCACCCTTGCCTCTCCCTAATCGATCATCATAATACACATAATCCCAATCAATTTTGCCCGTTTGCTCTTGCAATCAACACGAATGTTGTTGCTTTTATCGTCTTCTACAAATTGATATAAGAAATTTGATCTCTAGAGGTATAAAACTATAAAAATATAAACCCTAATCTTATTAAATCTGATTTTGATCAATTATGTAGTGTACAAGGGTCTAGTGCTCAATTGGTTGTAATTGCATACGTTGTTAATCGTTATTTTGTGCGATTGATGTATTTTGTTTGAATCAAGAATTGGTTTGATATGAATCGGATGAGATGAGCTTAATTACTTTTTTTATAATGTATCTAGATGGATAGATCTCGAAAAATTAATAAATTTAGACTTTGGATTTTCATGATTTCATTACCGGATGTGCTAGTTATGATCAATTGAAGTTTTTGCTAAGGTTTTGCTTGTAATACGAATTTTCTAGTTTTAGTACTTTATGAATGAGTGATTGATCTACTAACCATTGGATTCCTTGTTAAAAATCACCCAAGTTAGACTTAAGAATCATGTAAAAAGGTTATGTATTGCTCTCGATATGATTAAACGAATATTGGTAACTCGTATTGAGCTGAAATTGTTTTCATATGCACTCAAAATGACCTCACATGAACTAGAAATTACTTGAGACTTTGATCTTCTGGAATGTTGTTTTATAGATGTTCATAACATATTTTATTTGTTTGATAGCTTCTGAAAACATTGTTTGCTATGTGTTATATGCATCACCAAATGACATGTCTAGAATGCTATCCAAAACAGAAGGTCTGACTTTAATAAATAAACTCTACAAAATGGCTACATGAAAGTCTTTGGTTATTTTATCACTGAATATCTGGAGTAATTAGAGTCATCTCCAATTGGCCGTTCATTAATAGCTATTTTCTAAATAAACGAGAATTTTTCTAAAACTGTTATGCGTGCTGAAATTGATTTGGTAAACCTTAACTGCACCTTATCTGAAACCCAACTTGTAGACATTGTATGAGGCCTGGCTAGGCTTTTTGGAAACGTTTATGAGTCTAGTTGTGATCTGGAGTTTTCCATATTACCATGACTTATGTGTTGTGAATTATGCTCGTTGTTTGCAAGGCGTGAGTAAATCTAATGCTATGCGATAAACTGTGAACATGTATTTGACAAACTGTGAACTAAAACATGTTAGTTGACTTAGGATTGATATGTTGACCAAGATTTCATGACCTACTGATATAGTTGACTTTAGTTGACCAATATGACCAAGTTTAACTTTTGGTTTGACTTTAGTTGACTTTTGTTGACTTGCGTGAACTAGTTGACTTTTGCTTACATGATTGAGTCAGTCTGAGCACTAGGACTATGTGTACACTATGGGTAGACATAGTGTGACTTAAGTATTTACTTAAGGTAACTTATTTGATTAGGTTGTGTTTTATGGTCGTGATCATCCAGCTACCGTACTGTTTTACTAAGAGTTATTGTGCATTTTCAAGGTGAGTCTACAGTCCATTTTTCATCAACATTTTTGGGATGAGATATATGCTGCTTTTGAAACTGTTTTTACGGTTGTTTTACATATTAGGCACTAGTAACTTAAACGAATATACATATGAGTTTAGATCAAAAATCCCTTAGCTTGATTATATTAATTACTTTACGTAAGCTCGACTTATAGGGACGGTACCGTTAGGTTTGACAAACCTCGCCCCAACGCACGGGGTGCTTATTCTATTGTAACTTGTACACTTGATTGGTGTATGCTTAGAAAGGGTAAAAGGAAGACGCGTAGCGAATGAGCTATCCGCAGGTTAAAAGTCTTATAATCAAGTGCTCATGACAAATGTATACTTTTACGAAGCTTACAAAGAAATCTCATGGCCTAACTTACGATAAATGTTAACAAAGAGTTATTACACTGAATACTATTTTTCAGACTGTGCTTTGCGCTACTTAAACATGTGGTTTACGAACTAGAAACTAGACATGGTAATGTCTACAAACATTTGAAATTTTTTGTTGTCACACATAGTTGAAACTTGAAGTCACTGATTACAAACAGTTTAACACTTCACATTACTGTATGAAAACTTGTGATATTAAACCTTGGTGGTTTTATACTGATAAATGTTTACTGATTTCTGAATACTGATTTTCGGATACCGATTACTGATAAACGATTTTGATAACTAATTTTTGACAAACGATTTATGGAAACTATTTTCTGAAACATATGATGAACTATTACTTAAACCTGTAGATTCACTCAACTTTATGTTGACCCGTTTTGCATGTTTTATCTTAGGTATTAATTGCTTCCACTATAGAAATTTGTTGTTACGTAGAAGTCAAGCCAAGCACTGGGACCAGAGTTAACATCACCGTTAATGGATTTTGATGGGGTGTTATACCTTCTATTTAGCTTATTTCACATTAACACTATCTAACTTTGGGGTCTTAACACTCTACTTGTTGTGATTGTATTCATTCAACACAATACATATTTACTTTGTCTCTGACAGATAACGAGGGTTAGGATTAGAGCTTAACTTATGACAACACCTAGTATTTAACTGAGGGTAACATCCGAAGTTCTGACACTACGAGAGTGTAACCTATGTGACATATATGCCTTTACTCAAAGAGAACTCCGAGAGGTCAAATACCGGTAGGTTTGCACGATTGGCTCATCCGATCAGTTCTATATTTTCCTAATTAGAGGCTTATCTTCAACATAACTACCTTCTGCTAGCCTAAGCGTATATCTCGGTAAACATTTCCTTAATCTGTACACTCTGGGTATCTCTCCAACCTTTATACTTTTTCGCCTTTAGGACTGTTAGATAAAACTCTACTACTATCTTTTATGTAGCAAATTTATCTAAAGACAATCATACCCTTAATCTTAAATTCGTTAAATAATTCAAAAACACGAGCCTAGGTCTACTTACTCGTTCTACCCTTAGAATGCTAAAAAGAAGATTTAGGCCCCGCACATATAAATATAACACATAGGATACCCTTGCTATGACCAACGGGTCAACCTCGTCCCGTGACAAACGAAACCGAATTTTCAAGCGATATCAACTTGCGTTGAAACATTGTTCGGTGATTTTGTGTAGGACTCTAGTCATGTCTGCGATGCGCTACAATTTTTCTTTTGATTTTTTGGAAAAATCGTGTTCTATTTCTATGTTCTGATATGGGTAATCGGGGGTTTACCACAACGAAATCATCTTGCACATTTTCTACTGCGGCTGACGACTCATTGCTAATTGTTACTGATACACATAGCGTCTTTTCGAGTTTTCGATCGTAACTATCTCCTGCTTTGTTGGGAATGCCACCAATCTGTGAATCGTCCATGGAATTGCTCCAAAAATCTGAAATGACGTTCTTTCTAGCAGCACTTTGTTTCTTGAGCAAGAGCACTCTATGCAGAACTAATCGTCTGCAGCACGCCCCATGGACTCTTTTTTTGATACCTAAATTCCAATTTCAGATCTAGTGTTACAATTGGCCATGCAGATTCTCTCGAGGACCCAAATAATGCAACTGCATGTGGTCTGATGGTTTGCTTAATTGGTTTTGGGAACTGGCTAAAGCATTGTGCGTACATTATGTCAACGCTGCTCCTAGTGTCCATATCCAGATTAGGGTGAATACCATTGTTGTAACACCCTGAAATTCATTTTCAGGGGAGCCGCGCCGCGGAGATTCTTGCCGTGCCGCGGCTATGTACTATACCTGATGGTAAGTTTGTTGGAAAGTTTTGATGTCAAAATGCACTGTGAGCCGCGCCGCGGGTATATGGAGCCGTGCCGCAGGTGTTAACGTGAGCTGAAGGATTTTTTATGGTAAATACTGTGACCAATTTACACTATGAACCGCGCCGCGGGCTTTAGGAGCCACGATGCAGCTAGACGCGGGTCAGAATGGGCTGTTTTATTTAATTATAAATAAGAAGATTGACCAAAGTGCAATTATGCATGAACAATTTTGGGGTTTAATAAACTGATCTAAATCGGTTTCTTCTTCATTTCACTCATCCAAACACCCATTTTAGAGAGAGGAAGCTTTCTAGAGTAAGAAAGCTTAAATTGGTGAAGAAGATGAAGATGCATGCCCAAATTGGAGCTCATCCTTGATATTTTTGATGTCTAGCATCATTTTGATGCTAAGGTAAAACACTATTTCGAATTTCTATTGTTTAATCTTGAACTAATGTGAGCATTTTAGTTGGTGGTGTTGTATAAACCCCATTTCTTTGGAAATTTGTGTGTTTTGGTGTAAGTTTGAGTGTATAATCCCTAATAACATGGGTTTAAGTTTTTAATACGAATTTGAAAGTGATTTTTTTATGGTTTGGGTGTTAATCGCTTGATAGATTGTGTTTTGGAGGATTGGATGTTCATAAGAACAATGTATGGGTGATAGTTGGTAAAAAATGAGTCATGCACACCAAGTGTTCTATGAAATGCCTCAACTAGAATTTTAAGTTGATGATAATGATTTTGTTATCAAAATGAGTCCTTTAAAGGTGTGTAAACTGATTTTGATCAAAATTAAGTGTCATGGTTCATTTTGAGTTGAATTGGGTCAAGTTTGGGTGAAACCCGTCACTAAAAAAAACTGCATGAAACATGATTTTGTGAAGGTCATATCTTGCAAACCGTGGCCCCGTTTGAGGTGTGTGAACACTTTTCGAAAAGGTCTTTGAGTGTACTTTCCAAACAATAAGCTTGTACTTACTGTTTTGGAGGTCAAATGGGTCATAGAAAAAGGGCCTATTCGGCTTGAGTAATTTGGGTGAAAAGTGAGCAAAGTGTTATTGTTTGGGACTTTGAACATGGTGTAAGTGTCTATAATTTTAGGTTGTTGTTGGGCTCAAATTACCACATGTAGTGGTGATGGTTCTTGTCATTTGGGTCAAGTGAAAATTGGGTTAAGTGACACTTATTTGAGTGTGGGTTGAAATTACCACCCGTAGTGGTAATTTGGTGATGTCTAATTAGGTGTTTAAATGGACGGGTTTTAGTGAGAAAGGTGGGAACCCTTGATTAAGGGTGTGGGCGTTAGATTCTCTTTTAGAGAATAAGTGTTTATGTGTTTATATGCCTATGTGTTATATAGGTGGATACTTGCTCGGATGGGATGACGAAGGTTGTACATACATGGCTTGTACTTGTGCGTGCGTCACTAGGTGAGTGGAATAATTATGCATGTATGTATATGATTTACTTTCTTGCGGTGAATGTGGTTTAGTGTTCTCCGTGTGTCGGATTCACAAGATTGAATAAATCATGAGTCGTATCACTAAATTTTGTGTGTCGACACCACATCGGTAATGTGGTTAATAAATTGTGTGTCGTATCACCATGTATTGTAAGGTGGATATCATGTGTCACACCCCATATGGGTTTAGTGAATAAATCGTGTGTCGTATCACTAATGGCTATTGTGAATAACCGATGGTTCATTCGTGAGAACCATTCCCGTGTGATCTTGGTTAACCATGAGGTTTATGTGTATCGTTGTTGATAGCATACTATTGTTATATTATTGTTGTTTAGCATGTTATTATATTTATGCCATTCTAGTTGTGATGCTTGTTGTGATGCTTCGTATGCTATATTGTGTTGTGGTTGAGGGTCGGTAAGTTGTATGCATATGTGTATATTTATTCTCCTCACTAAGCATTACTACCTAGTTGCTAGACTAGGGTGGATTAGAGTTGCTTGAGCTTGGTGGATTTGGCTATTGGATATTTGGCTTCGGTTGAGGATGGATAGTCCCCGGGATCATGCTCTTGGTATCGGGTTGGGATTTTGAGTCTTAACTCGTGATTTGTTGTAATTTAGGTCGTGTTAAACCCTTAATATTTTTGTGGTTCATGTGGCCCTTGATGTCGAAAACTTTTGTAAACTTTTTTATGCGGGTTTCGGATGCATCAAGACTTGTAGTAAGTTGGAAATGTGATTTGAATATTTAATTGAAAGTGTAGCTCCGCTCCAATGTACGGTACTGGGACTATTTAAAAAAAATCTTGTCGTTTTTCGGTAACGGGTTGTGTTCGTTTCAAGTGGTATCAGAGCATGGTCTAAGCGATCTAGGTAACTTTGTGATAGGTGCCTAGACTTAGACTTGACGGTGTGGAATTGTATGTTGACTTGTGGATATACTGGTCTGTTTGATGATAGTTAGTGCCTTAGCATGGATACAGTAACTAGGACTTGTGTATATGTGGGGCCTTATTTAGTGTTTACACTTGTGCCTTAGATAGATAGTCGCCTAAAGTAGTAGGTTGACTAGGAGGCTACTTTGATAATGAATCCTTATGTAGTAGGATGACACACGGTTGTGAAATATGTGTATACATTATATATATATATATATATATATATATATATATATATATATATATATATATATATATATATATATATATATATATATATAATTTTGGTGTGGTATCCTAGGGATTAATCTATTCGAGAGATTCATTTATTTGGCAGTTTTGAGTGATCGAGTTCACCTTAAGGGCTTTGATCACTCGGGACTACTGGGAATTGTCGTGTGTTCGTTTTATGTGAATGTTGCACTAGTTCGGGTAAAGTACTTTATGTGGATATGTGGAAGTGGTAAGGTACTCAATTGTATTAATGCTTGATCACCATTATTATAACTATGTATCTTAGCACCAAGCATGACGTGTCGAGTACCGAAAGGACGAATGTGGCATGGTTGGGTAGTTTCGGGACGATTTAGTAAATCGTGTATTGTTTCCTAGATTATGGTGGTCTCGGGTGATGTGCTTGTGTCACATTGGGTCTATTTTCGGTTGAAGAGTGTTACGGTGCATATGGTTAGTTAAGGTGGGTAGGTGAACTCACGGGATTGATGCGTGCGTGGACACCCTAAGTAGTAGGTGTACTGTTGATATTGATTTCGGTATAGTGATTTACCTTAACTAGGATATTGGACGTGAGTGTCTGGCGAAGACTTGGATCCCGTACTGGGATGTAATAGGTCTCTTGGGTGCATTTTATGTTGGTACTTGGGTGACTACGGAGTGAATCCGGTAGCAATTCTGGTCGTAGGTCATCTACGACAATGATGTATCGGTGTGTGCTTGGGTCGTTAAGCCTTTAACGACCCAAGCACACACCGATACATCATTGTCGTAGATGCTTTGTGTGGGTTTTTTGTAGAATTAGGGTAAGTTCCTTATGGAATCTTCCCCATATTGATGGATGTGTTAGTATGTTGTGGAGTGTAAGCCTTGGTGTTACAAACAATCCTTAGTGTGTTGTGAAGGATTTATCTAAGGTATGTTGCATAACTTAGGAGAGTTTGTTGTGGCGTGTGTTCGCTGAAAAGATTGGTGGTCTAATGAACCGTAAGGTTCATTGGGTAGGTATGACCTCGGATCATATAATGACATGTTGGACAATGTCGGTTGTGTAGAATCCTAAGGACCGAGACTTTAGGCCTTGGTGGAAGGTAGTGGAGTTTGTTGACACTGCATCAGGTGCCTCTTTTATACCTGCTAGTGTGATGTGTGACTCCGATGTTGGTGTGGACATGACGTACCTAGGGTATTATCGAGAGACCCTCTGGTGCAATGGTGATGGCAACTGGGAAATTGTCGGGCGATCGCGATCCGACGATTACAATAGCTGATGTTCGTGAGAGTTGTCGTGCATATTTCGTGTGAAGCGAAGTGGGGCGAATGAACACAGTGGTTATTTTCTATATACACCTGAGTGTGGTGATGAGTTGTGTGTGTTGATGAGCTCGCTAGATTGGTAAAACCTGTTGCTCCTAAGATCTCGGTAGGTTGTGATGATTGGCGAGACGACCATAGACATAACTATCTACTGGGTTACGATTGATGTTGACGCATTCTTTTGTGCGGGCGACTATTTTGCTGTGTCGGATTGGTCACTCTTATCCATGAGAGTGAGCAAGGGCCCGATATTAATCAACTGATAATTGAGTGGAAGGTCGAGTGAGCTCGACTAACTGGTGGGACCGCTAGAGCGTGATAGCATACGCCTAGGCTCGGAGGTGTGCGTAGGAACTTTGTGAGAGTCTACCCTGAGAGTGATGGGTGCGACTCGCGTTGTTGAAGGTGTGATGTCAATGTAAGTGTATCATCTAGAGTGATTGTGTTTGATGACTACTGGGGTTTGAAGTAGATTCTCGGGAATTCGGGGTCTATATGATCAGGGATGATAATGGTCATGTATGTTGATGAACAATAAGTTGGCATGATGTTACCATCTTTGCGACTTGAGTGTGGAGCTGAATCCTAAGTGGGGGATTTTTATTATTCCCTGAGGAAGTTTTAATAGCGTGATACGGTAAGAAGTGTCGGAAGGAAATGTTATAAACCTCAATAAGGATGCAAATTCCTAACGAGGTTGAGTGACGTGCTGTTGCTATGGGACTCAAGGTCGAGCATTACGACCGCCGAGTCATGATTCGAAGAGATTGTGCATGAGATTTTTGTGATAATGGATGTGTGGGGCTTAGGTCCTCATGAAAAGGGGGATCAGGAATCGCCAAATGGTAGCGTGAGGCCCATTGTGATCGCTTAGAATCATGAAGTAGGGGTTCGGGTATACCCCAAAGGGCGTATCTGTAGCGTAAATCCGGAAAGTTGTAAATCTCAAATGGTGTTGGAAAGCGATTTTGAGTTTCGTGTCGAGGAGATTGCATCAATTTCCCTGTTTGGGAAGCGTGTTCATGGAAATCGCTGGTGGATTATTCCGCTTTGCGAGTGATTGGGGGATGTGGAGTGTCAGTTCTAAATGCTTCACTTAGAAGCGCTCGGTTGCGACTTGGTTTTCGAGGGTGTGTCACCTTGATTTGTGAGATTTTAGTGTGTTGTAATGCCAAGACCATCCTTGATGGGCGGTCAGGGCGAGAGGCTCATCCGGCATTGGTGAGCGTATTGCGGGTTGTGCGACGGTTGACGGGGTGAGAACTTGTTGGTGATGGCTTGTTAGTACACGAATAGTATCCATACTAGTGCTAGAAAGCCGTATGTTCATTGAAATTAGATGGGGATCGAGAAGCAACCCTATGTAATGGGGTAGTGAGCTACTGACAGTGATGCTTAGTAACGTCGTCACAATGTGAGTTTAGGTCAAGCAATTTGTTGTGGGTAGATTTAAGGGACTGTTAGTGATGTTAGTTCGAGTGTGATCAAGGTGGACAAACTTTTGCGCAAGGCACATGTAAGCTAGATTGATATTGTTGGTGCGAGTGATGTATGATCGAGGCATAATTCCTTCCCGATTTGGGAATGAAGCGAGGCCTGATATTCGAGATTGTGGACTTGGTAAAATAAATTTTACCAGAAGAAAATTGACCGAGAGCAGTCGTGGGAATACGTGATGGCTTTCGTGTTCCTAAATGTTTGTCGGATGTTGGAATTACGGTATACTGCGTTTCGCAATGAGATGTGTCGGTAAATTCGAGCGAGTGGCGAGAATTCAAATTGGAGCTCATCCTTGATATTGTTGATGTCCAGCATCATTTTGATGCTAAGCTAAAACCCTATTTCGAATTTCTAATGTTTAATCTTGAATTAATGTTAGGGTTTGAGTTGGTGGTGTGTCAAAAGTTAGTCATGCACACCAAGTGTTTTATGAAATGCCTCAACTAGAATTTGATGTTGATGATAATGATTTTGTTGTCAAAATGAGTCCTTTAAAGGTGTGTAAAGTGATTTTGATCAAAAATAAGTGTCATGGTTCATTTTGGGTTGAATTGGGTCAAGTTTGGGTGAAACCTGTTACTAAAAAAAACTACACGAAACATGATTTTGTGAAGGTCATATCTTGCAAACCGTGGCTCCGTTTGAGGCATGTGAACACTTTTCGGAAAGGTCTTTGAGTGTGCTTTCCTAAGAATAAGCTTTTACTTACCGTTATGGAGGTTAAATTGGTCAGAATGTCCATAGAAAAAGGGGCTGTTCGGTTTGAGTAATTTGGGTGAAAATGAGCAAAGTGTTATTGTTTGGGACTTTGAACATGGTGTAAGTGTCTATAATTTTAGGGTGTTGTTGAGCTTAAATTACCACATGTAGTGGTGATGGTTAGTGTCATTTAGGTCAAGTGCAATTTGGGTTAAGTGGCACTTGTTTGTGTGTGGGTTGAAATTACCACCCGTAGTGGTAATTTGATGATGTCCATTTAGGTGTTTAAATGGACGGGTTTTAATGAGAAAGGTGGGAACCCTTGGTTAAGGGTGTAGGTGTTAGATTCTCGTTTAGAGAATAAGTGTTTATGTGTTTATATGCCTATGTGTTATATAGGTGGGTACTTGCTCGGATGGGATGACGAAGGTTGTACATACATGGCTTGTACTTGTGCGTGCGTCGCTAGGTGAGTGGAATAATTATGCATGTATGTATATGATTTACTTTCTTGCGGTGAAGGTGGTTTAGTGCTCTCTGTATGTCGGATTCACAAGAGTGAATAAATCGTGAGTCGTATCACTCAATTTCGTGTGTCGACACCACATTGTTAACTTGATGAATAAATCGTGTGTCGTATCACCATGGGTTGTAAGGTGGATATCGTGTGTCGCACCACCTATGGGGTTAGTGAATAAATTGTGTGTCGTATCACTAATGGCTATTGTGAATAACCGATGGTTCATTCGCGAGAACCATTCCCTTGTGATCTTGGTAGGTTTGTGTGTATCGTTGTTGATAGCATACTATTGTTATATTATTGTTGTTTTGTATGTTATTATATTTATGCGATGCTAGTTGTGATGCTTGTTGCGGAGCTTCGTATGCTATATTGTGTTGTGGTTGCGGGTCGGTAAGTTGTATGAATATGTGTATATTTATTCTCCTCACTACGGATTGCTTACCCCTCTCGTTGTTTACCTTTTTATAGGTATTGTTAGTGTGGAGCTAACTAGTTGCTAGACTAGGGTGGATTAGAGTTGCTTGAGCTTGGTGGATTTGGCTATTGGATATTTGGCTTCGGTTGGGGATGGATAGTCCCCGGGATCATGCTCTTGGTATCGGGTTGGGATTTTGAGTCTTAACTCATAATTTGTTGTAATTTGGGTCGTGTAAACCCTTAGTGTTTTTGTGGTTCATGTGGCCCTTGATGTCAAAAAATTTTGTAAACTTTGTTATGCGGGTTTTGGATGCGTCAAGACTTGTAGTAAGTTGGAAATGTGATTTGAATATTTGATTGAAAGTGTAGCTCCACTCCAATGTACGGTACTGGGACTATTTGAAAAAAATCTTGCTGTCTTTCGGTAACGGGTTATGTTCGTTTCAATTGTACCACAATAGGCTCACATGAATTTCAGCCGTTTGGATGGCCGGTATAGAGATTACAGATGTCTCCTATCCTTCGATCTGATCAGCCTTGCGCTTCATTCGTTTAGACTAACAGTTTCGGATTTAACACTCCAGTCCGGTGCACCATGTATGTTCTTAGTAAGTTACTTGTAACCGCTAATAAAACTTAAGAAGCTGTTAAGGTTCCAGTTAAGCGGGGTGATCACTAGGTGATGATTATATGATGGTCTTGTAATGTATCGAAGCTATTTCGTGGTACGAGTATGTGAATGTGTGTGTGAAAACCGTGAGAATCTAATGGATGTAATGATGGTATATGAAGTATGCAAATATGCGCGTCATTATATAATATTTGCTACTTCGTACTTTTTTATGGGATGTGATTAATATTAATAAATAATTATGAAGAATCTAAATGAAGAGCAACATATCCCATATAACTTATAATACATATTTGTAACCAAATGTTATTCGAAATAAATACTCTTATCAAGGTTAAATAAACGAAACCAGTATGAATAAAAATTACACTTTATAGCTTACAATTAATTCAACTGAATATCATAATTTTAAACGTAACATCATTCTCCAACAATCAAAGAAAAAATATTAATTGGCAAAGAAAGGGGGAAAATATAAGATGGAAGTATTCTATTAAAATGACATTTTGTATATTATATACATGATAACGCCCAAATTATACATAATTTACAAGTAATTCAAGGTGTTATCTTGGTATTTAAAACAACATTTTAAATACTTTTATATTGAAAAGTTAATAATTATTGTAAAAAGGTATTTTGATGTGTCGGTATGTTGTTTAGTGTATAGTAATCGGGTTCTAATTGCTCGTTAGTTGTGTGTGCTTATTTGTAGTGTTTGAATCTTGTATAAACTTAGAGGGTAAATGATGTATTGTACCACACGCATCATCAATTTCTTGGCGCCGCTGCCAGGGAGCGGTTAGGTAGTGGGATATTTGGTTTAAGCTTTTAAATGTCCGATCCTTTTGTAAGTGTTTACCCTTACAAAAGTTACTTTTCTTGATTTTATATTTCTATTTTGTGTTTGGAAAACCATTTGTGTTTGTGTTGTGATTGAAGGATAGGTACTTTGGTGTATAAAAACAAGATCCCAAAAGGATCAAGAGTTTACACATCCATTTTCCTATCCGGAGAAACATGTGCACAGGGTTTACAAGCATAGAGAAGAAAGGGTATTAAGGAAATATTTTAAGGTTTTGCCATTTTGTTTAGAAGATATGGACGGAGGTGAAGAAGGTAATCCAAATGTTCATGGTCTACCGATTATTCAAGAGCAAACAAATGATCCAAATGACACTCCGATGTGGAACGCTAGGTTAGTTGCACCTACCTTGGTGCCTCCCGCCATTACAAAACCACCAATTGGGGCCGATAATTGGAAGATCGAGGGCAACTTCTTCACAATGATCAAGGATATGCTATTTCATGGATTGATAAAGGAAAATCCGTTTTAACACATTCAACAATTTAATGATATTTATGACATCTGCAAGAACAAGGATGTTACCTATGATGCTTTTAAGTTAAGGGAATTCCCCTTTACTCTTCAAGGTGATGCGAATGTGTGGTTAAGGAACCTACCTTTCGATTCTATTAGGACTTTTCAAGATTTAAACGAATCTTTTATCAATAACTTTTACCCACCATTAAAGGCGGAACGCCTTAGAATGGAGATTAATGGATTCACTCAACGGAATGATGAGTCCTTGTATGACGCATGGATACGATTCAAGAAAATGCTAAGAGCTTGTCCACCAAAGAATATATCAACACATTCTACCGGGGTACTAATGTTTTGACAAGACAAACTCTCGATGCATCTTTGGAAGGAGTTTTTATGTATAAGTCACCTAATGCGACCGAAACCATGTTAGAAGATACGTCGGTCAACACTTACGAATGGAACCCTTCACCACGAGATTTACCAGGGAAAAGTGTAGCCCAAGTGGAAAGTGACAATGGTCAAGTCACTCTTGCAAGCTTAAATAATCAATTTTAAATGTATGTGAAAGAGGTTAAAAAGTTACAACAATCGATAGTTGCAATGCAGGGTATTGTTGTATAATTAAACAGAAGTCAGAAACTGTCCAGCACCTCGTGCGCGCCGCGCACACCTAAAGGAGCGCGTCGCGCACCCTTTACTGTAGCCGGATTCTGTTTCATTTATTGAGATATTTTGAAGGGCTCTTTCGTAATTTCACTTGTGGACGAGTTTAAGAATAGTAGATCAGATATTGGGGTAGCATTCACTCCCATTCCAACAACCTCATCCTTTCCACTTCAATTTTAGAGAGAGAGTGAGATTCTTGTGTGAGAAAGCTCAAGCAAAGGAAGGAGGAGCTAGTTTTGGGTCTTAGCTCGAGTTCTAAAGTTGTACATCTCCTCTCTAGCTACGTTTTGGTTGTAGTGGTATGTTCTAACTTTGATTTCCTTACTTTGATTTTGTGTAAGGGTTAGGGTTTGGGTAAATGAAGAACATAAAACCCATATTTGGTGACTTTGGGTGTTCTTGGGTAAGATCGAGTCAAGAGGACTCAAAGTTGACTAACCTAGGGTTTTGAAATGATAAATGTGTTTGTGTGTCTTAATTGGTTAGTTAATTACTAGCACACCTAGTTATTTAGCAAATGGGTGTTGTTTGGGTTTGAAGATGACTTAAAATGGGTGTGTTGGTTTTAAAATGGTCAAGATGTTAATGATTGACCTAGTTGGGAAATATGGGTATGAAATACCCTTATTGTGTATTAGTTAGTGTTATGGGATCTTAATCGCTAGCTTTGAGTAATTTATGATGGTCTTGACCTTAATGGGACGGTTTTGGCGATAATGGGGCATTTAATGCATTTAAGTCATTAAATGCACATAAGTGAATTGTTGGTATTTAATCCAACTAGTTTGTGTGTTGATTGAGTACTTATTATATTAGGTACTTTGCCTTGAAGCTTGCGAAAGTATAAAACATTCACCGAAAGCATTAAGGTGAGTGGAATGATTATATGCGTATGTATATAATGTATTTATTTGTATGCTATGGTATGAACCAAAGATCCAGTAGTGCCATAGTATGTGCGATTGTGCTATGATGTGAACCAAAGAGCCGGTAGCGTCATAGTACGTGTGTTGTAGTGTGAACCAAAGAGCCAGTAGCACTACAACACGAGTTGTTAGAGTGTGAACCAAAGAGCCGGTAGCACTTTAAAGCGAGTATGACTCGGGTTATGATGTGAACCAAAGAGCCGGTAGCATCATAACCGATGCGTATGGTGTGAACCAAAGAGCCGGTAGCACCATGACGCGAGAATGGTTAACCATGGTTGTGTATTGTTTTGTAGCATATTGTATTATGTCGATTATATGTTATAGATTACGCTAGTTGCGGTTTGTTGGAGATTATTAGCTTTGTACATGAGATGGTATGCTAATTGTATTGCTAGCGTGTATGCGGTATATGTGTAAGTGATTTCAAGTAGGTATATTATATATATATGGGTATAATTATTACATTCACTAAGCTTTGCTTATCCTCTCGTTATTTATCTTTTTATAGGCTCCGGCAGAGACAAATGTAAGGGCATTCGTATGGATTAGAGATCCCGCTTGTTTGTTAGGGGACACTTCTGGATGTCATAGCCTTTGGAGTTTGACCGAGATTTGGGTAGTTTAACCCCCAAACACCATACTCATAGTGTCATTTGGAATTTAAACTAGTGTGGTCGAAACTCATATTTTTGTACGAAACTCGTATTACGGCATATGTGGGCCCGGTTTCGTAAAACTTATTTTATTATTGAATCGTGTGAGTTTTAACTATTATAACATGTTGTGAAAAGCATTTCGTCTAAATATGTCGGGAAGTGGGAGATCTTTATTTGAAAATTGACAAAACTGGACAGAACTGAAATGGGCTTGTGCGCGCCGCGCACCCCTCCTGTATAAAAAAATAAAAATTTTATTTCGCGTATTCGGTTGGACATTGGTTTGGGTTGTTACACATCATCACCCATTTTCAACAAATATCAATAACTAAAATATATCCAATTTCCATATTTACCGCGCTCCCTAGTAGCGGTGCCAAAAAGTTGATGTATCAAAAGTGTGTGGAGTAGTGCTTAATTTGTCTTTCAACTTTTAAATTTATAAAACCTTTATTTTACTTTTAACACCCAAACGAGCAACGAGACCCGATCAGATGTAGTATTTTAGGTTATCATCCCAAGAGAACGTGAAAGCAGATAAGAGTTGTTTTATTATATAGCTTAGTTCTTATTAAAGAACTAAAGATAGATTTTTATGTGTTTTTAAGATTGTAGATTTTTATCTCTTAGGAAAGAGATGATTGAAGATACTTTTTTGATGAATAAATTAACTAAATATAAAGTAAGAATTTAAAGACTTAAAATAAAAAATTATAAATAAAAGTAGTTACATGAACGAATACTCATACGGGAATTATATTAGGCAAGTTTCATAATTTATATTAACTAAAATCAAGATAACAACCATAGACCAATCATTATCCCTAAACAGGCCGAGACAAGTGTTGCATATCATCTAATAAGCAGGATTTAAAACATATGCTAGATATGTGATGCACATAACTAACATCTCAAATCTTCATGTTTCAATTCAATTACATGATATATATCAACCTTATGATGCGGATCAACATGCAAATACACTGACAAATTATATAAGCTATTAAACACTAAGTAGTTCAACTCAAGTTACTAGCTGAAAGTCAATTACTACTAAGTTTTTATGCAATCATTAATTAAACACAACCAAACAGAGGATCTTTGACTAAGCCTAACAATATCAAACTCTATTATATAAGCGTAATTCAAATTCAACCAATTTATTACTATTATGTTATTTAACCTAGTTGTATGCAATTCAATTTAGCCAGTTTGATGGACTAGATCTAAGAAAGTAGCCTGAATCGAATAATAGATCATCAGATTAAGTATTAATCAATCCTAAAATTATGTTATCTAATCATTAAGCATGGCAACACAAGTGTATTTAAACATAACAGATTCAAAACATTTCAAACATCTTTACAGAAACTCGAACATATAGATCTAGAAAAGAACCAGAAACTGTACGGATTAGAGCACGGAGCAGGCGGCTTTGGCTCAGTCAAGCCGGCGGCTTGGACTGAGGAAGCCGGCGGCTTCGTCTGATTCCCAGACAAAGTTATAGTTTTCGTCTACGTAAACACTATGAACGTTTGTTTCATAGTGGTAGACGAACAGATACAGAAAAAGTAAATAAAATAGAATAAACGAAAATATAAAGATATATTCACACCTCAAAAAGGTAGATGAAAGGAAACTTGAATTAATAACCTTGATAATCTTGATTACACTTGAAAATAAACCATAATCTAAAGGTTTTAGAGAAAACCCTAAAAGAAAACGAAATAAGAACAAAACTATATATATTGAAAACTGATACAGAATGCCTCTATTTATACTTTTCAAAATCGGTGGCCAAGCCAGCAGCTTCTCAAGGTGGTCAACCCTTTTGCAAGTTTAACGTGATCCGCAAGCACATAAACGCATAACCCTTTTTGGTCAAGCCGTCGGCTTTGTTGCCAAGCCGGCGGCTTCAGAGATCTGGCAATCTTTTTGATTTTGTTTCCATTTTTTAGCATTTTCTTGGGCTTTAAGTACACGAAATGATTTAAGGCTGGCGGCTTCAGATGTAAGCTGACGGCTTTATTGCTGTCTTTCGAATCCTGGTGTTTTCTGCAGAGTTCTGGAATTTTCTGGAACTTTTTGGAACTTTCTGTCCAAGTTAGCGGCTTCAGGTACCAGGCCGGCGGCTTCAAGCATTTTCCGCAATTTTTACCTATTCTTGATCCTGTTTGATACATAACTTCAATAAAATCATTAGAATTACTTTTTTTCCTTTTTACCCATTTTAGTGTATTGTAGGATTAAAATGACTTTAAAATACTAAGATAACTCCTTAAAATGTTATCAAAATACTGTATAATTTAGGAGTTATCAATGGGTATATCCGATTAGTCATTATGTATCTATTTTTCAAAAAGTTACCAAATCAAAATATTTTTCAAAAATATTTTTCAACGATTTGATCAACGTGACTTAAACAACTGTCAGCAACGATGGTTGGATTTGTTGAAGGATTATGATCTTAAGATACTTTACCACCCGGGTAAAGCTAATGTGGTTGCGGATGCGTTAAGTCGGAAGAACCAAGTTTCGAGTTTGCAAGTAAAATCATTGTGAACGATTCTTTCAAATGATTTTCTCGAGAAACTCGGAGAGGTTGAAATTGATATGTTTGTTAATCATAAGTGTGAAGTGAAAATTCAAGGACAAACGGAGTCGATTGTCCTAGGCACGCATGGGTTGTTGTGTTTTCAAGGTCGGGTGTGAGTACCAAAATTGGGTGGTCACCGTGCGGTGCTACTCGATGAGGCGCATAAATCGAAATATTTTATTCATCTGGGTGCTACAAAGATGTATCTTGACTTGAAGAGAGAGTATTGGTGCCCCGGTATGAAGCGTGATATGGTTAAGTATGTTGAGCAATGTGTTACTTGTTTGCAAGTTAAGGTCGAGCATCAAAAGCATTATGGTTTGGTGCAACCATTAGAGATCCCGAAGTGGAAGTGGGAACATCTTACCATGGATTTTATCACTAAGTTGTCAAAAACGGCGAGAACCCAATATGATACAATTTGGGTAATCGTTGATCGGTTGACGAAAAGTGCCTTGTTTCTTCCTATACGCGAGGCGATTTTGTCGGAGATGTTGGCAAGATTGTTCATTAAATAGGTGATTTTGAGACACGGGGAAGTCAAAGTTTGAATATGAGTCTTACCTTGTATTAGAAAGATATCTTACTGTAAATAAGAAAGATTTCTTGAGGTTGGATGATCACTCTACAAGATTGGAAGTAAGCTAGCAAACTTGGAAGTATTCTTGATTTTATGAAACTAGAACTTGTAGAATTTATGAAGAACACTTAGAACTTGAAGATAGAACTTGAGTCAAAGTTTGAATATGAGTATTACCTTGTATTAGAAAGATATCTTACTGTAAATAAGAAAGATTTCTTGAGGTTGGATGATCACTCTACAAGATTGGAAGTAAGCTAGCAAACTTGGAAGTATTCTTGATTTTTTGAAACTAGAACTTGTAGAATTTATGAAGAACACTTAGAACTTGAAGATAGAACTTGAGAGAGATTAATTAGATGAAGAAAATTGAAGAATGAAAGTGTTTGTAGGTGTTTTTGGTCGTTGGTGTATGGATTAGATATATAGGATATGTAATTTTGTTTTCATGTAAATAAGTCATGAATGATTACTCATATATCCATTTGACTTTCGACTATTCTCGATGATTCACGAACCTTATAATTGTAAACAGAAATGTATATATGAACAATTATATATGTAAACAATCATATATAATAAATTAAATATATTAATGAACTGTTATATGATTCAGTTTTTATGAAAGATAACTTAAAGTAACTAAAACTTGTTATTTTAATATATAGAGTAAATTGAACATAAAGGATTTTGAACATAACTGGTCAACGTTAACAAAGTATTACATGTACAGTGTTATACTTTGAATTTATTTATTTTAATAATTAATATTGATCTAAGTAATACAACTTGATGTTTAAAAACCTAATCAAATATATATATATATATTATAAATTCATTGAATGAACAATTGAAAAAAAGAAATCTTTCTGTGAGATTCCAGGTATTCTATAGTTCCTTCACGCATCAATTGCCAATTCTTGTACTGGTGTCTATTGTTTCGGATCGAGATACGCGTTTCACTTCTCGATTTATGGGTAAGTTTCATACCAAAATGGGTACTCAAGTGAATTTGAGCACCGCCTTTCATCCTTAAACAGACGATCAAAGCGAAAGGACCATCCAAACCTTAGAGGATATGCTTCGGGCATATGTGATTGATTTTGGTGGGAGTTGGGATGAGCATTTACCATTTGTGGAATTCTCGTACAATAACAGCTACCATACTAGTATTGGAATGCCACCGTACGAGATGCTTTATGGGCAAAGGTGCCGGACCCTGATTTGTTGGGGCATGGTGGGTCAACAGGGAAGTTGGTGGTACCGAACTAGTTCTCGAGACGAACCAAAAGATTGATGTGATTCGTGCTCGCATCAAGGCGGCACAAGATTGAAAAAAGTCGTATGCGGATAAGCGTAGGCGATCGATTGAATTTAATGACGGTGATATGGTGTTGTTTAAGGTGTCGCCATGGAAGGGTGTAATTAGGTTTAGGAAACGGGGAAAACTTGCTCCTCGGTTTAATGGACCTTTTAAAGTGTTGGCACATGTTAGTGAAGTTGCTTATCGTTTGGAGTTACCCGAAGAGCTTGCGAGAATCCATAACACATTCCATGTTTCCTATCTTTGTAAGTGTCTCGCGGATGACTCGATGTGGGTACCGTTGAACGAGATTACTTTGAATAACAAACTAGAGTATGTGGAGGACCCGGTTACTATTCTTGATAAAAAGGTTAAATATATTCGGAATAAGAGAATTCGGACTTATAAGGTGCAATGGCGTCACCTATAGGGGTCCGAGTGTACTTGGGAAACCGAGGAATTTGTATTGGAACATTTACCTTCGTTACATGCTGCATGGGGCGGGGGGACGCGATCGGGTCCAAGTAGGGGAAAGTTGTAACACCTCGAATCTGAATGTCAGGGGGAGCCGCGCTGCGGCTATACACTATACATGATGGTGATCTTGTTGGAAAGTTTCTGTTGTCAAAATGTACTTCGAGCCACGCCGCGGGGGTTCGGGGCCGCGCCGCACCTTTAGTCTTGAGCTGAAGGATTTTTTTGTGGTACCTTCTGTTACCGAATTACACTACGAGCTGCCGCGGGCTTGGGAGCCGCGACGCGCCTCTCTGCGGGGCAGAATGCTGAAATTTGATTTTTAAAAGGGTTTAACTGGGGGAAAATTGGTCTTTTCGCATATGAATGACCATATAGCTGGTGAATCAGTTTTAGTTCCATTCTAATTCCGTCTTCCACACAACCAAACCTTCTCAAACCTTAGAGTGAGAAACCCACTTCTTGAGAGAGAAAGCTTGATTTGGGAAGAAGAAGGTTGAATCTCACCAAAGTACAAGAGTTAACCTTGTTCATCTTGTTTCTAGCTACCTTGTGATACTAGTGGTAAGTCCTAACTCCGATTTTAATTCAATTTGATGTTAGGGTTTGAACTTGCATGTTCTTGATAAAACCCATCTAGCTCACAAATGAGTGTTTGAGGCTAGTTGTGGGTATTGTTGACCCTTCATGGTGGGTTTTAGGTTAGAAAACATTTTGGTCATGCATAGACTTGCAATTTGGGCATAATCACAAGTATTAGTGATTAGATTGATGAATGGAACCCAAATATGTGTCTTTGGAAGTTGATTTTGGGTGTAAACCCAATTTGGGTCAAAGTGCGTCATTTGGTTGAATTGGGTCATGAAGTGCTCCTAGCACTTGACCATAAGTTGTGTTTAATAAGTTTGGGACCAAATCACTAGCTAGTAGTGATTTGGGGTATTTGGGTCTTGTTTGACCTATATGGTGGTATGGGTGCAAATTGGGTCAAATTAGCACTTGAGGATTTTGGGTCAAGCTACTAGTGCTTATAGCTTGATTTTGTGATTTATGTTAGGTGACTTGCTCTTGGATAAATCTTGAAGTCCTATAGAAATTGTGACTCATCTAATTGCTCAAAGTGAGTGGAGTATATATATGCGTGTGAATATAAATTGTTTGCTTGCGGATTTAGTGGCGACTACTATCTGGTTGTAAAGGATTTACTCTTTGATGGCCACTTGGTACATAGTGGTGAGTGATGTCTCTAATGAATGACTCGCTCTTTGTCGGCCACATTTTGTTTGGGGAAAGTGGTGAGTGTGATTACTTAGAAGTCCACTCTTTGTTGGCAACTTGTGAGGATATGGTAAGTGTCACCAATAAGAGTTCACTTTTTGTTGGCCACATCCGGGTGTACATGGTAGTGCCATCCGGGAGGCGCTAATGTTGGCCATGTACACAGGTTGTTGTTGCTATTCATTTGATGACTAGTACATTAGGGAATGGTTAACCATATCGCGTTTATATGTTGTATATTAGTAGTATAGCATGTAACATGACTAGTAGTGTAGCATGTTAATTCCATAAACAAGAATATAACACGCTGCGTGTTATATTCTTGTTTATGCAATTAACATGCTAGCTTGTACTCGGTTGTGTTATATGCGTTAGTGATACTATCTTGTATGCGGTCATGTGTAAGTTGTGCAAGTAAGTGGTTTTTGTATGTATGCATATAAGTATTGCACTCACTAAGCATAGTAGCTTACTCCTTCATTGTTTACCTTTTTATAGATAGTGGCATGTCGAAGGACAAGGGTAAGGGATTGGCTTAGCTTGCATGTGGTGGAAATTTAGAAGGCGCTTTTTGGTAATGGTCCCGACGGTCATGCTCACTATTGGGTCGTTGGTTAAAAAATTGGTTAAACTTATGGGACTTGAGTTCCCGATGTTGTAAATTCATAACTTGTTGCATTTTGAAACTTACGTTAACATTTGAGTTAGTAATGTACCCAATCTTGTGTTGTTGTGGTTGATACCCATGTATAAAAAAAAGTGTGTCATATTTTTACAAATTAATTGTTAAATCGTTTTAGGACCGTTTCAAGTGGTATCAGCGCATGACCTGAGGGATCTAGGTTACCTTGGTATCGGAGCCTAGACTTAGGTTGAATGGACGTTTTATGCATGACTTGTCGGGTTACGGGACCACGGGATTGTTGTAGGCACTTTAGTGCTTGTGGTTGTTTATTTATGTGCATTCGGTTAACATCAAGCGAGATGGTCGTTGTATCAAGGAGTTTGATAGGATGCGAAATTGTATTGATGATTGGCCACCATTAGTACGGTTGCACGTCGTGTTAAATGAATGAAGTTCGACGAGCGTCAAGCAAGATGGGGTTGTTAAGTGTTTTGGCGTGTCTTTTATTGTGATATAACCTATTATAAATTATAGAATGAGGACACCAAGCGGGATGGATCAGGTGGGTCCAAGTCTTGAGGATGAAAATAACGATGATGATCTTACGGCCAAGATTGAGGCCGCGCTTGAGAGTTATCCATTGGTGTTTACCGGGAAGGTCAAAGAGGTTCTTCAAGAGACTATTGAGGAACAAATAACCGATCTCATTAATGATCAAGTGAGTGTGGTGGTAAGGGAATAGTTTGATAAGAGGTTTCCAAAGCCTCTAGGTGAAGATGGTGTTGAAGAGGGACCGCTCAATCTAGGGGTTCTCGGCAATAGTGGGTTTAGTTACAAAGACTTTAAGTTCACTAAGCCACCGCTATTCGAAGGGAGTCCCGACCCTCTAAAAAGTACTAGGTGGATTTCAGATGTGGAAGGTTGTTTTCGGGTGTGTGAATGCCTAACCAATAAAAAGACAAGGCTTGCTACGAGCCTAATGAGGGGTGCAGCAAAGACATGGTTGGATGATAAGATCATTATGATGGGTGAAGAGCCGTTTGTTAATTTGTCTTGGGATGATTTCAAGGCCGATTTCTTCAAGGAGTATTGCACTCAAGCCGATCTCACTCGAATTCGGAAGGAGTTGCGAAATTTACGTCAATGGTCTATGAACCTAAACACTCTTAAGGCCACTTTTCTTGCTAAGGTATGGTTTTGCCCCGAATATCAAAGGAATGACCGTATGTTGATGGTGGATTTCCATAAGGCCTTAATGATGATTTTCGGTCGAAGATTAGCCTTGGTCATGTTAGGACTTTTTCCGAGTTGTTTGATGTGGCGAAAGGCTTTGAACCTGATGACCCGAAAGTTAATGACGTTACTACAAGTAAGAGGAAGTTTGAGGCAAATAGTGCCCCGAGTAAGAAGGCTAAAAGTTAGGCCGAAAGTGTGGGTAGTGTGAAGAAGGGAGGTTCTGGGGGTTATGTCCCTAATTGCTATACTTGCGGGAAAAAAGGTCACATTTCCCAGGATTGTTCAAACCCGTCCTATAAGAGTAAGATCACTTGTTTCAATTGCACAAAGAGGGTCACCGGAAGTCCGAGTGTCCCGAGTTAACTATGGGTGATAAAAGCTATGATAACACCAATCGGTTAGAAAAGGCGACGGGGCCCGCTAGGGGTCGAATATTCTTGATGACTACCAATGATGCTAAGAAGTCCAACGATATGGTTTCAGGTACTTTCTTGGTTAATTCTAAACCCGCTAAGGTGTTATTTGATAGTGGCACTGATACGTCCTATGTTTCTTTAAAATATGCGGCTAATCTAGATTGTCCTTTATGTGATCTAGACTCTCCTTTAAAATTCGAGATCGCCGATGGTAGGTTCTCGGTGGCTAATGGGGTGTATAAAATTGTTTTATTGATTTTGGAACCGAGAAGTTTGATATTGACTTGGTTCCTATATCCTTGGGTGAATTTGATGTCTTTGTGGGTATGGATTGGCTCGATCATAATAGAGCTAATCTTGCGTGTCACGATAAATTTTTAAGAGTGAGAAACCTAAGTGGGGGAGAGCTAATCGTGTATGGTGAAGCTCGAAGATGTCCCGTGCCTATTTGTACTTATGTTCGGGCGCGTCGACTCGTGTCTAGTAGGGGTATGGCTTATCTTGCCAATGTGGTTGATACTCGTGATGAGCCACCTTCCATTAAATCTATTCATGTTGTTAATGAATTTGAAGATGTTTTTCTTGACGAGTTACAGGGTGTTCCGCTGGTAAGGCAAGTGGAATTTCGCAGCGAGTTAGTTCCGGGGGTTAACCCCATTGCCAAAAATCCTTATCGTTTGGCACCAACGGAAATGCACTAGTTGTTGAATCAAACCCGAGAGTTTCTAGAAAAGGGTTTTATCCGGCTGAGTAGCTCGCCATGGGGTGCTTCGGTCTTGTTTGTAAAGAAGAAGGATGGTAGTTAGCGTATGTGCATTGATTACCGAGAGCTTAACAAAGTGACGATCAAGAATCATTATCCATTACCTTAGATTGACGATTTATTTGATCAACTTCAGGGTTCGTGCTATTTCTCTAAGATCGACTTGTGATCTGGATATCATCAAATGCAAATTCGTGAGGAAGATATTAAGAAGACGGCGTTTCAGACGCATTATGGGCATTTTGAGTTTGTCGTGATGCCTTTTGGTCTTACGAATGCTCCCACAACATTCATGGACCTTATGAACCGAGTGTGTCAACCTATGTTGGACAAGTCGGTAATTGTGTTCATTGACGACATACTCATTTATTCAAAGAGTATGAAAGAGCATGAGCATCATTTGTGGGAGTTGTTGAAGAAGTTGCGTAAGGAGAAGTTGTATGCGAAGTTCTCCAAGTGTGGTTAAGGGAGGTACAATTTCCTTGGCCATATTGTGAGTCCGGGGAAGATTGAGGCGGTAAAAGTTGGGAACGACCGACTACATCTACGTAAGGCCGAATTTTTTTCGGATTGGCCGGTTATTATCGTCGGTTTGTCCCAGATTTTACTAAGAATGCTTCATCCTTAATGATGTGCAAAAGTGTGTAGTGTTTAAATTCCCTTTTCAAACTTTTAAATTTATATAACTTTTTAATTCACTTTTAACACCCTAACGAGCAACAAGACCCGGTCAGATATAGTATTTTAGGTTATCTTCCCAAGAGAGCATAGATGTGTTTTAAGTTGGTTTATTAAATAGATTAGTTATTTATTAAAGAACTAAAGGTAGTTTTTTATGTGTTTTAAGATTATAGATTCTTATCTCTTAGGAAAGAGATGTTTGCGGATTGATTTTTAATGAATAAAAGAACAAAGTATAAAGCAAGTAAAGAATTAAAATAAACAATTATAGATAAAATGTGACGACCCGAAAATTTCTGACCAAATTAAAACTTGATCTTCATATGATTTTGACATGATAAGCAATGTCCGTAATGTTGAGTCTTAAAATCTTTGAACTATTTACATTGATACACTTCAACCTTTGACCATCCTTAATGATTCACGAACTTTTAACTATAAACAGAAATGTATATATAAATAAATATATATGAAAATAAATATATAAAATAAGTTAAATATATTAATGAACTATTATGCGATTTAGACCTTATGAAAGATAATTTAAAATAACTAAAAACTTGTTATGTTGAATATATATATATATTATTTTGAATATAAATGATTTCGAACATAATTTGTCATCGTTAGCAATGTATTAATTGTATAATATTATACTTTAAGTTTACTTGTTTCCATATATATATAATTAACATATTTATCTAAGTAATAAAACTTGATATTTAAAACCTAAGTATATATATATATATATATATATATAGCAGTTTGAATTTCTATACATAACTAATAATATGTAAATGCAAATAAAAATATAGTTATTAATAGTATTACTTTCTTTATGATTAAAGATAAATGTTAATATTAAAAATTATTGATACCATTATTAGTATCATTATAAATTTAATTACTATTAGGGTTATTAAAAGTATTATTAACTTGATTACTAAAATTATCAATTTTTTTATTATTTTTAAGATATTAACATCATTAATATTATTGTTTTCTCTATTATTATTATTATTATTATTATTATTATTATTATTATTATTATTATTATTATTATTATTATTATTATTATTATTATTATTATTATTATTATTATTATTATTATTAGTATTATTATTACTATTACTATTATTATTATTATTATTATTATTATTATTATTATTATTATTATTATTATTATTATTATTATTATTATTATTATTATTATTATTTTTGTTATTATTATTAATATTAATAATAATGTTAAATATTAAAGTTGTATTATAAATAATATTATGCTTCCTCTGTATCCTAATTTGTTTTGTGTCTCCTAGCTAGTACCAATTGATTCCAAACGTTTCTATAACAAATAAGAACAGATTATAGTCGATTTTATTTTTAATATTTCTTTCCCTGACAGAATATTTTGGTGTCGAGTAATTGAACTACAAAACAATTGGTAATTGAATCAATTTGGTTGTAGCAACGTCACTGGCCCTTTATGTAACTCTCTACTAGTACAATTCAAAAGAAGAACACAGAAATCAAAGGTAATTTTGTAACATCCCGTTTTTCCCATACATGTCTAAAGGTACGTGTTTAACTACTTGTACGTTTATATTTCGTGGTTTGTGATAGATAAACATAAGTGTTAGTTGTTATGTAATTATATATATATATATATATATATATATATATATATATATATATATATATATATATATATATATATATATATATATATATATATATATATATAATATATATGCTTAAGAATGTATGCATGTATAAGTATACGTGCGGTTAGGAGTGTGGTAAGTCTTGTGAGACTATTTGGTGAAGTCCAAACGTGAATAGGAAATGAGTATGGAATGTACAAATCGTGAAAATCATCGTGGGTTTAATTTATTGTGAGGTGGTCAGGTGGCGGCAAACGCCGCGCCGCGATGACCTTTGCCGCGCCGCGGCATCTCAAGCAAAACGAAGTCAGGAGGCATGCTAAGGTGGGTCAGTTTTTCCTTTATGTGTCAAGCCGCGACAAACGGAGCCGCGCCGCGGCAGTTCTGCTGGACTGATTCCGGATTTAGCTCATTTTAAGTGATTTTAAGGGGCAAATTGGTAATTTGGCGTATAGATCTGATGGGAGCATTTAATCTCCACCACTTATCCATTTTCCTCATTTCTTTTTCATTTTCTTTCTCCATTTTACTCTCAAACATAAAAACCCATTTGAATTCAAGTGAGATTTGTGAGTGAAGAATTGAGAGTTGATCTTTGGAGAAAGAATTAAAGTTGTTCTCCTTGTTCTTAGCTACAAGTGGATAGTGTTGGTAAGTCTTAACTCTATATTTTGAGTTTTAATTAGTTTATGCTAGGGTTTGGTTCATTTGGAACTTGTAAGACCCATTTGGTGCTAATATGGGTGGATTTGGGTTAAATTGTTGAAAGTAAACCCTAATAGCCATAACCTAGGGTTTGGTCTTATGATTTGAGGTTGTAAGTGTTAAATGGTGTTGTTAGTCACTAATACACTTTTAAATTGATGAAAGATTTGTTAATGGGTAAGTTTGACTTGATTGTGAGCCTAAGTATTAAAATGGGTAAAAAGAGTACTAGTTGACCTAATTGGGTGAAATATGTATGAAATACCCCAAGTTTGTGTTAGTTGATGTAGTGACCTGAACTTTTCCATATTTATATATATTAAATGAAATTGATATTTACATGATTAAGTATTTCCAACATGTTAAGCAATCAAACTTGTTAAGACTTGATTAATTGAAATAGGTTTTATATAGACAATTGACCACCCAGGTTGACCGGTGATTCACGAACGTTAAAACTTTTAAAAACTATATTGATGGTTAAAGCTAAGGGGTATAAAATACTATTAAATTTTACAAGGAAATACTATTAAATACGATACAATTTTACACAAGATATTTATTTATTTAGAGAATGGATATACTTAAACCTTGCTACAACACTTATAGGCAGTGTACCTAATCGTACAGTAGTGTAGTTGTTAGTAAGTCCGGTTCGTTCCACAGGGAAAATCTTTTAATCAAAGCTTAACGCTATATTAGTTTAATTTATAAAAATACAAATATATATATAAGTAATATTATTATTATAAAGGGGGATTTTTACTATTTAATGACCGGTTTGTCGATTTTAAAACTTTAGTCGCAGTTAAAACCAAATGTAAAATATTAAATAAATAAAAAACTTAATTTAAAGCATAAAGTAAATAACGATAATGAAATTGCGAATAATAAAAGTGCGATAAAATAAACTTGCGATAATTAAAAAGTACGATAAATAAAAGTGCAATTAAATACAATAACAATAAATAAAAATGCGATAATTAGAAGTGCAATTAAATATAAAATAAAGGAAATTAAATATGAAATAAAAGAATTATGCTTATTTAAACTTCCGTAATCATGATGTTTGACGTGTTGATTTTAGTTTTATGCCCATGAGTTAATTGTCCTTTGTCCTGGATTATTTAATCTGTCCATCTGGTTTTGTCCATAACAGTCCATCAGTCATAAATATAAAGTGCGAGTGTCCTCGTCAAATTATCCTTATACCCGAAGTCAAATATTCCAACTAATTGGGGACTTAAACTGTAAAAAGGTTTTATTACTTTGTTTAATAATTACACCAGGATGTCGACTGAGTGTAACCCAAGGTTTTAATACTTTGTTAACAATTATGCCAAGTGTCCTTGTACATAATTTCACCCCTGTTTTATTAATTCTAGTGGCTATTAATCCATTCCCGTGTCCAGTTAAATGAACGATTATTCGTACATATAAATACCCTACCCATCGTGTCCGATTGAGTGTATATGGTTATTTATAGGGACGTCCAATTGTAAATCTTTATATTAAAATTAACAAACTATCATTTAGTTAAACAAATATAAAGCCCATTAATAGCCCATAGTCTAATTTCCACAAGTGTCGTTCTTTTATCCAAACCCCAATTATGGTACAAAGCTCAATTACCCAATTTTAATATTTTTAGCCCAACATCATGATTACTTCGGATTAAATAAGCATAATAATAACTTATCTACGAGACATTAATGTAAAAAGGTTGAACATAACTTACAATGATTAAAAATAGCGTAGCGTTACACGGACAGAATTTTGACTTACACCCTTACAACATTCGCTAACATACCCTTATTATTAGAATTAAAATTAAAATTAAAATTAAAATATATATATATATATATATATATATATATATATATATATATATATATATATATATATATATATATATATATATATATATATATATATTACGTATATATTGAGAGAGAGATAGATTATATGATATTAAAACTCGTCGGACTGCGTTGGCTTTTATAGGGAATTGAGTCCAAGGGAACTCCGCGACTCGTTGCATTTTCCTTCTTCAAACTCCGCAACTCGCGGAGTTTGATTTTACAGCTCACCCAGCTTTGGCTCTTTGTTTGCCGACGGATATTTAATATAAATATAATATATAAATAATTTTAAGAATTATTTAAATATTATATTATATTTATGTGCATAATTGACTCGTAATTTTTAGTCCTTGCGTCGAGCGTTGAGAGTTGACTCATGTCCCGGTTCCGGATTTTCGAACGTCCTTGCGTACAATTTAATATCTTGTACTTTGCGTTTTAAATCTTGTACTCTTGTAATTTCGAGACGTTTCTTATCAATAATTGGAACCTCTTTGATTGTACTTTGTACTTTTGAGCTTTTTGGTCGTTTGCGTCTTCAATTCGTCGAGTCTGTCTTTTGTCTTCACCTTTTATTATTTAAACGAATATCACTTGTAAATAGAACAATTGCAACTAAAAGCTTGTCTTTCTTGAGGAATAATGCTATGAAATATATGTTCGTTTTAGCATTATCAAATATTCCCATACTTGAGCGTTGCTTGTCCTCAAGCAGTATAGTCTTGAAATACTAGAATCACTTCTTTATTCTTCACACTTTGTACATCAGTGATTTCTATACGGCGGTATAAACAATGGTAGTAACGATATGGTTTACAGTCTCACATGACTATAAAAATTTAGATCCATTAAGGAAATTGGATCTTATTGAAAACATTTAATCTTTTGAAAATTAAATCTAGTTTTTACCCTAGATAAGTTTTCCGGAATAACCCTTCACCGGTGTTTGCAAATTCTTTTTGTGGGTTTGGTGGGTTTCAGATTTGAAAATTTTAGCTTAAAACTTGTGGTTTTGTGTCACCCACTTGCTAAACTTGTATTAGGAAAGCAACATGTCCAGTATACTTGCTCCGTATATTACCTTTTGGTAAACTACCGTCCGGTTGTAAAGGAAAGCATTGAACAAGCAACTGTTAAGGCAATGTCCCCTGACATGCTTTTAATTATGGTCTATAACGTGTCGGACGCAATTACTATCCTTGGTAGGAGCAATAGTAAAGCTCACCCTTATAATTTTTCGATCTGGCACAAGGTCCTGTCTTTGACCATGCTATGCAACCACCGTTCTTACGGTTGACACCCTATTTGGTTCAGGTGACCTAATGAATTCCAGGTGAATTCCTAGGATTTTACGTTCAAAGGTAATGAACGCATTGAAAATGGGTTTTCAGAAAACAAATCGGTTTATAATTTGATCAAAATATTTTCTCGTTCAAGCTCGAGTTTAGATATCATTGAATTCCATGAGTTTGAATTCTCAATCTTTAAGGTCAATCTCAAGGATTGAGTAATATCAGTCTTAAAAGCTGATTTTTGATCTTTAAGGAGATTATCCTTTCTGGGGATCTGATTCATTAGTCTTATCCAGCTAATTTGCACGGTGCCCCCATTTTACGAGACAGATCCTCTCATGGTTAGGATAAGTCTGACCACTTGGCGACCCTGTTTGATGCTGAGGTCCGTGGATTTCCTACTGATTTTAGAGATGACTTTTCTAGATTTTTCGTCAACCTACAGCTGGTCTGGACGACAACTTCATGACCTAAATCAAGAAGCGCGTGTCTTTTTCGGAAGACTTTACTTCCTTTTAATGATGGAATTGATTCATGGTGTAGATCCATCTTTCATTACAGTAAATTGGGTAAAACAGTTAATTTAGTCCAAAACAAAAGTATTTTCAATTATTTGTTACAGAAATATGTGACATATGTTTAAGATAACTTGGTAATTTTTCTCACACTTGGCTTTTATTTTCCTTTTTATTGTCCTCTATTCCATTTTAAATGAATTTTAACATTTTGGTTTGTTTCTCAATTTATGTCCTTTCTGAGGTAACAATAATTTCGGTGTTAAAACCTAGTTTTATCATTCATAAATATGTATAAACATGATTTTGAGTTCATTTAATTGAAAATTTTGAAAAATTTTACTAGAATTGGATAGTCAGTATATAAGACTAGGGCTGTTCTTTATTATCAGAGAGCACTAGATTCTAATACAACTACTGCTTTACTAGTATTTTTAATGGTAACCAAGTGTTTAAGATAAAAATTTTTAAAAATCCGAAAGAATTTAACCCCTTCCCACACTTAAGATCTTGCAATGCCCTCATTTGCAAGAAATCAGTAACAATTTAAATTATTGAGGGTGATTAGCGTAGAAATGATTAAATTTTACCAAACTTTCCAAACATATTGTTGTCTGTGTTGAATGATGAATGGTGCACATCATTTGTTCATTCTGTCTTGTTGTTATTTCACATATGTTTTGCATCTTGTCGTCAAAATTAGTTGCTTTTGCTGAACTTAATGCCAGTCTTTGAAAATGCATTGTTTTACCCTGTTGTGTACATAAGATAAACTGCAAACATATATACATATTTTTGAAGTTTGGTATATTACCCCACATTCAAAAATTATTAAAATCTAATAAAAAAATTAGAAAATTATAAAAACTATTACAATATTAACATAAGTATTAAATGTATCAACATTACAAATAATAAAATAAATAAAATTAGTAGACTAGGGATGATACTGATACCAGTAGGGGTTCCATGCATAACCGTATGTGTTATAGAATGCTTCGGCTGGGTTATACGTAGGATACGGTGGTTGGATCTCTATAGACTAGGGAGGAAATACGGGCGATGGAGTAGGAATATAGTTTCTACCTACATGTTGGCAATGAGCTATGATTTAGTTTTGATGAACTTGCCAATCTTCAAATGCTCGATGTCTAGCATTTTCATACTCTTGTGAAGCTATAAACCTTTGCATTTCTGTCATTTCATTTCCCTCTCCCACATTACCTGGCTGTTGGTTTCTCTCAACCTGTAGATGTCTACCATGGTATTGTACTGCGGCGTTATTTCGCCTCTTCAAAACCTTCGCACCATGGTATACATTTAAACCTATTGTATCGCTGGGTTCTGGTTCTTCGACTAATAATCCCCCCGACTTATATCCACATTGAGATACTCAGCAATTAATGTAATAAATATACCACCTCCTATTATACTGTGTGGTCTCATGCCCCTAACCATAGCTGATAAATAATAACCCACACAATAAGGTATACTTACAGCGCTTTGTGGGTCTCGAATACACATGTGGTAAAACAAATCCTGTTCATTTACCTTTTCCTTATTCTTACCTCGTTGTGTAATCGAATTGGCTAAAAACCTATGAATTACTCTTAACTCTGCTCTATCTATATCCAAATAAGAGTAATTTCCCCCTTTAAATTAGTGATGGCTAGTCATTTGACTCCATCCACCATGCGTATCAAAATTTTCATCAATTTTCCTACCGTTCAATATCAACCCTCTACAATCGGCAGATGCTAACTCCTCTGGCGTATATATACGTAAGGCCTGAGCCATGTCTAGTAGAGACATGTGGCGCATCGAACCTCCTAACAAAAATCTAATAAAAGATCGATCGGTTAAACTAGCTACCCAATCATTTATTTCTATACTACACAACAATTCTTCACACCATACTTTATATACAGGTCTACGCATGTTGAATAATCGTACCCATTCGTTAAAAGTAGAATTACCATACCTCTGTGTAAGTAATTCCCTAATTGGCCCGGCCAATTCTACAGCTTCTAACGGTTCCCATTCTATTACCCTAGGTACTTCAACAGCTTTAGAATGAAGAGTATGCAAGCCCCTTTGGTATTTTGGATAATCTATCCAAAGTCTGTCAAATCTCAGGTTCGGGTGCAAATCTTCCAAGTGCATATCTGAAAATGTCATAACTGGATGAGGTATATCTTGTTTATAATAGCTATCAACATCCTGTTGTTCCGCATTCTCAGGAGGAGCATTGTGAGCTTGGGATGAAGATTCACCCCTTTCAGTCTGCAAAACACATCAAACACAATTTTTGTGCATCCAAATATGCATTAGTGTCAGCAAAATCATCAATCAAAATAATTACAATGACATGTCCAATTTATATCAAACTTATGCTCATTTTCATATTTTTATCAAATCTACACTTTTTCAAATAAGCATATACGAAAATGATCACCAAGTTTATAAGCATTCAACTCAAATAACATGTCAAAATAATCATTACTAGCAATTAAACAAGTTTCAAATGGCATTATCTCTCAAAAATCAAGTTCATGAATTTTAGACTTGAAAAAGTTCACTTAAATTCTCAAAATCATGTTTAGGCTCAAAGTTTGGATCATTTAACTACCTAAACATGTTACACTACTTAATTTAGCAATAATTCATGACAAAAATCGGCCATAACCTGTTTATATTAAAAAGCCCCAAATTTGCTCAAGAACACAAACCCTAGATTACTCAAAATTTGAAGTTTAAGGCTTCTAATCATGTTAAATAGCATCAATCTAGGTTATACAAGCATAATACACAAGCAATTTAAGCATAATTACACTAAAAGCATTAAAATCGAATTGGGGAAAAAATTGCTCAAGAACACTAATATTCGGATTAAATGGTGTTTAGGTGTAGAAATTTACCATTTTTCTTGAGTAATTCCTTGATAGCATCCTTCTCAACATGATTTTAGTAAAAGATTTGATGATTTTCGGTGAAAAAATTCGATTTTGGGAGTAATTTTTCTGTATTTTTCGCAGTTTATGTGGGTGTTGTGTGTGGACTGAGCTGATTCCAGCATTTTTATTTTTTTTCTGTAATTTCTGAACTCCGCGAGTCGCGGTGATTTTGCCCATCAAACTCCGCGAGTCGCGGTGCTTTTTATTTTATTTTTATTTTATAAATCTTAACTTATAAAACAAATATAAAATAAATTTTAAATTTTGTTTTCCTTTGTTTTAGGACGAGGTCGTTTCGGATCGATGTCCTAGTCCGTCCTTCGACAAAATTTTAAAATTTGTCTTTTTGTAGCGATTGTTTTAAAAGCTAAGATTTTTGAGTTTTTTTAATGTTTTTGGCATACTTTAATTCAATAAGATTAAAAATAATGATAATAAAAGTTCTCGTCCCTCCCTTGGGTAAAACAATTTCGGTTCAAAGACCTAGTCTTCAACTCACGTCGAATTTTAAAAATCATATTTTTAACTTAGCGAAATAAAGTAAATTTTTGTTTTTAAATTCACACCAAACTTAAATTTAAAATATGCATAAAATTAAAAATTCACACCAAACTTATATTATATTTTTGTTTTTATACATACAAAATTATATTAAAAAGATTAATTTTTTAAATATTTACAATTTTAAATATATTGATTTTACAAAGTTCAAAATATTAATTTAATATTTATATATTAATTTTTTAAAACATGGTAAAATAAAAAATCTTTTTGGCTTTTATCCCACTTTAATCAATCAAATATTATCAAAAATATACGCCCCTCTTTTCGGTAAAGTAATTTCGGTTCCATGACCTAATTTAACTCATGACGAATTTTTGAAATATTTTGGGTTGATTGATTAAAGATATTTATACCTTAAGAATAAACGTTAAATTTCGCAGTGATGTAATAAATTTTTGTATGATATCAATAATTTCGGTCGCCAAACCCAATTTTATTCAATACCAATTTAATACTTTATAGCGAACAAATTAGCGTTTATTATCAAAAGGTTAAAAAAAACTGTACAGACTTACCTGTGAGATAGTATTCTTAGTTATATGATCTATCTCATTCATAAGATAGTCGGTTTAATTGATTTTCCATGGCTACATAGGCGTAACCTCGAGCATTCAGTGTTTTTTCTTCTAAACATATGAACGGTCCGTCTCTGCATAAAGTAACAAATTCGGTATTTGAATAGGTTTGATTATTTGAACATTTAACTCCATCTGATCATTTTCCGCATTTGTGACATCTTTCTAGGTGTCGTGCTCTTCTTTTCGCTGCGGATTTTGATTTTCCTTTACCAAATTGTAACTTATTATCTTCGCATCTGGATTCTTTTCTTACTCCGTCCAATCTTTCTCTGATTACTGATACTATTTCACTCGGAAGTGTGTCATTATTACGTTTAGTGATCAAAGCGTGTAGCATTAGACCATGGTTTAGTTCACAGGCAGTCTTCATTACCGAAAAAAAATAAAAATTCAGAATGGGGGGAGAAGACTAGTTCTTTAGGGTCTGCTAGGGAAAGACCATTCGGGTTCCATTTTCGAGAACTACACGAAAACAGACAATCTAACTCTAACAGAAATACATATTATCCTTTAAAGACTTGATTCTCCCCACACTTAGTTAGCTGTGGTATCGAAATTGTGATTAACTTCATTGTCAACTTCCATTGGACTATCTATGTACTGTTTAACTCTGTGACCATTAACTTTAAATTCAATCCCATTTGAATTTATCAATTCTACTGTTCCGTATGGAAAAACTCTTTTAACTATGAATGGTCCAGACCATCTTGATTTCAATTTTCCAAAAAATAGCTTGAATCGTGAATTGAAAAGAAGAACTCTGTCTCCTTCCTTAAATTCTTTTGAAGTTCTGATTCTTTTATCATGCCATTTCTTCGTTCTTTCCTTATAGATTAACGAATTTTCGTATGCTTCATGTCTTAATTCTTCTAATTCGTTTAGTTGACTTAATCGTAGACGTCCGGCTTCATGTAAATCAAGATTACATGTCTTCAAAGCCCAAAATGCTTTGTGTTCAATTTCTACTGGAAGATGACATGCTTTTCCGTAGACGAGTTTAAAAGGTGTGGTTCCAATTGGAGTTTTGTAGGCTGTTCTAAAAGCCCATAGTGCATCCTCCAATTTAATGGACCATTCATTCAGATTTGATCCTACGGTTTTTTCTAGAATACGTTTTAAAGTTCGGTTGGTATTTTCAACTTGTCCACTTGTTTGTGGATGATATGCGGTGGAGATTTTATGAGTTACTCCATATCTTTTGAGAACTTTCTCAAGTTGATTATTACAAAAATGAGTTCCCCGATCACTTATTAAAGCTTTCGGTGTTCCAAACCTTGCAAAAAGACTTTTTAAAAAGTTGACTACAACTCGTGCATCGTTAGTTGGGAGAGCTTGTGCTTTCTCCCATTTAGATACATAATCAATGGCTACGAGAATATAGAGATTATTATGAGATTTTGGAAATGGACCCATAAAGTCAATACCCCAAATGTCAAAATACTTCGCATACTTGAATGACATTTTGTGGCATTTCATCACGTTGACTTATTTTTCTGGCCCTTTGACAAGCATCACAGGATTTGCAAAGAAGGTGTGCGTCTTTGTAAATTGTAGGCCAATAGAATCCAACATCATAAACTTTTCTTGCTGTTAGTTGAGGCCCATAATGCCCTCCTGTTGGTCCTGTGTGACAATGGTTTAAAATTTTACTAGCTTCATCTCCGAATACACATCGACGTATTATTCCATCTGGACAACTTTTAAATAGATGTGGATCTTCCCAGAAATAGTGTTTTATATCACTGGAGAATTTCTTTCGTTTTTGGTACGATAATCCTTTTTCAAGGAATCCACATACTAAATAGTTTGCATAGTCTGCAAACCATGGAATTTCATTATAATCTATCTTCAATAGATATTCATCAGGAAAGTTGTCTTGTATGGCCAATTCATTTAGAACTTCTAATTCGGGATTTTCAAGACGAGAAAGATGATCAGCGGCGAGATTTTCTGCTCCTCTTTTATCTCGGATTTCAATATCAAACTCTTGTAAGAGTAAGATCCAATGGATTAATCTTGGTTTGGCATCTTGTTTCGAAAATAGGTATCTAAGAGCAGAATGGTCGGTATAGACCACCGTTTTTGCTAGAACGAGATATGAACGAAATTTGTCAAAAGCATAGACAATAGCAAGGAGTTCTTTTTCAGTAGTTGTATAATTTGTTTGTGCTCCTTGTAACATCTTACTAGCATAATATATAGGTTGAAATTGTTTTTCAATCCTTTGTCCTAAAACGGCTCCCATTGCAAAATCACTTGCATCGCACATTAGTTCAAATGGTAGATTCCAATTTGGTGTTATCATGATCAGCGCATTAGTAAGTTTCTCTTTAAGAATATTAAAAGATTTGATACATTCATCTGAAAAGATGAATGGAGCATCCTTTTCTAGGAGTTTATTCATAGGAGTGGCAATTTTAGAAAAATCTTTTATGAAACGTCGGTAAAAACCGGCATGCCCTAGAAAACTCCTAACTCCTCTAACATTGGTGGGATATGGAAGTTTAGCAATTACATCTACTTTAGCTCTATCCACTTCAATTCCTTCTTTTGAAATTTTATGTCCAAGAACGATGCCTTCTTTAACCATGAAATGGCATTTCTCCCAATTAAGTACTAGATTTGATTGTTCGCATCTAATCAGCATTCGTTCAAGATTAGCTAGACATGATTCAAATGTATCACCGAAGACTGAAAAGTCATCCATGAAAACTTCCATGCATTCTTCTATCATGTCGTGAAAAATCGCCATCATACACCTTTGAAAGGTTGCAGGGGCGTTGCAAAGTCCAAATGGCATGCGTTTGTAAGCAAAAGTACCATAAGGGCACGTGAACGTGGTTTTCTCTTGATCTTCGGGTGCTATTGGAATTTGAAAATATTCGGAAAATCCATCAAGAAAACAATAGTAACTATTTCCGGCTAGCCTTTCCAACATTTGATCAATGAAATGTAAGGGAAAGTGATCTTTTCTGGTGGCGTCATTTAATTTTCTATAATCAATACATACACGCCATCCTGTTACAGTCCTAGTAGGAATAAGCTCATTTTTTTCATTTGTAATGACAGTCATGCCACCCTTCTTAGGCACGCATTGAACTGGGCTTACCCATGGACTATCGAAAATTGGATAAATTAAACCTGCATCTAGCAGTTTAATTATTTCTTTTTTAACAACATCTTGCATATTCGGATTTAGTCTTCGTTGGCGTTGCACATACGTTTTATGACCTTCTTCCATAAGGATTTTATGTGTGCAATACGAAGGACTTATTCCTTTAATATCATGAATCTTCCATGCAATGGCTGGTTTATGAGCTTTCAACACAGAAATGAGTTGTGATTTCTCATTTTCAGTAAGAGAAGACGATATTATTACAGGTAATTCAGATTCACCATGTAAATAAGCGTATTCCAAATGGTTTGGAAGTGGCTTTAACTCTAATTTCGGTGGTTCTTCTATCGATGATTTATATCGATATCTGTCTTCTTCTTTTAGCATTTGAATTTCTTCTGTTGTTGGTTCATATCCATTAGCTATAAGTGTAGCTAACATTTCAACTTCATCAATTGGTTCAGTTTCTTCTCCTAAAGAACATTCTCCTGTTCCTTGTAATTCTGGAAATTCTTCTAACAATTCTGCATGTGAATCTATAGTTTGAATATAATAACATGTATCATCTGCAGATTGCGGTTGTTGCATTGCTCTATCAACTGAAAAGGTAACACTCTCGTCCTCTATACTTAGGGTCAATTTCTTACCAAACACGTCTATCGTTGCTTTAGCCGTGTTTAAGAATGGTCTTCCTAATATGAGAGGAACTTGAGAATCTTCTTCCATGTCCAGAACAACAAAATCTACTGGAAATACTAAAGTACCAACTTTAACTAGCATGTTCTCCATTATCCCTCTAGGATATTTTATTGATCGATCGGCTAGTTGTATGCTTATTCTTGTTGGTTTCAATTCTCCAAGGTCTAGTTTAGCGTATAGTGAATACGGCATTAAATTTATACTAGCACCTAAGTCTGTCAATGCTTCTATTGAACTAAGACTACCCAGAAAACATGGAATTGTGAAACTTCCTGGATCAGATAATTTTTCTGGTATCTTATTCAACAGCACTGCTGAACAATTAGCGTTCATAGTAACAGCCGAGAGTTCTTCCATTTTCTTTCTATTCGTGATCAGATCTTTCAAGAATTTAGCATATCTAGGCATTCCTGAAATCACATCAATGAAAGGAAGATTTACATTTATCTGTTTAAACATATCCAAGAATTTGGATTGCTCGGCTTCAAGTTTCTCTTTCTTCATTTTACTCGGGTAAGGAAGTGGTGGTTGGTATGGTTTAACATAAGGTTTAGCCTTAACTGTGTTATCTTCATTAACCTTTTCAACTATCTGTTCTTTTTCCTTATCTTGATCAGGTTGTGGTTCTTGTGGAGTAGGAATAGCTTCATCAGAAGTTACAGGTATTTCAGGTGGTTTAAGTGTTGTACCACTTCTTGTGGTAATGGCTTTAGCTGTTTCATTCCGGGGGTTTGCATTTGTATCACTAGGTAAACTTCCCGGTTTTCTTTCACCTATTAACCTTGCTAGGTTACTTACTTCTTGTTCCAAGTTTTGAATAGAAGCTTGTTGATTTCTAAATGCTTGAGCATTTTGTTCATTAGTTTGTTTTTGAGATGTGAAAAACTGCGTTTGAGTTTCAACTAGCTTTGTCATCATATCTTCTAAATTCGGCTTTTTATCATCGGTTTGTGGTGGTTTGTTTTGAAAATTAAGTCTTTGCTGGTTGTAAGTATTTTTAGATACTTGTTGATTGCTAGGACCTTGTTGGTTGTTGTATGGAATATTTCGATTATAATTCTGGTTTTGATTGTAGATCGGTCTTGGATGTTGATAATTATTCTGATAATTATTTCCAGGCCTTTGGTTTATGTATGAAATATTCTCTCTTTGTTCCATTGTTAATTTAATACTGAGACAATCTTTTGTCAAATGTGGTCCTCCACACTACTCACAACTAATTCGTATTGAGTGAATATCCTTAGTCATCTTTTCCATTCGTCTCTCGACAGCATCTATCTTTGCGGAAATGGAATCTAAGTCATGGCTAGAATCGGCTCTAGCTGCTTTAGATGATCTAACGATATCTTTTTCTTGATGCCACTCATGTGAGTGGGAAGCAGTGTTATCAATAATTTTATAAGCATCAGTTTCGGTTTTCTTCATAATGGAACCACCAGCTGCTATATCGATGTCTTTTCTTGTAGTGATGTCACATCTTTGGTAGAATATTTGTACTATTTGACAGGTGTCTAAACCATGTTGCGGACATCCTCTTAATAACTTTCCAAATCTTGTCCACGCCTCATATAGAGTTTCATTCGGTTTCTGTGTGAACGTAACAATTTCTACTTGAAGTCTTACGGCTTTAGATGCCGGAAAGAATTGTTTAAGAAATTTTTCAACTAAAACGTCCCATGTATCAATCGCCCCTTTAGGTAACGATTCCAACCAATCTTTGGCTTCTCTCTTTAAAGTCCAGGGAAATAACATGAGATATATCTGTTCATCCTCAACTTCTCTTATTTTAAATAGAGTGCAGATCCTATTAAAGGTACGAAGATGTTCATTTGGATCTTCCTTCGGCGCACCACTAAATTGGCATTGATTAGTCACCATGTGTAGAATTTGTCCTTTGATTTCATAATCTGGCGCATTAATGTCTGGATGAGTAATTGCGTGACCTTGGCCAGTGCGTTTAGCTCTCATTCGGTCTTCCATACTTAAAGGTTCCAGATTCTCCATAATTGAATTTGTTGAATCGGAATCACTAGAGGATTCTGATTTAATGGTTCGTTCCTCAACAATCTCTGTTTGAATGATTGGTGGTTCCGGAGGAAAGTTTAGTGGTTCAGGATCTATGAATCGTCCCTGAATATTCTCCGGATTCTCAATTGTGAGGTCGGGTTCAAAAAATGGATTATCGAAAATTTGAATTGGAGTACTTGGTCGACTGGATGACGATTCTAAAGAAAAATCAACGGCGGTAATATTTGCTAAATGTCTTGATCTAGTTACAGGTGGTGAACGTACAAAAGGTGGTGAACGTCTTGCTCGGTGCATTCACTGAATATCATATTAGTTTTTAAAAAGGAAAGAAAAATTATATAAGTTATCCAATTAATAGACTTTTTTGATTTTACCCACGTTTCAAATAGCCAAAAGATGCAGCAGAGGGGCAGGATTTGTTTGGTCTCAATATAATTGAGGACTGTTTGGCTACAATAACCCGGTCCACGTACAAATCCAACTATTACTACGAACCAGAAAATTTTGATGTCTATCAATTTAACCACTTAAAATAAATTTTCGTAATTTTAAGAAATTTAGATAAGAAGTAGAAAAAAAATCTATGTCCTAAAACTAGAATAGCGAGAAATAAGAAAGAAAAAAAGTGCGTCGAAAAAGAAAAAGAAAAGGGTTGAAAAATAAAAGGCGTCGGAAAATAAGAAATAAAAAGAAATGACTTATAGAACTTAAAAACACTCGACTAACCCAACCTTATTACTATCACTAACTTAAAATTATAATCGCAAATTGAGATTATTAATTGGAATGATAATTGATACATAGGTAAAAGGTGTCTAAAAATATTAAAGCTTACTAGTAAAACTATATCCCAAATGGCAATAACTTAAAAAAAAAAGCACTAAAATTTAAAAAGGCGTCGCAAAATTCTAAAGCACCTAGATCTTAGTCTACAGAAAAAGCACTTAAGGGATTTTACGACAAAGCCTAAAAATCTATAAATAAAAATAACTATGGCAAAAATTAAGTTTAAAACTAAAAACTAGCGAAAAACACAAATATTACGCTAAAACAATTAAAAAGGGACAAATATAAAAATATACTAAAAGTTGTAAAAAGTACAATTTTTATAAAAATATTATTTTTATATTATTTATTTTATAAAATTATTAATTTTATAATTTAATTAAACTAAATAAAATTAAATAAAACAAAATAAACTAATTAAAACTAAATATTATAATAAAAATACCCTAATTAGGGTTTAGAATTAATAATAATAATAATTATCCCGTAATTAATGCTGTTAGGGTTCCCGTGTACCCGTGTCAGAGTTGATCCGCGACTTGCGGTGCCCGAGGCTGGAAAACTCCGCGAGTCGCGGGGTTTTAAATTTCAGATCAGGTTGCTTCGTTTGACAGGTTCAACGTAATTTTATTTATATATATTTTTTTATTTTTCTGTTTTTAATTTAATTAAAATATTTATATAATTTAAATAAAACTTATATTTTAAAATTAGAATAGAAATAAAAATATGTTTCAATTTTATAAATAAAAATCTTAAAACTAGATTTATATATAATTTTTTTTTTCGGTTTTTGATTTTATGTTTTAAATAAAAACAAAATATTTAAATAAAACTTATATTTTTATAAAATAAAAATAAAGAAACTTTATAAAACTTAAATATTTAACAAACTCTTAAAAATATTTATATTTTTGTTTTCTTTTTATATTTTCGAATATTTAAAACGTATTTTTACAAAAGCGTATTTTTTTATAAAAGTAAACAAAAAAAAAATCTTTTTTTATATATTTATTAGCGTTGCGCTTCCGGCTTTTAAGCTAGATTGTTCCCCGGCAGCGGCACCAAAAATACTTGATGGTTAAAGCTA
This sequence comes from Rutidosis leptorrhynchoides, assembly GCF_046630445.1. Taxonomy (NCBI): domain Eukaryota; kingdom Viridiplantae; phylum Streptophyta; class Magnoliopsida; order Asterales; family Asteraceae; genus Rutidosis; species Rutidosis leptorrhynchoides. The sequence continues at coordinate 279,426,893 of NC_092336.1, forward strand.
AGGGGTATAAAATACTATTAAATTTTACAAGGAAATACTATTAAATACGATACAATTTTACACAAGATATTTATTTATTTAGAGAATAGATATACTTAAACCTTGCTACAACACTTATAGGCAGTGTATCTAATCGTACAGTAGTGTAGTTTTTAGTAAGTCCAGTTCGTTCCACAGGGAAAATCTTTTAATCAAAGCTTAACGCTATATTAGTTTAATTTATAAAAATACAAATATATATATATATATATATATATAAGTAATATTATTATTATAAAGGGGGATTTTTACCGTTTAATGACCGGTTTGTCGATTTTAAAACTTTAGTCGCAGTTAAAACCAAATGTAAAATATTAAATAAATAAAAGACTTAATTTAAAGCGTAAAGTAAATAACGATAATGAAATTGCGAATAATAAAAGTGCGATAAAATAAACTTGCGATAATTAAAAAGTACGATAATTAAAAGTGTAATTAAATACAATAACAATAAATAAAAATGCGATAATTAGAAGTGCAATTAAATATAAAATAAAGGAAATTAAATATGAGATTAAAAGAATTATGCTTATTTAAACTTCCGTAATCATGATGTTTGACGTGTTGATTTTAGTTTTATGCCCATGGGTTAATTGTCCTTTGTCCTGGATTATTTAATATATCCGTCTGGTTTTTGTCCATAACAGTCCATCAGTCATAAATATAAAGTGCGAGTGTCCTCATCAAATTATCCTTATACTCGAAGTCAAATATTCCAACTAATTGGGGACTTAAACTGTAACAAGATTTTATTACTTTGTTTAATAATTACACCAGGATGTAGACTGAGTGTAACCCAAGGTTTTAATACTTTGTTAACAATTATGCCAAGTGTCCTTGTACATAATTTCACCCCTGTTTTAATAATTCTAGTGGCTATTAATCCATTCCCGTGTCCGGTTAAATGAACGATTATTCGTACATATAAATACCCCGCCCATCGTGTCCGATTGAGTGTATATGGTTATTTATAGGGACGTCCAATTGTAAATCTTTATATTAAAATTAACAAACTATCATTTAGTTAAACAAATATAAAGCCCATTAATAGCCCATAGTCTAATTTCCACAAGTGTCGTTCTTTTATCCAAACCCCAATTATGGTACAAAGCCTAATTACCCAATTTTAATATTTTTAGCCCAACATCATGATTACTTCGGATTAAATAAGCATAATAATAACTTATCTACGAGACATTAATGTAAAAAGGTTGAACATAACTTACAATGATTAAAAATAGCGTAGCGTTACACGGACAGAATTTTGACTTACACCCTTACAACATTCGCTAACATACCCTTATTATTAGAATTAAAATTAAAATTAAAATTAAAATTAAAATTAAAATATAAATATAAATATATATATACATATATATATATATACATATATATATATATATATATATGTATATATATATATATGTATATATATATATATATATATATATATATATATATATATATATATATATATATATATATATATATATATATATATATATAACGTATATATTGAGAGAGAGATAGATTATATGATATTAAAACTCGTCGAACTGCGTTGGCTTTTATAGGGAATTGAGTCCAGGGGAACTCCGCGACTCGCGGCATTTTCCTTCTTCAAACTCCGCAACTCGCGGAGTTTGATTTTACAGCTCACCCAGCTTTGGCTCTTTGTTTGCCGACGGATTTTTAATATAAATATAATATATAAATAATTTTAAGAATTATTTAAATATTATATTATATTTATGCGCATAGTTGACTCGTAATTTTTAGTCCGTTGCGTCGAGCGTTGAGAGTTGACTCATGTCCCAGTTCCGGATTTTCGAACGTCCTTGCGTACAATTTAATATCTTGTACTTTGCGTTTTGAATCTTGTACTCTTGTAATTTCGAGACGTTTCTTATCAATAATTGGAACCTCTTTGATTGTACTTTGTACTTTTGAGCTTTTTGGTCGTTTGCGTCTTCAATTCGTCGAGTCTGTCTTTTGTCTTCACCTTTTATTATTTAAACGAATATCACTTGTAACTAGAACAATTGCAACTAAAAGCTTGTCTTTCTTGAGGAATAATGCTATGAAATATATGTTCGTTTTTAGCATTATCATATATGATGACATATATATGGTTATATATATAGTTAACATGATATTATGATAATTAAGTATCTCATTAGGTATTTTAACAATAAGTTTATATACATAAAAATGAGACTATTGAATTAAGAAACCCGAAAACGATATATATAACGATTATCGTTATAACAACGTCTTACTAAATACATATGAATCATAATAAGATATTGATACACTATGTTTAATCATGATAAATGATAAGTAAACATATCATTAAGTGTATTAACAATGAACTACATATGTAAAAACAAGACTACTAACTTAATGATTCGAAACGAGACATATATGTAACGATTATCGTTGTAACAATATTTAACTGTATATATATCATATTAAGATATATTAATACATCATATTATCATGATAATTTAAAAATTTAACATCTCTTTAGATATAATAAACAGTGGGTTAACAACATTTAACAAGATCGTTAACCTAAAGGTTTCAAAACAACAGTTACATGTAACGACTAACGATGACTTAACGACTCAGTTAAAATGTATATACATGTAGTGTTTTAATATGTATTCTTACACTTTTGAAAGAATTCAAGACACTTATCAAAGTAATTCTACTTAACAAAAATGCTTACAATTACATCATCATTCATTTTCATCAACAATTCTACTCGTATGCACTCGTATTTGTACTCGTACAATACACAGCTTCTAAATGTATTCACTATTGGTATATACACTCCAATGATTAGCTCTTAGCAGCCTATGTGAGTCACCTAACCATTTGGGAACCATCATTTAACATCTAGTATGAAATATCTCACAGAATAATAAACTAACAGAGCCTATATGATACATGCACATTCACGTGAATGAGAGACTCCACAAACACTTTCATTTTTAAACTTACATGCATCAAACTACTCTCTCTCAAGTGTTCTTCCATTATTCTAAATGTTCTTCATCATCTTCATCAAAATCTAGCTCAATTTAGTTCATAAATCCATACATAAACCAAGTTATAAAACAACTACTCAAGAACACACCAACAACACTTCCAAGTTTGTTAGCTTACTTCCAATCTTGCAAATCCACTTTGAGTGCTCATCCAATCTCAAGAAACCTTTATTATTTACAGTAAGATATCTTTCTAATACAAGGTAATACTCATATTCAAACTTTGATTCAATTTCTATAACTTTAACAATCTTATTTCGAGTGGAAATCTTACTTGAACTTGTTTTCGTGTCATGATTTTGCTTCAAGAACTTTCAAGCCATCCAAGGATCCTATGAAGCTAGATTTATTTTTCTCATTTCCAGTAGGTTTATCCACAAAACCTGAGGTAGTAATGATGTTCATAACATCATTCATTTCATATATATAAAACTACCTTATTCGAAGGTTTAAACTAGTAATCACTAGAACATAGTTTAGTTAATTCTAAACTTGTTCGCAAACAAAAGTTAATCCTTCTAACTTGAATTTTAAAATCAACTAGACACATGTTATATATCTATATGATATGCTAACTTAATGATTTAAAACCTGAAAACACAAAAAACACCGTAAAACCGGATATACGCCGTCGTAGTAACACCGCGGGCTGTTTTGGGTTAGTTAATTAAAAACTATGATAAAATTTGATTTAAAAGTTGTTCTTCTGAGAAAATAATTTTTATTATGAACATGAAACTATATCCAAAAATCATGGTTAAACTCAAAGTGAAAGTATGTTTTTTTTCAAAATGGTCATCTAGACGTTGTTCTTTCGACTGAAATGACTACCTTTTCAAAAATGACTTGTAATCTGTATTTTCGACTATAAACTTATACTTTTTATGTTTAGATTCATAAACTTAAGTTCAATATGAAACCATAGCAACTTGAATAACTCAAAACGGATTTAGAACGAAGAAGTTATGGGTAAAACAAGATTGGATATTTTTACTTGTTGTAGCTACGTGAAAATTAGTAATAAATCTATATTAATCATATCCTAGCTAACTTATATTGTATAATACATATATTCTAATATATTATGTAATCTTGGGATACCATAGACACGTATGCAAATGTTTCGACATATCATATCGACCCATCTATATATATTATTTGGAACAACTATAGACACTCTATATGCAGTAATGTTGGAGTTAGCTATACAAGGTTGATGTTGATTCCAAAAATATATATACTTTGAGTTGTGATCTAGCCTGAGACGTGTATACACTGGGTCGTGGATTGGATCAAGATAATATATATCAATTTATTTCTGTACATCTAACTATGGACAACTAGTTGTAGGTTACTAACGAGGACAGCTGACTTAATAAACTTAAAACATTAAAACGTATTAAAAATGTTGTAAATATATTTTGAACATACTTTGATATATATGTACATATTTGTTATAGGTTAGTGAATCGACCAGTGGCCAAGTCTTACTTCCCGACGAAGTAAAAATCTGTGAAAGTGAGTTATAGTCCCACTTTTAAAATCTAATATTTTGGGATGAGAATACATGCAGTTTTATAAATGATTTACAAAATAGACACAAGTACATGAAACTACTTTCTATGGTTGAACGATCGAAGCCGAATATGCCCCTTTTTACTTGGTAACATAAGAATTAGTAAACCAGTCTACTAATTGAAGCGAATCCTAAAGATAGATCTATTGGGCCCAACAAACCCCATCTATTGTAGCGGATGCTTTAGTACTTTAAGTTTTTATATCATATCCGATGGATGTCCCGGAATGATGCGGATATTCTTATATGCATCTTGTTAATGTCGGTTACTAGGTGTTCACAATATGAATGATTTTTATCTCTATGTATGGGATGTGTATTGAAATATGAAATCTTGTGGTCTATTATTATGATTTGATAAATATATTGGTTAAACCTATAACTCACCAACATTTTTGTTGACGTTTAAAGCATGTTTATTCTCAGGTGATTATTAAAAGCTTCCGCTGTTGCATGCTAATATATGGACAAGATTTAGAGTCAGCTTGCTTGTATAATATTGTTTAAAACTGCATTCGAAATTTACTTTGTAGTAACATATTAATATTGTAAACCAATATGTATTGGTAGTGTGTAAGTGTGATATTTTTAGATTATCATTTCTGATAATCTAGGTGGTGTCCTTTTAACCTTGTCGATAAAATAAAGATTATGGTTGTTTTAAAAACGAATGCAGTCTTTGAAAAACGTCTAATATAAAGGTCAAAACCTCGCAACGAAATCAATTAATATGGAACGTTTATAATCAATATGAACGGGACATTTCAGTTGAGTTATTAGACTTTAATTCACTAGCTTTAGTGATTAAAGTTGGGTCTTGGCCATTTATGGGGGTTTTGGTGTAGTTGAGCCATTTAATGCAAATTGGGTCATTAAATGCTCAAGAGTGAGTAGTGTGGTTAATTCCACTAGTTGTGTATTGAATGTGTACTTATGTATTAGGTACTTTGCTCGAAGGATACGGAAGCATTAAATCATCACCGAAGTGTTAAGGTGAGTGGAATAATTATATGCGTGTATATATGATGTATTTATTTGTGTAGTATGAGTTGTGAAGTGTCGAAGTGTTAAGACACCACTTCTCACGTAGCGAGTGAAGTGTCGATGTGTTAAGACACAACTCGGGAGTGAAGCATCGATGTGTTAAGATGCCACTTCGAGAGATGTAACGAGTGAAGTGTCGATGTGCTAAGACACCACTCGGGGTGAAGTGTCGAAGTGTTAAGGCACCACCCGTGGGGTGAAGTATCGATGTGTTAAGATGCCACCCGTGGGGTTAGTGTACGAAGTGTTAAGTGCACTAATGGTTGTTATGAACTCCGACGGTCCTTTAAATACTGTTCCCTCGTTCGATTGGTTAACCATGGTTGTGTGTGGATTGTAGCATATTATATTGTTTAATCTATATGCTATTGATACGCTAGCTCGTACGGTGGAAGGTTTAGTATTATACTTGTGATGGTATGATTATTTATATTGCTAGCATGTATGCGGTAAATGCGTAAGTGATTGCAAGTAAGTATGATGTATATGTAATCATATAATTGTTGCACTCACTAAGCATTAGCTTACCCCTCTCGTTGTTTATCTTTTTAGATGCAGGTACGGATAAGGGGAACGGGGTTGTTGGGCACTAGGTGTCCTTTGATGATGTTTCGTTGGAGTTTTTGGAAGTTGGCCTAATGTTTTGGGTAGTTTAACCCCAAACCATGCTCGAAGTGTCGTTTGGATTATAAACTATCATTTGTAGTGGGTCGAACTTGTATTAAACTTAATTAATGGCCTTCTACCTTTGTAAACATTTAAATGGTTGTACGTTTTAAATGGAACTGGTGGAATGGTTTACATATTTAATTGGCGCGTAAATGTGTATTATTTTAAAAAAAATATTATCGTATGGAATACGTGTTGGGATGTTTCAAGTGGTATCAGAGCATGGTCTAAGGGATTTAGGCTACTTGAGATAGGTGCCTAGACTTAGACTTTAATGTGTATGCGCTTTTATGCGGGACTTGTAGGACTTCGGGTCAGATCGGGAATTGTTAGTGCTTAGGTTCATGTGATCTAACCTTGCGCTAATTGTTTTTGAAGGTATTTCGTATGCCTGAGAGACATATTAAATTAATGTGGCCACTATGTTATGATCCAAGTCGGGCCATACCCAATAACAAGCTCACTGACACCTTAAACGTATTTAACCTTAATGAATGGATCATTAAATGAATACGCGACATTTAGATTTTAGAAAATCGGTTTTCTAAAATATTATTACTTGAGATGAATTATTTGGATAATTTATATTATAAGGATTTAATTATTTATAAGTTTTAAATAATTAAGTTGTGTTATATTTTTATAAAATGGTTTATGAAATGGAAGTACCTAAACAAATAAGCAGGTTTTATATAATTAATACATATTTTATAAAACCCTTAGAGGGTGGCGATTTTAGGGATGACAAAAGGGTGTCACCCATGCTTAGTTGCAACTTCAAGAGGACACAACTTCAAAGGTGCATGCTCAACATGTTTACCAATGTTTGACTCAAGTAATATAACACTTTTATGTATTCTAACAAGTGAGAGAAGCAAAAACACTCCAATTTCTTTCTGCTGTGTATTCTAGCCGAAACATTTTAGGTAAAGAAGGAGTTCTTGAGCTTGTTTGATAGCTTAACTTCAAGTGTCAATAAATCCTAACCATAGTATTAGGTGTTGGGTAAAAGTTTGGGGTATTATCTCTTGAGGTTTCATAGTTTTGAAGCTTCATTCATCATCATTCTTTCAACTAGCTGCTGTCCAGATTTTGGGTTTAAAGGAAGTGGGTTTCTAGCTTAGTTTTAAGGTGATTGAGTGTCTAAAACATAATCAAGTTCAAGGGTGGTGTTGGTGCATCAAAAGCTTGGGGTTTTAACGCACTTGTTCATCATCTTCTTGTATCAAACAACCCTCAACTAGCTTGAGGAGGTAAATATTATTTCACTTCCTTGTTATTATATGTAAGCATTATTTCAAGACTTGATATCTACTTGGAATTCAAATAAATGGTTAAATATATACACTTGTTTTCTTAATAAATCATGCTTCCGCTTGCTATATATCTTACTAAATTGGTTTAGTAATTATGTTAACATTAAGAACATGTTGTTATATTGAATTCCAACAATAGTATCTAGAGCCGAGGTCTTTGGAATATGCTTCTTATATGGTTAATAAACCCATAAATTTTGTAATCTATAAACATGCATGAAAGTAGATTGCAAAAACTTTTCGGGTTTGGAGGGTTGCTTGGTTTGGCCGAATTCTTGGACACCCAAAATGGGTTTTGGGTTGTTTCATTTTGGTCATATTTGTTGTTCACAATCATAGCCACGACCTTATGTTTGAATGGATGTTTGTTTGGTTGATTTATTCATTCATTTGGTTTGTAATAATTTATTCAATTTGGTTTGTAATAATTATTCATTTGGTTATGTAATTTATTTTATATTTGGTATGTAAAATAGAATAGGTTGTATTTTCATTTTTAGAAAAATGTATTAGGATATATTTTGTAAAACGATGAAGATAATGAAGACTTTAAGAACACAAGAAGAAGCATTTGGATGCAAGATTAAGTGGGAGATTTAAAATCTCCTACTTTGTGTTATAACCCTTACCGATGGCATTTCTTTTCGGCTAAACAAATGTCTACCTAATTGGCTTGATTGTGAACATATTTGTTTTGCATGCATGGTTGTTTTGTATGATTGTGGATTGTATGTTTGTATGCTACAAGTTAATCACACAAGTTAACAACAAGAAAAATGACAACTTAATTGGTTAAATTAAACATTATTAAGGACATGCAAAACGTTAATTTAAATGGTTAAATTAAAAATGACTAAAAGGACATTAATAAATGGTTATTAACAACATGATAATGATCATATATATAAAATGGTTTATATCAAGTAATTGGCTAAAATTACAAGACTTGAAAATGGATTTCAAATGAACCATACACTAAATGCATGTTGGTGTATGGCATGATAGTTTTCTCAAGCTAGAATTAATGAAAACTTAAAATCCCTTATTAACAAGGTAAACAAGTTAAACGCCATCCTTTTGTGCAACATTTAAATATTAGGGAACTCATAATGGGATAAAGGTCACCTAACCGTTATGAGCAAACTAATATGATTAAGGTGAATTTCGCACACTTGTGGGATAAAGGTCACCTAACCACTTGTATGTTAAATTTACACGTTTACACAAGTAGGATGACTTGATTTGGGAATCATGAACTTAGGGTCACCTAAGCATGAGAAACAAATAGGCGTTGATGGGATAAATATGCCATGCAAAAGGATTGCATGATCCCATAACTTAGAAGTTGCAAAAGGATTGCAATTGTCATGCAATGACTACCTAGCTAAATCAAATGACGGGATAAAGGTCACCTAACCAAAATTTGGTTTACCGTTGGATTCTAAAATTTAATAAATATCAATTGGATTTAAAGGGTATTGATTGTTAAATTAAAATTAATACTTAAACAACTTTGTTAAAATTTTGTATATGGCCTCCAATAACAACAACAACATTCCAAATGCACCTATCAACTTTAACAACCTATCGTTGAGATCAATCCTCGAAAAGGAAAAACTCAACCATACGAACTTCATGGATTGGTTCTGCAATCTAAGAATTGTCCTCAAACTTGAGGATAGGGCGTATGTGTTGGAAGACCCTATTCCCGATCAACCGGACGAGGATGATACGGAAGGCATGGCTTATTGGGAGAAATATTGCACCGATTCGGTGCAAGTTTCTTGCCTCATGCTTGGGACTATGATACCAGAACTCCAAAAGGATTTCGAGCATCATAGTGCATATGACATGATCACACAGTTGAAGGAGATGTTCCTTCAACAAGCTCGTGTCGAGCGCTTTGAAACGGTCCGAGCGCTTCATGCATGTCGGATGGACGACTCCCAATCCATTTCATCTTATGTCCTTAAGATGAAAAGCCTAATTGATCCAGCGAACCGTCTAAACTGCAACGTGTCTAATGAATTAGCCACGGACCTTATCCTTAATTCCTTGTCAAAGAGGTTTGACACATTTGTAATGAATTACAACATGAATGGATGGGATAAAAGCATTGGCGAATTACATGCCATGCTTAAGATGGCAGAGGCAAGCATGGGTAAAAGGGCTTCACCCGTGTTTACGATCAATGAAGGCCAGTCCAAAAACAATAACACTTCTAAGCTGAAGGCGGCTAAGAGGAAAGGACCCGCCTACCTAGGCAAGGGCAAAGGAAAGTGGAAGGTGGTTACCCCAACCAACAACAACAAGAAGCAAAAGTTGCCGGAAAGGCTAACCCCAAGGAAGATCTGTGCTTCAGTTGCGGTGAAACGGGTCATTGGAAACGCAACTGCCCGGTCTACCTCAAGGAGTTGAAGGAAAAGAGGGATGCAGGGCAAACCTCAGGTAATGTATATATGGTATACATTGAGCTTAGTATTACTTCTTCTAATACATGGGTATTAGACACAGGATGTGGAACTCATATTTGCAATTCTTTGCAGGGGTTCAAAAGAAGTGATCAAGATGCGGGAACAACAAGTCTCTTCATGGGAAATGGAGCAAGGGTGCAAGTGAAATCTCATGGAGACTTTGTTTTAAAGCTTCCAAGTGGTTTGGAACTTATTTTGAAAAATGTTTTGTATGCACCCGATTTGTCACAAAACATTATTTCTGTATCCCGTTTGAAACAATATGGTTTTAATCTTAATTTCATTAATGATGACATCCATGTTTCTTTAGATAATGTGTTCTATTTTAAGGCTTCGCATTCGAATGGTATTTATGAATTGGTTCATGATGACACATCATACAATAGCTCAATATACCATGCAAACACCAAGACACTCAAAACGGATTTGAGTGATTCCTACTTATAGCATTGTCGGCTTGGTTACATAAACAAGAATCGAATGCATACACTTCAAAAGAATGGCCTTTTGAAATCAAATGAACTAGACTTGTTTGATGTATGTGAATCTTGTTTACAAGGCAAAATGACTAAAGCACCTTTCAAAGGGACCTATGAAACGGCTAAGGACTTATTGGGATTAATACATTCGGATGTATGTGGACCCTTTAAGCTTATGACTAGGAAAGGTGAAAGATACTTCGTCACTTTCATTGATGACTTTAGTCGTTTCGAATATGTCTACTTGTTAAGACATAAGGACGAAACTTTTGAAGCATTCAAGGAATATCAAAATGAAGTACAAAATCAACTCAACAAGACAATAAAGGTACTTCGTACCGATAGAGGAGGTGAATACCTAAGTGATGCTTTCCAAGATCATCTTAGAAGTTGTGGGATTATCTTACAACTTACTCCACCCGGGACACCACAACTTAATGGTGTATCCGAAAGGAGGAACCGAACCCTAATGGATATGGTTCAATCTATGATGGCTAGAAGGTCGTTACCTCTATCATTCTGGGGTTATTGTCTATGCTTCGTGGCTTGTATTCTAAATATGGCCCCAACCAAGAAAGTGGAACGAACTCCTCATGAGATGTGGTTTGGAAAACCTCCATCTCTATCATACTTAAAGGTATGGGGATGTGAAGCTTATCCTAAGCATTACGTCCCTAATAAGTTGAATGCTCGATCCACGAAGTGTATCTTCATAGGATATCCCAAGGATGATATGGGATATTATTTCTATGATCCATCCGAGCAGAATGTATTTGTTGCTCGGAAGGCGGAATTCCTTGAAACTAAGTTCCTAATGGAAGGAAATAGTGAAAGGAAGATAGATCTTGAAGAGGTTCAAGATCAAGTAGATGATCACAATTGGCTGATACTAGCACTCAACATGAAAATGTTGAGAGTGATCACATGGATGATCAAAATACCCAAGACGTTCGCAGATCTGGTAGGATTAGTAATCCTCCTGAGAGATATGGGTTTCTCATGGATGGTTGCTATGTGGTTGATTTGGATGAACCAACAAACTACCAAGATGCTTTATCAAGGATTGATAAGGATAAATGGCAGGAAGCCATGAACGCTGAGATGCAATCCATGTATGACAACCAAGTTTGGGAACTTGTTGAACAACCTACTGGCTCAAGGCTAGTTGATTGTAAATGGCTTTTCAAAATGAAAACCGACATACATGGAAACTTGAATACATATAAAGCTAGACTTGTAGCAAAAGGTTTCACTCAAACTCAAGGGGTTGACTATGATGAAACTTTTTCGCCTGTGGCAATGCTAAATTTTATTAGGATATTACTTGCCATTGCTGCTCATTATGATTATGAAATATGGCAAATGGATGTTAAGACCGCTTTCCTAAATGGACATCTTGAGGAAGATGTCTATATGGTTCAGCTTGAAGGTTTTGTTGATCCGAAGTGTCCTAAAAAGGTACAAGTTAAAGAAGTCAATATATGGATTGAAACAAGCATCTAGAATGTGGAATCATCGTTTTAATGAGGAAGCCAAGAAATTTGGCTTCATTAGAAATGGTGATGAAGCTTGTGTATACAAGAAGGCTAGTGGGAGCACAATCATGTTCCTTGTACTATATGTGGATGATATATTGTTATTTGGAAATGATATTCCGGCAATGCAAAGTGTTAAAACTTGGCTAAGTAAATGCTTCTCCATTAAGGATCTTGGAGAAGCACAATATGTTTTGGGGATTGGGATCTACAGTGATAGATCCAAGAAACTGATAGGTTTGAATCAAAGTCCATACATTGAAAAGATCTTGAAAAGGTTTAAGATGGAGAACTCTAAGAAAGGTTTGGTACCTATTCAAAAGGGAACACTTCTCAGTTCATCTCAGTGCCCTACTACGAAAGATGAACATGAGAGAATGAAAAAAGTCCCATATGCGTCTGCCATTGGGTCAATCATGTATGCAATGATATGCACTAGACCGGATGTATCATGCGCTCTTAGCCTGACAAGTAGATACCAGAATAACCCAGGAAACAGTCATTGGATTGCTGTTAAAAGTATATTGAAATACCTTAGGAGAACTAAGGATATGTTTCTAATATATGGGTCTGGTGAGGAGGAACTCGCTATAAAAGGTTACGTGGATGCGAGTTTCCAAACTGATCGAGATGATTCTCGATCACAATCCAGTTATGTCTTCACGTTAAATGGTGGAGCAGTCTCTTGGAAGAGTTCAAAACAGGATGTTGTTGCATTATCCAGTACAGAGTCAGAGTACATTGCCGCCTCATTGGCAGCTCAGGAAGCTGCATGGATGAAGAAATTCATCGACGACTTAGGAGTAGTCCCTTCCATTCAGGACCCTTTTAAGATCTTTTGTGACAACGAAGGTGCGATTGCTCAAATCAAGGAACCTCGTGCTCACCAAAAGACCCGTCACATTGAGCGGAGATTCAACTACATAAGGGATGAAGTTGAAAAGGGAAAGATATGTATTCGTAAAGTTCACACAGATCTTAACATAGCGGATCCTCTCACGAAGCTCTTACATGGATCAAAACATGCAGGACATGTTTGTGCATTAGGGCTTCGATATTCTAGTGATTGGTCATAATCTGTTTTAAGTATTGTAACAGAACGAAATTGTTCAAACTCATTAATATAATGATGGTACTAATTTATTTTGAGTCATGTTCCTATTTTGCATATTTTATCCATGAATAAGTAATTATTCTAAATTTCGTAGTCGATCACATTTGTGGGAACAAGTGTGAGGTTTAGACTATTATGAACTTGGATTGGTATACATTCACGGGTTGAATGTGGGGCAAGGTTGCAACCAAGGTTCATAGATATTTGTGGGATACAAATATTGGAAGACCCGCCCTCAAGATTTACTAAATGGAGCCTTTGTGGTTGATCACATGTAATCTTGTGTAAAGGCGAATATCATTGTATCCTCTAACCTGAGATACATATTGGATTCGGATATTCACCAAGTATTATGCCTTGATTCTTTCCTTCGCTATTCTGAAATATGGTAGTTCACAAGGAGGAGTTCAGGTATAATGCAAGGTATATATCTAGGACGTATGTAGTCAAGATGGAATTTGTCCCTCTTATTCATTGAGAGTCAAATGTCTAAGGCCTGATAAGGTTAAATCTAGAAGAGAGTGATCACTCTTTGTCTCTTGGATTTAAACATGACATCTAGGATGAAAGGATAAATGAAAGATTCACCTATTCATATTCGAGATGGGAACTCATAAGGGATGATGTTATTGAATGGCACAAAGTCATAACATATTGGGGGTGATAGATGGTCATTAGGTGGTATCCATCACTTGCATTAATTTCTTATGTTTCTCTTGCAAGTGGGAGATTGAAGGTATTTCGTATGCCCGAGAGACATATTAAATTAACGTGGCCACTATGTTATGATCCAAGTCGGGTCATACCCAATAACAAGCTAACTGACACCTTAAACGTATTTAACCTTAATGAATGGATCATTAAATGAATACGCGACACTTGGATTTTAGAAAATCGGTTTTCTAAAATATTATTACTTGAGATGAATTATTTGGATAATTTATATTATAAGGATTTAATTATTTATAAGTTTTAAATAATTAAGTTGTGTTATATTCTTATAAAATGGTTTATGAAATGGAAGTAACTAAACAAATAAGCAAGTTTTATAAAATTAATACATATTTTATAAAACCCTTAGAGGGTGGCGGTTTTGGGGATGACAGAAGGGTGTCATCCATGCTTAGTTGCAACTTCAAGAGGACACAACTTCAAAGGTGCATGCTCAACATGTTTACCAATGTTTGACTCAAGTAATATAACACTTCTATGTATTCTAACAAGTAAGAGAAGCAAAAACACTCCAATTTCTTTCTGCTGTGTATTCTGGCTGAAACATTTTAGGTAAAGAAGGAGTTCTTGAGCTTGTTTGAAAGCTTAACTTCAAGTGTCAATAAATCCTAACCATAGTATTAGGTGTTGGGTAAAAGTTTGGGCTATTATCTCTTGAGGTTTCATAGTTTTGAAGCTTCATTCATCATCATTCTTTCAACTAGCTGCTGTCTAGATTTTGGGTTCAAAGGAAGTGGGTTTCTAGATTGGTTTTAAGGTGATTGAGTGTCTAAAACATAATCAAGTTCAAGGGTGGTGTTGGTGCATCAAAAGCTTGGGGTTTTAACGCACTTATTCATCATCTTCTTGTATCAAACAACCCTCAACTAGCTTGAGGAGGTAAATATTATTTCACTTCCTTGTTATTATATGTAAGCATTATTTCAAGACTTGATATCTACTTGGAATTCAAATAAATGGTTAAATATATAAATGGTTGTACTAACTAGTTAATATGACGTGCTCTCATAGCAATGACTAACTACCATTGTTACGGGTGCAAATCGTGTCAACGAGCGATGTACGACGATTGTTGAGTAAGGTGGAGCGGTATGATGTATATGTGTATATGTTTGAGTCATGTCTTTTGTACGTTGTTTAATCTCTTCCGCTTTATAGAATGAAGATGAGAAACGGACACGACACCGACAATGGGGGCACGAGCAAGGACCCCAAATTCGGAGCCAAAGTTGAGGCCATTTTGAAAAGTCATCATGCGTCTTTCCTTGAAGATGTTAAGAACATGTTTCTAGATACGATTGATGAGCAACTAGTCAACGTAGTAAGGGAGCAAATTAAAGTTGTCCTTTAAGGGGATAATGTCGGGAGACAAGACTTTTTCTATAAGAATTTTAAAGATGCTCAACCTCCTACTTTTGAGGGCGAAAGAGACCCGTTAAAGAGTGCCCGATGGATATCGATATGGATGGAGATTTTCGAACTTGTGAATGCCCTATTGATAAAAAGGCGAGGTATGATAGTAGCATGTTAAGAGGTGATGCTAAGCTATGGTGGGATGCGAAAATCCAAGTTTATAGCAAAGAATAATGTATGGATTTTACTTGGGACGAGTTTAAGACGGAGTTTTTCCAAGAGTATCGAACTTCGGCCGATCTTACTAGACTTAAGGATGAGTTGCATTCCTTGAGGCAAAGGTCGATGGATTTGAACACTCTTAAATCCGTTTACTTGTCAAAAACCCATTTTTGCCCGGAGTATGTCGGGAATGATAAAATGTTGAAGGAAGACTTTTACCGAATTTTGAATGAAAATTATCAAGAAAAGATTAGTGTGAACGTGGTGAAGAGTTTTGATGAGTTGTTTGATATGGCCAAAGGTTTCGAGTCGCTCATCTTGAGAAAGAGTGGCTTTACCTTAGGCAAAAAGAAGTTTGAAGCCACTAGTCATTCGAACTTTTCTAACAAGAAGCACAAGAAAGGCTTCGAGAGTGTTGGTAGTGTGAGGAAGGGTGCTTCCGGTGATTTTACTTACGCTTGCTACAATTGTGGGCAAAGGGAGCACATGGCTCGTGAGTGCCCGAAACCATCGTCCACAACCAAGCTCACTTGTTTTAATTGCGGTAAAGAAGGGCATAAGAAGCCAGAGTGTCCCGATTTACGGGGTGATCATGTTAAGAGTTTAGAGAAGGCGGTGGGCACGGCAAATGGGCAAAATTATTTGATGACCAATGACAAGTATTCTAATGAAGTTGTCTCAGGTACTTTCATGGTTAACTCTAATCCGGCACCGATACTTTTTGATAGTGGTGCTAATTTGTCGTTCGTATCTCCAAGATTTGTGCCTAAGTTAAATAAACTGCTAGCTAAGTTAAGTCATCTGGTAGAATTCGAAATAGCGGATGGTAAGACGGTGCTAGGGGTTGATGTTTGTAATGATTGTAATGTTGTGTTTGGTACCAAAAAGTTTAAGATCGATCTCATTCCGATGACTTTGGGTGATTTTGATATTGTTGTTGGTATGGATTGGCTCGATCGTTATAGAGCTGATATTGCATGCTATGATAAATTCATTCGTGTGAAGACCCCAAGTGGGGGAGAGTTAATTATTCATGGTGATAAGCGAAGAAGACTTGTGCCGATATGCACTTATGCACGGGCACGTCGTTTCCTTGTTAGTGGTGGCATGGCTTTTCTTGCCCATGTTGTTGATACCCGTGATGAGCCACCACCCATTCGTGAAATTTTGGTGGTTAACGAATTTGAAGACGTTTTTTCGGATGAGTTACCGGGTGTCCCGGCGGAAAGACAAGTTGAATTTCGCATTGAGTTGGTTCCGGGGGCTACCCCCATTGCTAAAACTCCTTATCATTTAGCGCCGACGGAAATGCAAGAATTGCTAAATCAAACCCAAGAGTTGCTTGACAAGGGTTTCATTCGACCGAGTTCCTCGCCATGGGGTGCTCCGGTTTTGTTTGTGAAAAAGAAAGATGGAAGTATGCGGATGTGCATCGATTATCGGGAGTTGAACAAAGTAACGATCAAGAATCGTTATCCATTGCCTCGGATTGACGATTTGTTTGAACAACTCCAAGGTGCAACGCATTTTTCTAAGATTGACCTACGGTCCGGCTATCATCAAGTGCGGGTCCGTGAGGAAGATATAGAGAAAACGGCTTTCCGAACTCGTTACGAACATTTTAAGTTTGTAGTTATTCCTTTTGGTCTCACGAATGCACCGGCGGCATTCATGGATCTAATGAACCGAGTGTGCCAACCTATGTTGGACAAGTCGGTAATCGTGTTCATTGACGACATACTTGTTTATTCTAAGAGTATGAAGGAACATGAACACCATTTGCGTGAAGTGTTGAAGATGTTGCGGAAGGAGAAGTTGTATGCTAAATTCTCCAAATGTGAATTTGGCTAAGGGAAGTTCAATTCCTTGGCCACATTGTGAACAAAGATGGTATTCAAGTAGATCCGGGGAAGATAGAGACGGTGAAGAGTTGGGGACAACCGACTACGCCTACATAAATTCGAAGTTTTCTCGGATTGGCCGGTTATTATCGTCGGTTTATCCAAGACTTTTCTAAGATTGCTTCTCCTTTGACAAAGTTGACAAGGAAGAACGTAAGGTTCAATTGGGAAAACGAGCAAGAAATTGCTTTTCAATTGTTAAAATAGAAGTTGTGTCAAGCTCCGGTGTTAGTGCTACCGGAAGGGGTAGAAGACATGACGGTTTATTGTGATGCTTCTTTAAATGGGCTCGGGTGTGTTCTAATGCAAAGGGGTAAAGTCATCGCTTACGCCTCTCGACAATTAAAGGAACACGAAAAGAGATACCCGACTCATGATCTTGAATTGGCAGTGGTGGTATATGCGTTGAAAATTTGGCGCCACTACTTCTATGGTGTCAAATGTACGATTTATTCAGAACATAAGAGTTTGAAACATCTCTTTAATCAACGAGATTTGAATTATCGTCAACGTAGGTGGATGGATGTGATAAAAGATTATGATTGTGAGATACTTTATCATCCGGGTAAGGCGAACGTGGTCGCGGATGCGTTAAGTAGAAAGATTCAACATCCGGTGATACGAGTAGGATCATTACGCATGATTATTAATAACGATTTTCTTGTAAAGCTTGGTGAGATTCAAATTGAAGCTTTTGTTAACAACAAACATGAAGAACGAATTGTGGGGCAAACGGAGTCTATTACTTTAGGCCCGCACGGCTTGTTATCTTTTCAAGGAAGAGTGTGGGTGCCTAAGATGGGTGGTTACCGACAAGTGCTCCTTGATGAAGCACATAAGTCAAAGTATTCCATTCATCCGGGTGCAACGAAAATGTACCTTGATTTAAAGAAGGAGTATTGGTGGCCGGGCATGAAACGTGATGTTGTTAAGTATGTTGAACAATGCATCACATGTTTGCAAGTTAAAGCCGAACACCAAAAGCCGTACGGTAAGTTATAACCATTGGAAGTCCCGAAATGGAAATGGGAGCACATTACCATGGACTTCATTACCAAGTTACCAAAGACGGCGAGAATCCAATATGATACGATTTGGGTGATAGTTGATCGATTGACGAAGAGTGCTTTGTTTCTTCCCATTCGGGAAATGATATCGTCGGAGACTTTGTCCAAGTTGTTTATCAAAGAGGTGATATCGAGACATGGGGTTCCTATATCTATTGTTTCGGATCGAGATACTCGTTTCACGTCTCGATTTTGGAATAAGTTTCATGAAGATATGGGTACTCAATTGAAAATGAGCACGGCGTATCATCCTCAAACGGATGGTCAAACCGAGCGTACGAACCAAACGTTGGAGGACATGTTAAGGGTGTATGTTATTGATTTCGGCGGTAGTTGGGATGAGCACTTACCATTGGTGGAATTCTCGTACAATAATAGTTACACACTAGTATTGGAATGCCACCTTATGAGATGCTTTATGGGCGTAGGTGTCGAACTCCTATTTGTTGGGGTGAAGTAGGACAACGAGAAATTGGGAGCACAGATTTGGTCCTAGAGACGAATAGTAAGATTGAGATGATTCAGGCTCTACTTAAGGCGGCGCAAGATAGACAAAAATCTTATGCCGATAAAGGGAGGCGAACGATTGAGTTTCAAGAAGGCGACATGGTGATGCTTAAAGTTTCGCCATGGAAAGGAGTTATTCGATTTCGAAAAAGAGGAAAGTTAGCTCCTCGGTTTATTGGTCCTTTCAAGGTTTTGGCACGTGTTGGTGAGGTTGCTTATAGACTAGAGTTGCCCGAAGAGCTTGCGGGGATTCATAATACGTTTCATGTTTCCCATCTCCGTACGTGTCTTGCGGATGACTCGACTTGGGTGCCGTTAGATGAAATTACGTTGAATAATAAGCTAGAATACGTTGAAGAGCCGATAGCCATTCTTGATGAAAAGGTTAAATTATTGCGTAACAAATAAGTTAGAACTTACAAGGTACAATGGCATGATCGAAAGGGTTCCGAGTTTATGTGGGAATCCGAAGAGTTTGTTTTGGTTTATCTTCCAGCATGTCATGCGGCTTGGATCGCGAGGACGCGCTCCGGTTCAAGTGGGGGAGAGTTGTAACATCCCGTTTTTCCCATACATGTCTAAGGGTACGTGTTTAACCACTTGTACGTTTATATTTCGTGGTTTGTGATAGATAAACATAATTGTTAGTTGTTGTGTAATTATATATAATTATATATATAATTATATATATATATATATATATATATATATATATATATATATATATATATATATATATATATATATATATATATATATATATATATATATATATATATATATATATGTATATATAATATATATGCTTAAGAATGTATGCATGTATAAGTATACGCAGGGTTAGGAGTGTGGTAAGTCTTGTGAGACTATTTGGTGAAGTCCAAACGTGAATAGGAAGCGAGTACAGAATGTACAAATCGTGAAAATCATCGTGGGTTTAATTTATTGCGAGGTGGTCAGGTGGCAGAAATCGTCGCGCCGCGATGACCTTTGTCGTGCCGCGGCATCTCAAGCAAAACGAAGTCAGGAGGCATGCTAAGGTGGGTCAGTTTTTCCTTAATGTGTCGCGCCGCGACAAATGGAGCCGCGCCGCGGCAGTTCTACTGAACTGATTCCGGATTTAGCTCATTTTAAGGTATTTTAAGGGGAAAATTGGTAATTTGGCATATAGATCCGATGGGAGCATTTAATCTCCACCACTTATCCATATTCCTCATTTCTTTTCCATTTTCTTTCTCCATTTTACTCTCAAACATAAAAACCCATTTGAATTCAAGTGAGATTTGTGAGTGAAGAATTGAGAATTGATCTTTGGAGCAAGAATTAAAGTTGTTCTCCTTGTTCTTAGCTACAAGTGGATAGTGTTGGTAAGTCTTAACTCTATATATCGAGTTTTAATTAGTTTATGCTAGGGTTTGGTTGATTTGGAACTTGTAAGACCCATTTGGTGGTAATATCGGTGGATTTGGGTTAAATTGTTGAAAGTAAACCCTAATAGCCATAACCTAGGGTTTGGTCTTATGATTTGAGGTTGTAAGTGTTAAATGGTGTTGTTAGTCACTAATACACTTTTAAATTGATGAAAGATTTGTTAATGGGTAAGTTTGACTTGATTGTGAGTTTAAGTATTAAAATGGGTCAAAAGAGTACTAGTTGACCTAATTGGGTGAAATAGGTACGAAATACCCCAAGTTTGTGTTAGTTGAGGTATTAGACTTTAATTCACTAGCTTTAGTGATTAAAGTTGGGTCTTGGCCATTTATGGGCGGTTTTGGTGTAGTTGAGCCCTTTAATGCAAATTGGGTCATTAAATGCTCAAGAGCGAGTAGTGTGGTTAATTCCACTAGTTGTGTATTGAATATGTACTTATGTATTAGGTACTTTGCTCGAAGCATACGGAAGCATTAAATCATCACCGAAGTGTTAAGGTAAGTGGAATAATTATATGCGTGCATATATGACGTATTTATTTGTGTAGTATGAGTTGTGAAGTGTCGAATTGTTAAGACACCGGTTCTCACGTGGCGAGTGAAGTGTCGATGTGTTAAGACACCACTCGGGAGTGACGCATCGATGTGTTAAGATGCCACTTTGAGAGATGTAACGAGTGAAGTGTCGATGTGCTAAGACACCACTCGGGTTGAAGTGTTGAAGTGTTAAGGCACCACCCGTGGGGTGAAGTATCGATGTGTTAAGATGCCACCCGTGGGGTTAGTGTACGAAGTGTTAAGTGCACTAATAGTTGTTATGAACTCTGACGGTCCTTTAAATACCGTTCCCTCGTTCGATTGGTTAACCATGGTTGTGTGTGGATTGTAGCATATTATATTGTTTAATCTATATGCTATTGATAAGCGAGCTCGTACGGTGGAAGGTTTAGTATTATACTTGTGATGGTATGATTATTTATATTGCTAGCATGTATGCGGTAAATGCGTAAGTGATTGCAAGTAAGTAGGATGTATATGTAATCGTATAATTGTTGCACTCACTAAGCATTAGCTTACCCCTCTCGTTGTTTATCTTTTTAGATGCAGGTACGGATAAGGGGAAAGGGGTTGTTGGGCACTAGGTGCCCTTTGATGATGTTTCGTTGGAGTTTTTGGAAGTTGGCCTAACGTTTTGGGTAGTTTAGCCCCAAACCATGCTCGAAGTGTCGTTTGGATTATAAACTATCATTTGTAGTGGGTCGAACTTGTATTAAACTTAATTAATGGCCTTCTGCCTTTGTAAATATTTAAATGGTTGTACGTTTTAAATGGAACTGGTGGAATGGTTTACATATTTAATTGGCGCGTAAATGTGTATTATTTTAAAAAAAAAAATTATCGTATGGAATACGTGTTGGGATGTTTCAAATTATGAAGAAACCGTCAAACTGCTCTGTTTCTCTTCCATTATTCAATCAAAACAATTTTTGTAAACATTTTCAAAATGTGTTAATGTGGTTTTGTTAGGAATGTTTTAAATGATCTTTCTGCAAAGTTTCAGTTATCAATTCGCGAAATCAAAGAGTAATTTTTGAGTCAAAGTTAATGTTCAAAAAGTCAACTAATCTGTTCATGGTAAAATTCGATAGTTCTGTTACATTTTAGGTTTAATTGAGGAGTCAGATAGATTGTATGAGTCAAAAGCAAACTTTTTCATGTTGAAATCGTGCTCTGTAACAGTCTCTAGATGCGAGTTTGATTTTGAGTTTCATCGTGTTCTTTCTTTAAACAGCTCGATTGTATTTTTATTTTCTGTTTTAAATCAATTTAGTCACTTATTAAAGGACGTTTCTATTTCAAATTTTTGATATAAATCGAACTTCAAAGCTAGTTAATACGTTGGTTTGAACTTGGGTCGAGTTTGAATGAAGAAGAAGGAACAGAAAAATAGGTTAAAAATAAATGGTTTAAGGGTATAATCAGAAAAACTAGAATGGATGAGTGGTCTTGGGGGTTTGTATCTGAGCGAGTGGTCACAGGTTCGACCTGTGCTGGGACGATTGTTTTTTTTTTCTAAACAGCCTATTTATTAAGGTAGTTATTTAATTATTCATTATTATTATCATTATATTTATTATTAAGATTGTTATATTATTATTGTTATTATTATTATTAATGATTGTTACTAATACAAGTATTATTATTATTATTATTATTATTATTATTATTATTATTATTATTATTATTATTATTATTATTATTATTATTAGTATTATTATTATTATTATTATTATTATTATTATTATTATTATTATTATTATTATTATTATTATTATTATTATTATTATTATTATTATTATTATTATTACTATTATTATTACTACTACTAAAATATGTATTAGTAACCATTTACTATCTATCATAATTAAAATTGCAAATATGATTATTAATTATTGTTATTGTTATGTTAATATTGATATTATGACTGTTATTATTATTATTATTATCATTTTAGTTATTATTATGTAATATCACTAAGTATTAATAGTATTATTATTATTATCATGGATATAAGTATGATTATCATTATTATTATGAATATGATTATTAGTATTATTATTGTTATTACTAAAACAACACAAACTATTATGATTATCATTAATATTAGAATTAATATCTTTTTATAAATAATAGAAGTGTTAATAGTGACATAAGTAATATTATTATCCCGAATATTATTTTTATGTAAATACTAAAATCTGTACCATGACTATCGTTAACAGAAAAATCAATATTTTTACAAGTATTATTATTAATGTCACTATTATTATTATTACTATGATTCTTATCATAATTATTATTATAAGTAATGTTATTATTAATATTATCATTATAATCAAATACAACTTTTAATTACTATATTATAAAGAATATAAAGATATACTCATAAGTAATATTACATATAAGTATGAATATATTATATTAACAAATTTTATATAAATATTCATATAAAACAAATTAGGTATTTAATTTGTATATATATATATATATATATATATATATATATATATATATATATATATATATATATATATATATATATATATATATATATATATATATATATATATATATATATATAACTATATAAATAATAATAATCATTTTCAAATATATATACAAATTAAATAAATAATATATAGAGTTATAATATATGAAATTGTTCGATTACGATTATATGTATTAATGAATACACAAATGATATAGGTTCGTGAATGAAAAGCCAACCCTGCATTGTTCAGTTGTTCAATATCGTCATATGTATTTTTACTACAAAGTACAGTATAGTGAGTTTCATTTGCCTTTTTACCCTTTATATTTTTGGGCTGAGAATACATGCGCTGCTTTTATAACTGTTTTACGAAATAGACACAAGTAATCGAAACTACATTATATGGTTGAATGATCGAAGTCGAATATGCCCCTTTTGCTTGGTAACCTAAGAATTAGGGAACATCACTAATTTTGAGAATTAGTGCACCCCTAATTGACGCGAATCCTAAAGATAGATCTATTGGGCCTAACAAACCCCATCCGTTGTAGTGGATGCTTTAGTATTTTGATGTTGTTTTATCATGTCCGATGGATGTCCCGGAATGATAGGGGATATTCTTATATGCATCTTGTTAATGTCAGTTACCAGGTGTTCAATCCATATGAATGATTTTTGTCTCTATGCATGGGACGTATATTTATGAGAAATGGAAATGAAAATCTTGTGGTCTATTAAAATGATGAAAATGATCGATTATGATAAACTAATGAACTCACCAACCTTTTGGTTGACACTTTAAAGCATGTTTATTCTCAGGTATGAAAGAAATCCTCCGCTGTGCATTTGCTCATATTAGAGATATTACCTTGGAGTCATTCATGACATATTTCAAAAGACGTTGCATTCGAATCGTCGAGTTCATCAAGATTATTACTAACTCAATTATAGTTGGATATATTATGAAATGGTATGCATGCCGTCAACGTTCGATGTAATGAAAGTCTGTCTTTTAAAAACGAATGTAATGTTTGTAAAATGTATCATATAGAGGTCAAGTACCTCGCGATGTAACCAAATGTAATGTATTCGTCCAGATGGATTAGGACGAGTCCTTTCAGTTGGTATCAGAGCGGTGGTCTTAGCGAACCATGTTTTGCATTAGTGTGTCTAACTGATAGTTGTTTAGATGCATTAGTGGGTCTGGACTTCGACCGTGTCTACATGTCAAATGTTTTGCTTATCATTTCGTGTCGAAAATTACCTGCTTATCATCCTTAGGAATATACCTGCTTATCATTCTTAGTCTAGACACGTTTTACTGCATTGACTGCATGAATAGTGTATAGATAAAATTCATATCTTAGCGTATCTGATAATTCATATCTTAGCGTATCTGTTACTGTAGACTTTGCCTGACAGCTTCCATAGATTCCTCCGTAACTTATGGGATTTTATTATTATATATGCATATGTAAATTATGTATTGTAGGATACTAATCTACATCCTATAATCTAATTCATATCGAAAATCCTCCATCTGATCGTACAAGATGGATCCCTCAACCAGTTCGAATTCCTCGGATTCCGACAGCTATTCCAATATGGATATCCACCTGAGCTCTGAAAACAGTATAACTGGAATGGTTCAACCAACTAGCCATCATCAATTCATCTGATGGGTTCGTAGTTGACTTAATCAATGAAGACGTGAAGAAGGCGATCCTTTTCACCAACCGAATTTACCTCTTGGCGATGAACCTGAAGCACTTACCGGTGAACCAGTCTGAAACACCATTTTCACCCTCATTTCCCGAATATCTCACCACGATTATATTCTATCTACAATTCTAAACCTTATTCATCTGCTCGTTCCAACCGAAAATCATCCCGGAATAATGAAAGAAGTCAACGAGCTTCCCCCGAGTTGTAGCCTTCGAAAATATAGTGCAAAACATACCAGCTTCGGCAACATCAGCAACACCAACAGTACCATCAGTAACAGTACCATTACCATCAACAATCCATGCCTCAACATCTCATTCTGTACCTCGAGTATAATCATCATTCTACGTATCATTCTACATCAATTATCTTCGTTCTTCATGACGGTTATGTAATCTCTAATGTTTTAGAGACTATATATTCTAGTTCTAACGGTAAATCAAATGAGATTAATATCATATTGACTCATTAAATTCATGATTACATCTGAAGAAAATATATATGTATATATATTTTCATAAAGATTGTAATTAAAAAAAAAATCTTTTGTACAAACAGTTAATGGTGAAAATATTTTAACGGATAGGTAATACCCGAGGAATATTTAGATTTCACATTAATAAGTTACATTGTACATTCTTCGAATCTGATTCAACAGTCATTTACTATCCTATTTACATCCACAAGCTATACGAATCCGTTTACCACAGAATAACTATTTTCATTCAATTTCATAATTGGATTTTGACTTATCAGAATCTAACAAGTGGCATAATGAAGAACACATTGGAAAAAATAAAATTTGTTAGAAACAAACAAATTAACTATGAGGAATTTTGTTAAGAATCCACGCTAACAAAATCCTAGCTAACTGTTCCTAGCTAACTGTTAATTCCGTATTACATTTTATTTATAGCAATTTTAATTCTCGCAATTTTATTTATCGTCATTTAATTTCTGTTATTATTTTATGCACTTTAAATATCGGGACACGTGTACAAGGTTTTGACATATCATATCGACGCATCTATATAGATTATTTGGAATAACCATAGACACTCTATATGCAGTAATGCTTGAGTTAGCTATACAGGGTTGAGGTTGATTCTCAAATAATATATATACTTTGAGTTGTGATCGAGTCTGAGACATGTACACGGGTCACGATACGTATTAATTAATTCGAATATTATATATTAAACTATATATGAATTATTGGACTGTTAACTGTGGACTATCGACTGTGGACTAATAACATTGGACAATTAAATGAATTAAAATATTGATTATAACATATGAAACTAAACATCTCTTCAAGTTTGCCACTTAATTTCATCTTAAACTTCATTTGTATCTTGACGATTACAATCTACGTTCAAACTTTCATGACTCTTGAAAACACCTCAATCGAGAGGATGAACCAACCGCACTTCATCTACAGAAGATAAGATTGATGCATATAATTATGCACTTGAAAACACACAGAACCTGAGTAAACGTTTAACACGTATCTGTGCTAGCTCCTTTCGCATTGTTATTATCAAAAATCAGTTTGCAATCCCTTTCTAAAGTAGCCAATTTTGTCACAGCTCCAGCAAATCGACTTCGACTTTCAACCGAATAAGCCTTGTTATAACCTTGATATATAAGTTTACCTTTCGTCATCGTTACCCGAGAACCATTTATATTCAACCATATTAGCAGTAAACTTACCAGCAACTTCATTAATCTTTGACTTTCCGAAAAATCATTATATTGTTCATTAAAAACCCTATCATATACTCATCTACACCTTGTAACGAGAATTGCCATACCAATTATCAAGAATCAGCAATCAGTATTTTGAAATCTCGCAACGTTACTACATCAACAGTTATATGTTTACATATAACATTTATCTCTTAGAATTATGATCTTTCATTCTGAAATTCTTAATAGAACCCAGTTTACGAATCAGTTCTCTGAAAGTTAGAAAGTGTTAATGAAGCAACAAAAACTGTAAACGACTATAACAGTTGAAAGTTTGATGATAAAGAATAGTATGCTGGCAAAGCTCAGAAAATTTGGAACTGGAAAACGGATTGAGCAAACCATGAAGGAGGCTGTGGATAAATCACAAGGACTAAACTTGTACATAAAGAATCCAGATGATTCTGTTTCTGATGAAATCTTTAGCGAATACCTTACTCCTTAACCGCTCTAAATCATCGTGAATGAATTTCTTCATCACAATTTGATTCTGAAATACTAAGATATCATCGTATCTTTCTTTATTAATATCCTCAAGATTTCTTAAGATATCTTCACAAATATTCTCGTTTGAAATTAATTATGTCTCTACGCTATCTGTGTTATATCCTAAAGGAAACTGTTTTAGTTTTTAAATATGAAAAATTCGAACTTAAAATATGAATGTTATTGAAGTACTGTTGGGAACTGAAGCATGAGTTAGTATAATATAATGACACTTGATCAACGTGATTATATTACAGTAAGTTATGCTGAGTTTCTAATGGAACGTGATGATTCACAGACTATAACGTCATCATGTGCCATGTTACATAACTCTTTCATTCTACTTAATCTCCGAACATATCAATAAAATGTATTATTGATAGTTCGATTCTCAGTAATTCTGGTAATTTGACAAAGCAAATCGTGCTATTACGTTCTTTCTTATTTAGAACATTAAGTTCATTCGAAACTCCATTCTTACAAATTCTGGACCATTACTCGCTTTACTAGTGGTCGAGAGGAGAATAAAAAGGCAAATAGCTCCAAAATATAAGAGAAAATATAAAGCCCAATAACAACTCGGAGGTTACAAACCGTGGATATTAATACAAATATCAATATAAAGACACGCTATAATTAAAAATAGTATCACCTCAAGGTAATAGTAACAGTAAACAAATTTTTCTGGTGGAAGATTGAAAAGAAGGATGACAAAAATAATAATTAGGAAAATATCGAGGATTAGAACTAGATTAAGCATTTTCACAATCTTTGGAATTTGGGAATTGAGTATAGGAGTGATAAAAAATAATGGAACGGAAAAAGTTTAATTTATAATGGAAATACCAGACGGAGTAATCGAGGCAGATCACCATATTTAAATATAGAGATCTTAATTTTCTTATTAGCAGAAGAATCAAATATTTAGATTTCGGAGATTTTCTTTAAATCCCTTGAATTCCGGAAATCAACCATGACTACGTCACCAGACAAGACGAATCTGCATATATTCATTTCACTCTTTTGTTATAGCTTCATTCACACTCTTCGAATAATCAAATGGTTTTATCTATATTACTCAATGATGATAAAACTCTATTTATCAGCTCATATTCATCAGGAAAACATTCTTATTGTTAGCCATGATGATCCTACTCAAATTTCGGGACGAAATTTCTTTAACGGGTACGTACTGTGACGACCCGGAAATTTTCGACCAAATTTAAACTTGATCTTTATATGATTTCGACATGATAAGCAAAGTCCGTAATGTTGAGTCTTAAAATCTTTGAACTATTTACATTGATACACTTCAACCTTTGACCATCCTTGACGATTCACGATATTTTAACTGTAACAGAAATGTATATATAAATAAATATATATGAAAATAATTATACAAAATAAGTTAAATATATTAATGAACTATTATGCGATTTAGTCCTTATGAAAGATAATTTAAAATAACTAAAAACTTGTTATGTTGAATATATAGAGTATATTGAATATAAATGATTTCGAACATAATTTGTCATCGTTAGCAATGTATTAATTGTATAATATTATACTTTGAGTTTACTTGTTTCGATATATATAATTAACATATTTATCTAAGTAATAAAACTTGATATTTAAAACCTAAGTATATATATATAGAAGTTTGAATTTCTATACATAACTAATAATATGTAAATGCAAATAAAAATATAGTTATTAATAGTATTACTCTCTTTATGATTAAAGATAAATGTTAATATTAAAAATTATTGATACCATTATTAGTATCATTATAAATTTAATTACTATTAGGGTTATTAAAAGTATTATTAACTTGATTACTAAAATTATCAATTTTTTTATTATTTTTATGATATTAACATCATTAATATTATTATTTTCTCTACTATTATTATTACTATTATTATTATTATTATTATTATTATTATTATTATTATTATTATTATTATTATTATTATTATTATTATTATTATTATTATTATTATTATTATTATTATTATTATTATTATTATTATTATTATTATTATTATTAGTATTAGTCTTGTTATTATTATTAATATTAATAATAATGTTAAATATTAAAGTTGTATTATAAATAATATTATGCTTCCTTATTATGTAAAATACAAGTATAATTAAATAACCAGATATATAGATATATCAGTCAGGCATATACTGATTTTATATATACAAATGTATAAAACAGATATATAAACTATATAAATAAATACGGATAAATATAAATACAATTATATAATTATATATATACAGATATATTATTAGTTATATAAAAAAATCAAATATATATAACTATATATATATATATATATATATATATATATATATATATATATATATATATATATATATATATATATTGCAGTTATATAATTATATATATAAATACCTATACAGTTATATATAATTACTAATATATAAATATAACTGAATAAATATGTATTAACACAAAAATTACGTAATTCTGTTTCCAATCGTTTTCCAAACTGTATCCTAATTTGTTTTGTGTCTCCTAGCTAGTACCAATTGATTCAAAACGTTTCTATAACAAACAAGAACAGATTTAAGTTGATTTTATTTTTAATATTTCTTTCTCTGACAGAATATTTTGGTGTCGAGTAATTGAACTACAAAATAATTGGTAATTGAATCAATTTGGTTGTAGCAATGTCACTGCCCCTTTATGTAACTCTCTACTAGTACAATTCAAAAGAAGAACATAGAAATCAAAGGTAATTTTGAAGAAACCGTCAAACTGCTCTGTTTCTCTTCCATTATTCAATCAAAACGATTTTTGTAAACATTTTCAAAATGTGCTAATGTGGTTTTGTTAGGAATGTTTTAAATGATCTTTCTGCAAAGTTTTAGTTATCAATTCGCGAAATCAAAGAGTAATTTTTGAGTCAAAGTTAATGTTCAAAAAGTCAACTAATCTGTTCATGGTAAAATTCGATAGTTCTGTTATGTTTTAGGTTTAATTGAGGAGTCAAATAGATTGTAGGAGTCAAAAGAAAACTTTTTCATGTTGAAATCATGCTCTGTAACAGTCTCTAGATGCGACTTTGATTTTGAGTTTCATCGTGTTCTTTCTTTAAACAGCTCGATTTTATTTTTATTTTATGTTTTAACTAAATTCAGACACTTATTAAAGGACGTTTTTGTTTCAAATTTTTGATATATATTGAACTTCAAAGCTAGTTAATACGTTGGTTTGAACTTGGGTCGAGTTTGAATGAAGAAGAAGGAACAGAAAAATAGGTTAAAAAAATAAATGGTTTAAGAGTATAATCAGAAAAACCAGAATGGATGAGTGGTCTTGGGGGTTTGTATCTGAGCGAGTGGTCACAGGTTCGAGCTGTGCTGGGACGATTGTTTTTTTTTAAATAGCCTATTTATTAAGGTAGTTATTTAATTATTCATTATTATTAACATTATATTTATTATTATGATTGTTATATTATTATTGTTATTATTATTGTTAATGATTGTTACTAATACAAGTATTAGTATTATTATTATTATTATTATTATTATTATTATTATTATTATTATTATTATTATTATTATTATTATTATTATTATTTTTATTTTTATTACTAAAATATGTATTAGTAACCATTTACTATCTATCATAATTAAAATTGCAAATATGATTATTAATTATTGTTATTGTTATGTTAATATTAATATTATGACTGTTATTATTATTATCATTTTAGTAATTATTATGTAATATCACACTAAGTATTAATAGTATTATTATTATTATCATGGATATAAGTATGATTATCATTATTATTATGAATATGATTATTAGTATTATTATTGTTATTACTAAAACAACACAAACTATTATTATTACCATTAATATTAGTATTAATATCTTTTTATAAATAATAGAAGTGTTAATAGTGACATAACTAATATTATTATCCCGAATATTATTATTATGTAAATACTAAAATCTGTACCATGACTATCGTTAACAGAAAAATCAATATTTTTACAAGTATTATTATTAATGTCACTATTATTATAATTACTATGATTCTTATCATAATTATTATTATAAGTAATGTTATTATTAATATTATCATAATAATCAAATACATCTTTTAATTACTATATTATTAAGTATATAAAGATATACTCATAAGTAATATTACATATAAGTATGAATATATTATATTATATTAACAAATTTTATATAAATATTCATATAAAACAAATTAGGTATTTTAATATATATATATATATATATATATATATATATATATATATATATATATATATATATATATATATATAAATATATATATATATATATATATATGTATATATAACTATATAAATAATAATAATCATTTTCAAATATATATACAAATTAAATAAATAATATATGAAATTGTTCGATTACGATTATATGTATTAATGAATACACAAATGATAAAGGTTCGTGAATCCAAGGCCAACCCAGCATTATTTAGTTGTTCAATATCGTCATATGTATTTTTACTACAAAATACAGTATAGTGAGTTTCATTTGCCTTTTTACCCTTTATATTTTTGGGCTGAGAATACATGCGTTGCTTTTATAATTGTTTTACGAAATAGACACAAGTAATTGAAACTACATTATATGGTTGAATGATCGAAGCCGAATATGCCCCTTTTGCTTGGTAACCTAAGAATTAGGAAACATCACTAATTTTGGGAATTAGTGCACCCCTAATTGACGCGAATCCTAAAGATAGATCTATTGGGCCTAACAAACCCCATCCGTTATAGCGGATGCTTTAGTACTTCGATGTTGTTTTATCATGTCTGATGGATGTCCAGGAATGATAGGGGATATTCTTATATGCACCTTGTTAATGTCGGTTACCAGGTGTTCAATCCATATGAATGATTTTTGTCTCTATGCATGGGACGTATATTTATGAGAAATGGAAATGAAAATCTTGTGGTCTATTAAAATGATAAAAATGATCGAATATGATAAACTAATGAACTCACCAACCTTTTGGTTGACACTTTAAAGCATGTTTATTCTCAGGTATGAAAGAAATCTTCCGCTGTGCATTTGCTCATATTAGAGATATTACTTGGAGTCATTCATGACATATTTCAAAAGACATTGCATTCGAGTCGTCGAGTTCATCAAGATTATTACTAAGTCAATTATAGTTGGATATATTATGAAATGGTAAGCATGCCGTCAACTTTCGATGTAATGAAAGTCTGTCTTTTAAAAACGAATGCAATGTTTGTAAAATGTATCATATAGAGGTCAAGTACCTCGCGATGTAACCAAATGTAATGTATTCGTCCATATGGATTAGGACGGGTCCTTTCATAAAAGCAGTTACATGAACGAATAACTCATACGGGAATCATATTAGGCAATTTTCATGACTTATATTAACATAAGGCAAAATAATAATCATAGACCAATCATTATCCCTAAACAGGTTAAGACAAGTGTTGCATAACATTCAATAGGCAGGACTAAAAGCATATGCTAGACACGTGATGTGCATGACTAAAATGTCAGTTTATAGTATTCAATTCAATTACATGATACATATCAACCTTATGATGCATATCAACATGCAAATAGACTGACAAATCATATAAGCTATTAAACATCAAGTAGATCAACTCAAGTTACTAGCTGAAAGTGAATTACTACTAAGTTTTCATGCAATCATTAATCAAACACAACCAAACAGAGGATCTTCGACTAAGCCTAAAATATCAAACCATATTATATAAGTGTAATTCAAATTTAACAAATTTATCACTAACTATGTTGTTTAACTTAGTTGCATGCAATCTAATTTAACAAGTTTGATTGACTATATCTAAACAAGTAGCAAGAATCGAATAATAAATCGTTGGATCAAGTGTTAATCAATCCTAAAATCATGTTATCTAATACTTAAGCATGGCAAATAAGTATATTGAAGCATAACAGATTCAAAACAGTTTAATTATCATTATAGAAACTCAGTTTATATAAATCTGGAAAAAACCAGGAACTGTACGGATATAGGCACGAAGCCAACGGCTTTGGCTTAGTCAAGCCGGCGGCTTGGACTGAGGAAGCCGACGGCTTCATCTGATTCTCAGAAAAAGTTAGTTTTCATCCACGCAACCACTATGAACATTTACTTCATAGTGGTAAATGAACAGAAACAGAAAAAGTAAATAAAATGAGATAAACAAGAATAAAAAGATAAAGTCATGTACCTAAAAAAGGTAGATGAAAAGAAAACTTAATTGATAACTTGATAATCTTGATTATAACTTGGAAATAAACCCTAATCTAAGAGTTTTCATGATTTAGAGAAAACCCTAAAAGAAAAACAAAACAGTATATTGAAAACTGATACAGAAGGCCCTTATTTATACTTTCAAATTTGGTGGCCAAAGCCTGGGGCTTCAGTGGGAAGCCGGTGGCTTCACATGGCGGTGACTCCTTTTAAAAGTTTAATGTATTTTGCAAGTAGATTAACACGTAACCCTCCTAGGTCAGGCCAGCGGCTTTAGAGTCAAGCCGGCGGCTTCATAGATCCGACAATCTTTTTGATTTCGTTTCCATTTTTAGCTTTTTCTTGGGCTTTAAGTACATAAAACTAGACTCAAGCCGGTGGTTTTAGTTGTAAGTCGGCGGTTTCATTGCTATCCTTCGAATCATGGCATTTTCTGCAGATTTCTGGAACTTTCTAGAATTTTATCACCAAGCCGGTGGCTTCAGAATGCCAGGCTGGCGGCTTCAAGTTGATTTATGTCGTTTTTACTTGTTTTTGATTCTATTTAATACATAACTTCAACAAAATCATTAGAAATACCTTTTTCCCCATTTTAGTGTGTTTAGGATTAAAATGATTTTAAAATAGCAAGATAACTCCTTAAAATGTTATCAAAATTCTGTAAAATTTAGGAGTTATCACTTAACGAAAGCTAACTCGGAAGAATGTGAAGTTCGAACGGGGTGATGCGCAAGAAAATGCTTTTAAACTATTGAAGAGTAAATTGTGCCAAGATCCGGTGTTAGTGTTATCGGAAGGGGTGGAAGACATTGTGGTGTATTGTGATGCCTCGATTAGTGGGCTCGGTTGTGTTCTTATGCAAAGTAGTAAAGTGATCGTTATGTCTCGAGACAACTAAAGGAGCACGAGAAAAACTACCCGAATCATGATCTTGAGTTGGCGGCGGTGGTTCATGCGTTGAAAATTTGGCGTCATTATCTTTATGGTGTTAAGTGTGCGAATTATTCGGATCATAAGAATCTAAAGTACTTCTTTGATCAATGTGACTTAAACAACCGTCAGTGACGATGGTTGGATTTGTTGAAGGATTATAATCTTGAGATACTTTACCACCCGGGTAAAGCTAATGTGGTTGCGGATGCATTAAGTCGGAAGAACCAAGTTCCGAGTTTGCAAGTAACACTACAACAAAACTAACCTTTCGGGACCCTTTTTCTGGGACCCCCAAAAAAACGGTACTAAACACCACCTGATAGTACCCTTCGTCAGATAGCCTAAAAAATAATGATTCATCATATCTCCATCGCCATTATTCACGCTAGTTTAATTGTAAATTTTAACCAAGGGTACTAAGAATTGGAATTGATAGGACGATTTTAAAAAGGGTCCTATAACTCATATAAATGTATTATCATGGCCATGAATTCGTTATATAATAGGACCGTTTGATGTATGGGTCCTATTACTTATATCATTACGTTGTCCTGGCCATTAATTAACTGTAATATCAGGACCCTTAAATTTGGTCGCACAATTATAACTTGCGTTATTAACAAAGTGTACATACAAATTAAATTAATATGACGGTTTAATATAAGGGTCCTATAACTCATATCATCCGATTATCATGGCTGTGAATTCAATAATTAATTTATTAACAGGTAATCATGGTCATTTTAATGATATAATTAGGTTATCATGGTCATTAATTAACTTTATTAATAGGACCCCTTACCTTAGTCGTAAAATTTATAGCTTTAATTTTTAGCATAGTGTACAAAAAATAGGATGGTTTAATAAAGGGTCCTTTTAATGATATAATTAGGTTATTATTTCCATTAATTAACTTTATTAATTGGACCCTTTACCTTAGTCGTAAAATTTATAGCTTTCATATTTAGCCAAGTCTACAAAAAATAGAATGGTTTAATAAAGGGTCCTTTTAATAATTTAATTAGGTTATCATGGCCGTTAATAAATTTTATTATTAGGACGCTTTATTTTAGTCGTAAAAATTATAGTTTTCATTTTTAGTCAAGTGTACAGAAAATAGGACGGTTTAATAAAGGGTCCTTTTAACCAATTCATCGGGTTATAAGTCAGTTGATTCAAGCCTGTGTTGCTTGATTACAACTAGTGTAAAAATACAGTGTTACAGTGCTGTATACATACGATATTGGTGTATTGTTACATAAACAAGTGTCAAACTTTTCTTAAAATAACCAGTGCAGCTTAAACTGCTTATTTACTTTATCGTAGTTACACTGATGAGAGGATT
The DNA here is from genome assembly GCF_046630445.1 of Rutidosis leptorrhynchoides. NCBI lineage: Eukaryota > Viridiplantae > Streptophyta > Magnoliopsida > Asterales > Asteraceae > Rutidosis > Rutidosis leptorrhynchoides. The sequence goes on from NC_092336.1 coordinate 279,463,005, forward strand.
CAACATAATGTCAAACTTGTGTATTCATTTAATTGGTTAGTTATTTTTAGAAGCATATACCATTAGTCACTTTATTGGTCACTTGTATAGACGGGATATTGCGACAATCATACATCATCACAAACGGCCAAACAATTGCAGTCAGAGTAAATAACACAATTGTTGAATGACATTATAATTAAATAGAATTCAAAACGATCCAACTTCAAAAGTAACAAACAAAAACATAGAAAACTTGCAAGAAAGACCAGAATAAATAAAGGATCATCTAATGAAACATAAAATAACAAATAAAAGAAATCCAGCTAACAACGAAAATCTTCTTCAACATTAGCAATTCAGCATCCTTTTCTTTGATACTTTCTTCTAGCTTGTAATTGTTTCGGTGCAATCCAAGAATTATCTCACCTGCTCTGTTACACATGGATGGATCCACCCATCCTATAAATCCACAATCATTTGAATCCGGATTAGATAATTAATATTATCGAATATTTTATTAATTTGGAAAGGCATAAAGTTAACGAATTGGGTTAAAAAAATTAAAACAAAATAGCGAATCTCGAAACTTACATTACTAGGGCAGCAGTAGAACCTTCGCCCATGGTTTGCTTGCGTCCAAGATGTTCGAATATTGCATAGTTTTCCACAAACACAATGTACTTCCATTATGAAAAATGATGGTTGATTGTGGTGTGTTTGAGTTGTAGGTAGTTGAATTATTAGGGTTGTGAATGTCATCGCCGATGAACAATGCATTGGTTATATAGGATACGTGATGGCAGTTGATGCGCCTTAAATAGGGTAAATCATCCCAAAACTTATAATATTACGATACGATTACCAAATTATTATATATTATTATTATTATTATTTTAGAAATATAACCATAAGTGTTCCATTGATTGGCCCATTGGTACTCAACATAACCTTATGTCTCATGTTTTTTTTTTGTTAACTGGACCATTATGCTTCATGTTATAAACAAGATTAAGGGGTTTGCGCTACGCGGCTATGAGTTATTGACGGATATTCTATATACGTTACATTCGGCAAAGTATTGTGCGTTTAAAAATTTACCATCATTGGTATATATTTAGATTTAGTACCTTACAATTACAAACTGTTTAGGTTTTAAATTAAACCTACCATAAACAACATAACTAATTATCAAACAATTACAAATGTTCGTTAACATAACGCTTCAGGTTCGAAAGATCCCACCAACATACATACATACACCAAATTATCTTAGTTTAGCCAATATTCACACATTCTGCCTATACAAACTGAAAATTGCAGAATCTAAACCATGCCATTCCCAAACAGACTAATCAAAGTTATGAACATCATCCTACACAACCTCAAACCTGCGCTCTCTGCGTTTGAACACAAACCAAACTTCGTCATCGGGAACATAGCCATTCAAAGTCAAAAATTTGATTCAGTCAGATGAAACCATCAAATTCGGTTTTTTTTTGTTTCCCTCCTGCAACAGCCCCCATATGTGAACTCTATCATCAACATCAACACATACACATTCATACCTTCTCCGGCTGTTTAACTCCAGGAGTTGCACTAGCTCATGTGGTAGACGCTGAATCACATTCGTAGTATAATTGTTAAACAATGCATCAATATTATGTGAAAAACATGTAAAGTATAGATAACATTGTCTGATGCACTCGTGAATGTAATCTAAGAATGGTTAAAATATATTGAGTCAAATATATTCTGTATGAAAATAGAAGTAACTTACCCACACATTCCCTTTAGGTATGGTCATGAAAACAAATACTTGTCGATTAGCAGGCATTGGTTGAGGGTTATTTACAGCCGCATCAAACTCGCTCTCTCTGATTACCATTACATCTGAACTATCATCAGACTTATGATTTGAAAAGGACCCACTTTCAAATGTATTGGAATTATTGACAGCCATCTTTTCTTTCAGTAAATTATCCATTTAAGCAAACAAATTTTAGATACATAATACATGAAAAACCCTTATATTTTCAAAGATTTTTAACATAAATTTCTATTTATCAACACCAGATTTGAAAAGAAAAAATAACATTAAGGATACAGAACATCTATCTAATCATTTAATTTTGTGATGTTGTAAAAACAAAAATATGTCTTTATGTTCAAAGCAGTAGCGGTTACACACACACACACACACACACACACACTATAGATTTATAACAATTTTATAAATATACAATAAATACACATTCATATACATACAGACATATACCTATACACACACGTTCAATATTGAAATCTTGAATTGAAGCAGAAAACTTACTCAACACTTCAGTTTTATACAGAATTGTATACTTGTAAAGTTTAAATATGAAACTAAAATGCAAATGAATTTGTTAACTCCAAACTTCAGAATAAAATTATTTGTCATATAAACCCTAAGCAAGACGATTGTTAAAATCTTGCAGATAATGAAACAATTTACAGACATGCAATATGTGAAGATAACATATGATTTGAAGTTAAATTCATAATTGAGGTCATAGCATAACACTTGCATGTGTTTGGTTGTGAATCCAAATTATGATATTAACAACGAACTACAATCTGACACAAAATCGATGAGTGTGCGAACAAAGAACAAAAAATCCATTAAAGTGCAGATCGATTGGTTCATTATAAAGTGTAGAATAAAATATGCTGTGCTTATAAACCCTATGTAAAAATCGAATAGATTTTTTATATTAATAAAGTTCGTTACCAATGTAAAGCAGATTGAAAATTGTAAAGTAATAATATAGATGCTGATAAAGAGAATACAAAAACCTATTTTCGTGATGCTTCAATCGGAGGTTTTTTGCAGTTTCCAAGTCAATCAATGGGGAAGTGTGGAGCAAGTGAAGATCTTTTGATCGTCTATACTATTAAAAAATTGTATGAAGCGCGTAAACCTATAATATCCAATAAAAATAATTAATAATAATAATTAAAAAACTAATTAATAATAATAATTAATAATAATACTTAAAAAATTTAATAATAATTAAAAAAAACCTGTGTTAATAGAAGATGGGTATTAAATAGACCACTCTGTATGTTTCCATTACCGCTAGTTATCCGTAGTTACCCGTAGTTACATGTACTGAACCATATGGGCTTAGTTTCACTCGTTAGTTCTCTGGACTCACCATCAATTTCACGGAAGTATAAATCTTACTTATAGCAATTGTAGGTCCCATTCACTTTTTATTGTTTGGACTTTATGCGGTATTGCTTGTACATTGTATATTTCGAGGAGTATTGTTTTAGCCAATTTACGGAGTGTTTAGTTATCAGTTAGTTAAAGGATATTAGTGTTATTGTGGCTATGATGTCGAACGTTAAGAGGATGATTAGGTTAGTCACGATAGGGAGTGGCCTTGCCTATTGTTCAATTTTTGTTTCCGTTATTGTATAATTTTGTTTTAATTTAAACTATCGTACAATATTGTTAGATAAATAATTAATTACAAGTTTAGCCGTATACTCTTGGTCTGCCATTGTATGGAAATGAGATTAATTTATATTTGTAATTTATAGCTACCAAATTTGTAATGCTTTTGGATCGGATGATCAACAAGAGACCAATACCAAAGGGTATGTACCAAAGTGAGTTGTCATTTGGTTGAATTTACTTATGCATCGACTACTAAACCAAAAAAATACCAAAACCCGATTGTCATACAGTTTTCTAACTATGTAGTTTTACAATACATAATAAACGGATCCTGTGTAATTTAACCTCCAACATTATCATTAGTTGGATCGATTACCAATTTCAAACGTGAAGTACAGATCACATGTAGCGAATCAGAATTAGGTATTAAAAGTAATATCGTATAATAAGAACAACCTGTTAAACATAACGTCACACAACATATAAGCTGCTCAAACTGCAAATAAACAATAATAGCGAATTGTCAAACAACATATACGCTGTATATATTACAAACCTAGCTTAAACCTTCATCACCACAAATTGAGCTTAGTATTGTACGTACCCAACAAACATAAAGGGTGTGATCAAGACATCATGAAAGTACACATAGATTAATTACGAATTTAAAAGATCATTGTTTTAGTGAAATCATAGTTTCACATGTCACAAGGGATTAAACAGCAGTCTTACTTACGAGATTGATCAGATGAAGACAAATTTTCATTGACCGTTGACATGTTTTGATGAGACGATTTTCCAGGAGCTACCAAATGCAGAGGAAGTTCATATTCGTAACCAAGCTTTCCAATCAAGAAATGCAATGCACTGTTTGCCCACTGTATGTCTCTCTTCAAAGAGTGTACATCAGCTTTTCAATCAATGGAATGCAATGCACTTGTACCAGCATCTTCTTGAACTTTGTCAACAAAATCAGGATCCACAAAACGTAAGGGTGGATTTTTCTTAACAATCAAGAACTTCCTTAATTGCGCCTCATCAAATAGCATAGGTATTGCCAACACTTCAAAACCATCCAGTTACTCCTCCGTATAAGCCCCTAAACCAATAGCCAACTCCGTCACATATGTCGTGCCATAAACAGCACTACTATCACTCTTTCTAGGGCTTTTGTAAAGATACTGAGCCAAAGACTAGGCAATATTGCATGGCTTGTTATTCACAATGAAATACATTTATTTCATGTCCTTTTGGGTAACGCAGTTGGTGCAACTACCACGTTGAGATATGGACCTAAAAATAAGGTGATACAGTATCCTGTAAGTTGGTTTAGTGGTTTTCTTGCAAGAAACGTTCTTGTTGTAAACCCTTTTTCCAAAAGTTGACCAAAAGTCGTTAAGGCTAAGATTAGTTGGCATTTCAGTTAAACCCTTCTCAAATTCTTCACCCTCCACTTCCTCTTTGCTATAAAGGTTCATAGCCTCCGCAAACTATTTGAAATCAAGGTTGTGCAATTTGCCACCTAAGCTGAAGCTCATTACCGGTCCTGTTTTCACAGTCTGCATTTTCATCATTTGCTCATTGAACCTGTATGTGCTGAAGAACTCCAACATCAAATTCTTGTACACCGGTCGATTGATGGAAAACATTTTTTCCAAAATGGAGACAACCAATCATCGAACTGTTTATCAACCTGCAGGTTTGATAGTGTCTCCCAATGTATGTTAGCTTGACCATTAAATTTGTTCTTCACAAGAAGACTCGTTGGAGAACTTACAGGGTCTATGTGAGATAGAACATTTAATGTTTTTTTCCCACCACCTGTTGTTTACTCACCTTTTGAGAAGCGTTGGTGTCTATAACATTTGCTTCTTTATCGACATTGGTACTTCTTAACACTTATTTTTTCGGTTTATTTTTGGTTTGTTGATTCGCTTTCTTCTTGGTCATTTTTTATTGTTCGCTAACAAGTGGATAGAGTTCTGATTGAACTGGTTCGAGATCAGGAGTAGATACATCGGGTATTGACATATCACGTGTTTTCTTCTTTTTCTTAGTTTTAGGTTTTTGTGGTTCAGAAACAAATTGAGGGATCTCTGATTCGAGTCATTCAGGGACAGATGGTGTAGGGATTTCTTCAATGACTAGTTCGGGAATAGCAGACGGATCGTTTATATTGGTAGCTGACTGTTGGTTGTTTTGTGTGGTGTTTTTGCTTACTTGATTTGGTTCGTTAATGGCTGAGGGCTGTTGAGATTGTTGTGGTTTAGTAACGATGCCCAAAACAATCGCTAGTGTCACCTCTTCAGTGGATAATTTGTTAGTTTCTATGTTGGGTTTCGGTGTTGTGGTTAGTTCAATAATAGTTGGCTGTTTTTGAGGTTCTTATGGTTGGGTATCGATAACAGATGGGATAACTTCTTTTGGTTTCATAATTATAAGAGGGTTGTTTGTAAATGCCTGTTGTTGTGGGGTTTCAGAAGACTCGTCGTTTGCATTTGAAACAACGTGTTGTGTTTTCTTTTTTTCAGAGTCTTTTGCTTTATAGTTGTTTGTGGTATACTAACAGTTGTGTGTTCAACACCTGAATTGTTTATTGTATTCAAATCAATTGGTGTTGAATCCCCTTGCACACCTTGCACAGTCTTGATCTTGCTACGAGTAACGGGTTTGAGATCAACAGTTGGTTTTGGAGAGTTTTTAACTTTCTTTGTTTTGGGTGATTACTTGTTTGGTGTTACCATTCTCTTTTGCCTATGCATCTTGTAGAAGATTGTTACACAATAATTAAGCAAGTGTAAGTAAAACAGCTAATCTACATGTATAGATTGCATGATGTATATAAATGAACCTACCTTTTGTTAAAATTTAATAGTCTAAGAATTTTAGAGAATTATAAGCAGTCTAAATGGCAAAAAGTATTAATATATAATCCGAATTTCACACATGTAGGCCATTATACCAATGCATGCAATGTTCTATAGAAATCACAGCATTTATAAAATCGACCAAATTTTAGACATAATGATGGTAGCACAAAAAAAAGCCCTAATCATGTCAGCCATGATCAAAAAGTACGTCTTTAATGTCTATTAGCTCTAATTGACCAAAATATTTTCCCTGATTGAACCGAAAAAAATTGACCTAATCGAACCAAATATTTGCCCTAAATATTTTAGCCCTAACGATTTTAACACCCAGGAATCAAGTAAAAAGTAATGTGAATAATCACGACAGAGAATACCATGAACAAACGAGGATGAGTGATGTATCACTTACCAGTGAACAACCGAGGATGAAGGATTGATTTGCTTGATGATCGTAGTCTTCAGTTTGCATAGAGATTGACTTTGTTTGAATGAAAAAATAGAGCGTTTTTTGTGCTTTTTTATTAAATAAATCGTAAATATATAAATATAAAATATATACATAATATAAATTGAAATACAGTTTATTTTTTATTTTATATAAAATAATAATATGAACATATTATATTGTAATTAAAAATAAATCTGTAAATATAAAAATAACTTTAAATATATAATGTATAATGTATAATTATAAAATAATCGTAATGTCGATTTACATTCCTAAATCAGGTTTAATATTTTAAATCATTTTAATTTATTAATATTTAACAAATACGGAGAAGAAGATTAAATAAATACACTATATCAGCTCCTTATTCTTAGCATTATACTCCGACTCTTTTGATGCAACTAACACATTCATCCGACCCGAAAGCAATGGTAAGTATCTTTCAAATATTTCGTGACTTTCTTTGAATTCTTTGACCTATTATTCATATATATCTGCTCCAACTGATTATCAGTTGTATAAATAACATTGTAATATCATTTAGGGTTTAGAATACTGTATAACATCATTAAGCATAAGTTAACTTTGTTAGTTGTTAAATCATAAGCATAGTTAGTTTTATTCAGTAACAAACATTGTCTTTATGCATCTGATGACAAAAAAATAGAACAATCACTTTTAAAGTTAAAAAATAAATCTGACACTTGAATGGATTTCATTTGGGTAAAAAAAAGGACTTTTTTTTGTCAGATTCTAAGATCCAGGTGATATATGTGATTCTTTTATTAATTTAACAAATTGAATGTTCATTGAAAAGTTCAATTATTGTTGTACATTCAGTTATTTAATATACATTTATGTATTACATCACACATGCAGTTAAATGAGGTTAAATATTGTTACATATATGTTAAATCTTCTATTTTGGTATTTCATAGTACATCTTCAAAGTCATGGCTTCATCATCTCAATTACCTTCATTCATTGTTGATGTTACAGCTGTTATAACTCGTTTCCTGGTACGGTTAATGTACATTTTTGTAACAACCATTTATTGTCCATTCATACATTTTATAGGTACTTTAATAAATAAATAAATATGTACTTATACTTATCTTGTTTATATTTACAGAAAATTCCATCTAAGTGGGTCGATTGTCACTATGACGATAATCCAAATGATTTGATTTACATCATTACTGCCGATGGTTACCAGGCACAAGTTCAAATCATGTGGGATGGCCAAGATCTAGCCATGAAAACATGATGGAAACAGGTTGTTAAGGATCTACAAATTAAAGTTCGGGATGTTCTTCAAATAACTATGGTTGATCACACTACTTTTGAACTCACGGTGTTCGATTCTGATCTATGTGAAAAGCATGTTCCCGATAAAAGAAATCCAAAATTCATTAAATGGTTCGTTGATGTATCCAAACCAAAGATGGTAAGTCAACATGAAACTTAAGCATCCAAATTGAAAATGTTGTTAATATGTATACAGTTAGTTGTACAATATCTTATATTATACATATCAAATAAAACTTACCCCAATTACTTGGATTATGCAAATCCTCCCAATCAAGTGGGTCAATTTAATATATGTTGTTGGTCAATTGAATGATGAAGTCTTCATCAACACATCCACAGGTTATACTACCAATCTCAAGTTGGAAGACGATGGTAAGGACATTTGGTTTTCTGATGGATGGAGTAAGCTTGTTAAAGGTGTTGATATACGTCAGTTTGACATACTCGTCTTCACTTTTTTTGATCAAAATCAATTTGAAATGGTTGTGTATGATTCTGACTACATTCAAAGGCATGTCATAACGTCTGAATCTTCAGACAATGAAGAATCATTGAACAAGAGGAGAAGATGTTGAGTGTATACTGGTGCCTCTAAACATCTCTTCTGGTAGTCAGAATCAACACCTCTTTTTGGTAGTCAGAATCTTCTTATCTTTTGTAAGTTGACCATGATCTCATCTAACTCCAACTTGTAAGTAATATTTGGTACAGTTAAACTACTGATTTGGCTATGTAATTATGAAACAGCATGGTACTTGTTAATCAATGATAGCATCATCTTCAAGGTGCTCCTCATTTGTGTCCGTATATGTTGTAGTAATATTGTCAACGACAATCCCATATATGTCCTCTCTAACCAACTCAATGTTCACATTTTCATAAATTTGAGGACCCATACATGTTTCGCTCTGCAGGTGTGTTTCCATGTCATCAAGAGATGTTAGTGCATCCATTTCATAAGAATCTCTAGGCTTTGTCTTGATAACAACTTTCCATCCTTTGTGAACACAATCTTTAACATAAAACACTTGTTGTGCTTGACTTGCTATTATGAACGGCTCTTTATCTTCCTTCAATCGACCAAAATTGAGCATTGTAAACCCATTTTCATCTTCCTTTTGACTTGAACCATTTGAGATCCAGTCACATCGGAACAAGACTACTTTTTTGTCAGCACCATACTGTAGCTCAATGATTTCTTTAAAAACCCCATAATATGTTACGGCCCCAACGATAGGATTTTTATCTCTAACACTTGAGAAGCTATTTTTTATTGCCTCGAGCATTACTCCACTATTCTGCGTTTTCCTTTTCTTCTATGTCTGTTTGGTTTGAAAACGATAACCATTAACGATATATCCCTTATATCTTGTCACATACTCAGATGGGCCATTTGCCAAATGCCTTAGATCTTCTGATATTCCGTCTACACCTTGTTTATGCAGCTTACGAACCTGGTTAAAATAATTTAATATAAGATGAATAATTGGTTACAAATAAGTTTTTGATAAATAATAACACTAAATAAATCTCTAGCTACCGAGTAATTTTAGAACGAGCGTTCTTAATAAATTCATGGCTTAAAATTAATGAAATTCCAAGTGATTCTTACATGTTTCCCAAACCATTTCTCGAATTTGTTACTGTGCATACGCTGTATCAAATGCTAACGTTCTTTCTTATTTTCACGCCGAAGAATACTCAGATGTTCTCTGCAATGTATATAGAGGTGATGCAATCAAAGTGCAAAATGTAATATAAATTTTGAAACTCAAAATGTATACTAAATAAACTTACGTTCTAAAGGATTCCAGTTTACTACAATTGAACAACACATATGAATGTGCTTTAGCCAAAGGATCTAGAGATAGTAAAGCCATTTTTTAGCAATAATGGGTCGACCTGGCATAGAAAATATTGGTAGACCATCCTCCTTACCACCGTCGTCATAGTTTCTACTTTTCTTGTTATGTATAGTCTCGACATTGTCAGCGAAGTATAATGAACAAAACGCCAAACACTCATCAGCTAGATATCCTTCTGATATAGAATCCTCAGGTTTACTCCTATTTCACACATAAGATTTTAATGTGGCTAAATACCTGAAGAAAAACCAATTATGAAGATCAAATTCCATGAACCTACTTAATTAAACAATTAACTATAATATTTCTGTTATACAGCCGATATTAAAATATGTTATATTGTGTGGGAGTTTCCCTTAAAAATAGAAAATAAATTAAAAACAGCATGTCATATTTTGTACAATTTACTTAAATTAAATGTGACCAGATGTAATTTACTACCTCTCAATTGGATACATCCAACGATAATGCACTGGTCCTCTAATTCTAGCCTCATAAGCAAGGTGAACAGAAAGATGAACCATTTCGTCAAAGAATGATGGTGGAAAAATCCTCTCCATATCGCAAAGTATTTTTCCAATATCATTTTCCATTTGAACCAATTTAGTTGGATCGAGAACTTTACAGCATAAGCGTCTATATTAACAACACAACTTGATCACAACAGAGCGGACATGCTTAGGTAGACTATTTTGTATGCAAATTGGAAGCAACTATTGCATCAAAATATGATTGTCTTGACTTTTAAGGCCACCAATTTTTGGAGGGTTGAGTTGAACGCATCTTGAAATATTAGCTGAATAACCATCAGGAACTTTCACTGCTTTAAGTATCCGACAAAATCTATATTTTTCTTTTTTATTCATTGAGAAACACGCATGTGATGGCCCGTCCAAATCCATTTGGACGAATACATCATTCATCGATTTCACAGTGAGGTAATGACCTCTACATGATACGTTTTGTAAACATTGCATTCTTTTGAAAAGGCACACCATAATTGAATATCAAATTCCAAGGTTTTTGACGTTTGATGATTTCTACATATAGACAATCACCATAAATAATAGTTTACAATACTACATCCGCTGATAATGCAGTCAAAATAAGATACATGGTGATGATTTTGTGAATGCAACGTTTTCTCGAATAAAGCATATATGACTCCATGCACATAGCTTGTATAACGTATAAGCAAATAGCGGAAGACTTCTAGGAACCTGAGAATAAACATGCTTAAAAGTGTCAACACAAAGGTTGGTGAGTTCATAATTTTAATGTTGCGCAAAAACTGTATATAAAGGTGGATCACAAGATTTCCGTTGTTTCATCCAGAAACGTTTATCAAAATATTCTACAAGATTGAGCACCCTAGTAACTAAACTTTAACGTATATATAATAAGTACCCCTGTTTTAACATACATGCAACCAACATGTACAATACACGCCAACCAACGTGTACTAAACTCAAATAGCATACTTCTGTTTTATAATTCAGGCTAGGGTTTCTATACTTGAAACAGAAGGGGATGTCAAGCCCTATGGATCCATATACAACTACTCGCGCCTACCAGTTCTTATAACTGGCAGTTACTAGTTACCAAAGCTAAGGGATTTTCGGTTCAAACTAGTGTAGAATTTAGTATGTACTTGTATCCATTTCGTTTAAAATAAAGTGCATGTATTCTCAGTCCAAAATATAGATTGCAAAAGCAATTAAAAAGGGAGCTATAAACTCATCTTAGCAGCACATAAGGTCATTCACCGAAATGTGATCGAAACTCGAAATCCAAAATAATCGTAGATCTCAACCTAGAGAACATGTGTTGGTCAATACATGTCTAACAAGCTAGGCCGGGTCAGAGTGTATCACAATCCTAATGCTCGAGACCGACATGCAAAAGTTAACGAAAGTCATCTCAAAAGTCAACCTGACCCAATATGATCTTTAAATCTATACATGTTTATTATATTAGCATAGTATAAGTCTTGATAATTTGAACGAATTTATAATTTATCAAACTCAAAATATTATTAATTTCAGGAGCTATATTGTATTTGAATTATCATGGCAATCGAACATATTTTATTATTTCACATAGTTTTCCAATACTTGTAAAATCATATTATAGTGTTTATAAAGCTTTAAAACATGATAAGACAGTCAACTTTGACAATTGTTCAACAAGACGAGACGTGCCTTATATAGAAATTCATTTACTTGATTAGTAATATTTAAAAATCCAATTTATCAATCTTATAAACAAGTTGTTTAAATATCAATTGCAGATTCAAAAGCAATTTCAATTAATGTTAATCATAATTCAGTTGACCATAACTTTTAATCCGTTCTTCGAAAACACACGATTTCTAAATGAAAAGTTATTAATTTTTCGCCAGCTTTCCAATAACATGCATATCATATACCTTATATCAGTAGTATATGTATTAAATTCGCAACTTATTGTAAAACTATCTAACGACGAAATTTAGCATACAAGCATGTATAAACATATATACTCGAGCACTAGACATGGATACACAATCAATATATAAAAGATAAGATATGAATGCTCACGTATCAATATTGTGATTCAATATTGCAGGAAAGTACGTAGACGCAACGGAGATGATAAACACTAGGATTGACTTGCGAACAATACCCCCGAATCATACTCATAAACTCCATAGCTATAACCCATAGTTTCCTTAGCTCTATCCCGCTCGAAAAACTCATTGTGAAATAACTCGATCATAACCTCGTCGTATTATTTTATGTATAATACTAATACTACTAATATTAATATTAAAATTAATATTAAGAATAATAATAATAATTTATAAGTAAAATAAATATATATACAGAGTAATTGAGATAGATAGAGAGATATGGAATGAGTTCGGATGAAACACTCGAGCCTTTATAGCACCATTTCTGAAACAGCACCCCATGCGATCGCATGGGGTTTACTCTCTATGGCCATGCGATCGCATGGCAAGGATTTCCAGCTCACCTTGTTTTGTTGTTTTGCTTGTCGACATAGGTAAATAAATATATAATTTATATTAATTAATTATATATTATATTTTATTCTCGTGCCTAGTTAACTTTTAATTTTGGTTCCGATGTCTCGTACGTTTACGTTCGACTTATGTCCCTGTTCCGGTTTTTCGAACGTCCGTTCATACGCTTAGAAAACTTGTACTTTACGTTTCGTGATTCGTACCTTTGTCAAAATATAGTCTTAAATTATCAATAAACTATATTACTCAAAGTGTATCTTGAACTTTCGAGTGTTTTGGTCATTTGCTTCTTTAAATCATCATTTCGATATATATACATATATATAAAATAGTATTTTTAAATCAAAACGTTTATATATCAAGGTTAATATTATATTTTATCATTTTATAAAATTATATATATATATATATATATATATATATATATATATATATATATATATATATATATATATACACATATATATTCATTTAGAAATATTAATTTATATGTTTTTGAAATATCTGTTTAATAATATTTAGTTTTTCAAATACTAATTATATTTCAAAGTAACATTTTAGATCATTTACATAATAGGAATTATTATATCATATAACGTTTTCATTTTTAAAACTTAACCAAGTATAGTTCATTTATGTGCTAGCGTTTATTTTAACTTCTTAACGTACTAATTGACATATCTAAATATCAATTGAATCAATAAGCGAGCGTTACAATCGTTTACTTAATTAATTTGAAATCAAATATATCTAATATACATAAACACATTTTAAATACACGTTGCTGGTTATTAACAACCAATATTTCAACTCTTGTTATTTAATTAAAGACATTTTAAATAATCAGGTTCTGTTATATCGAAAAACGTTTTCGTACATTTGAAACTAAATCAATTGATTATTATATAATTTAGCCTTCCACTAACTTTTGTCTAATTCTCGTTATTTGACACTTTGTTTTCATATGTAGATCACTTTACCAATTATTCCGAATACTGTTAAAAAGAAGCAGGTTTCTGAAATTATAGTGGACCTCACTACAGAGACCCGTAATCATATTTTAATGTATTTGATAATTCAATCATTTGATATTATCTTTTAATTCTTCGATAAATATATTAAACATATATTGAGACAATATGTTCATGTAAAGTATTATGCATCTAATACTTTGTTAACGTTTTCAGTTAATATAACTATATATTATATATACATATATATATATACACATAAATGTTCATGAATCGTCGAGCATAGTCAAAGGGTAATTGATTACATGAATATAGCTCCATAATTTTGAGACGCAATATTACAGACTTTGCATATCGTGTCGGAAACATATAAAGATTAAGTTTAAATTTGGTCAGAAATTTTTGTGTTGTCACAGTACCTACCAGTTAAAGAAATTTCGTCCCAAAATTTGATTGGGATGGTCATGGATGACAATAAGTATGTTTTCATGACTCATATGATTTGAAAATTTGAGTTTTATCATTAGTGGGTACTATGGATAAAACAATTTGATTTTTGTGAAGAGTACGACTGAAGTTATCACAAAAGATTGAGATGAGTAAATGCAGATTCATCTTAACCGGTGACGTAATCACGGTTGATTTTCAAAATTTAGGGGATTTAGAGAAAATCTTGGTAATAAGATTTGGTTCTTCGGTAATTAAGGAAATTAGGATCTTCTTTGGTTAAATGTAATAATCTGTTTTGATTGCTCTGTCAGATATTTTACTATAAATCCACTCCTTTCGTTTCCTTATTTCCACAGCTCACATCTTCTATTCTTTCTCCCTCAATTCATACTTTAAAGTATTCATCAATATGCTCCATCCAGTTCTGATTCTTGATATACTCCTAACTTTCATATCTGTCATTCTTCTTTTTCATCTGCCGCCGGAGGAATTGATGTTATGTGAGGTGTATATAAAATAGCTTTATATTTTAGCAGGAAATACTATTAAATACGATACAATTTTACACAAGATATTTATTTATTTAGAGAATGGATATACTTAAACCTTGCTACAACACTTATAGGCAGTGTACCTAATCGTACAGTAGTGTAGTTTTTAGTAAGTCCGGTTCGTTCCACAGGGAAAATCTTTAAACAAAGCTTAACGTTATATTAGTTTACTTTTATAAAAATACAAATATATATATAAGTTATATTATTATTATAAAGGGGGGTTTTTACCGTTTAATGACCGGTTTGTCGATTTTAAAACTTTAGTCGCAGTTAAAACCAAATGTAAAATAATAAATAAATACAAGACTTAATTTAAAGCGTAAAGTAAATAACGATAATGAAATTGCGAATAATAAAAGTGCGATAAAATAAACTTGCGATAATTAAAAAGTACGATAATTAAAAGTGCAATTAAATACAATAACAATAAAAATGCGATAATTAGAAGTGCAATTAAATATAAAATAAAGGAAATTAAATATGAAATAAAAGAATTATGCTTATTTAAACTTTCGTAACCATGATGTTTGACGTGTTGATTTTAGTTGTATGCGCATGGGTTAATTGTCCTTTGTCCTGGATTATTTAATATGTCCGTCTGGTTTTTGTCCATAACAGTCCATCAGTCATAAATATAAAGTGCGAGTGTCCTCGTCAAATTATCCTTATACCCGAAGTTAAATATTCCAACTAATTGGGGACTTAAACTGTAACAAGGTTTTATTACTTTGTTTAATAATTACACCAGAATGTCGACTGAGTGTAACCCAAGGTTTTAATACTTTGTTATCAATTATGCCAAGTGTCCTTGTACATAATTTCACTCCTGTTTTAATAATTCTAGTGGCTATTAATCCATTCCTGTGTTCGGTTAAATGAACGATTATTTGTACATATAAATACCCCGCCCATCGTGTCCGATCGAGTGTATATGGTAATTTATAGGGACGCCCAATTGTAAATCTTTATATTAACATTAACAAACTATCATTTAGTTAAACAAATATAAAGCCCATTAATAGCCCATAGTCTAATTTCCACAAGTGTCGTTCTTTTGTCCAAACCCCAATTATGGTACAAAGCCCAATTACCCAATTTTAGTAATTAGCCCAACATCATGATTACTTCGGATTAAATAAGCATAATAATAACTTAGCTACGAGACATTAATGTAAAAAGGTTGAACATAACTTACAATGATTAAAAATAGCGTAGCGTTACACGGACAGAATTTCGACTTACACCCTTACAATATTCGCTAACATACCCTTATTATTAGGATTAAAATTAAAATTAAAATTAAAATATAAATTATAAATATAAATATAACGTATATAGATGGATGGATATTTTTTTATGAAAAATTGATCAGAATTCGTTGGGCTTTATAGGGAGTTTCAGTTTTTGGGGCTTCGCGACTCGCGGCCTTTTTGCTCTTCAAACTCCGTGAGTCGCGGAGTTTGTAATTACAGCTCACTCCATTTTGGCTCTTTGTTTACCGACGGTTTATTATATAAATATAATATATATATAATTTATATAATTAATTATATATTATATTATATTTATATACATAGTTAACTTGTAATTTTTAGTCCGTTGCGTCGAGCGTTGAGAGTTGACTCTAGTCCCGGTTCCGGATTTTCGAACGTCCTTGCGTACAATTTAATATCTTGTACTTTGCGTTTTGAATCTTGTACTCTTGTAATTTCGAGACGTTTCTTATCAATAATTGGAACCTCTTTGATTGTATTTTGTACTTTTGAGCTTTTTGGTCGTTTGCGTCTTCAATTCGTCGAATTTGTCTTTTACCTTCACCTTTTAATATTTGAACGAATATCACTTTTAAATAGAACAATTGCAACTAAAAGCTTGTCTTTCTTGAGGAATAATGCTATGAAATATATGTTCGTTTTTAGCATTATCAAATATTCCCACACTTGAGCGTTGCTTATCCTCAAGCAATATCGTCTTGAAATACTAGAATCACTTCTTTATTCTTCACACTTTGTACATCAGTGATTTCTATACGGCAGTATAAACAATGGTAGTAACGATATGGTTTACAGTCCCACATGACTATAAAAATATAGATCCATTAAGGAAATTGGATCTTTATGAAAACATTTGATCTTTTGAAAATTAAATCTAGTTTTTACCCTAGATAAGTTTTCCGGAATAACCCTTCACCGGTGTTTGCAAAATATTTTTGTGGGTTTGGTGGGTTTCAGATTAGAAAATTTTAGCTCAAAACTTATGGTTTTGTGTCACCCACTTGCTAACCTTGTATTTGGAAAGCAACACATCCAATTTACTTGTCCCGTATATTACCTTTCGGTAAACTACCGTCCGGTTGTAAAGGAAAGCGTTGAACAAGCAACTGTTAAGGCAATGTCCCCTGACATGCTTTTAATTATGGTCTATAACGTGTCGGACGCAATTACTATCCTTTGTAGGAGCAATAGTAAAGCTCACCCTTTTAATTTGTCGGTCTGGCACAAGGTCCTGTCTTTGACCATGCTATGCAACCACCGTTCTTACGGTTGACACCCGATTTAGTTCAGGTGACCTAATGAATTCCAGGTGAATTCCTAGGATTTTACGTTCAATGGTAATGAACGCATTGAAAATGGTTTTTCAGAAAACAAATCGGTTTGTAATTTTGATCAAAATATTTTCTCGTTCAAGCTCGAGTTTAGATATCATTGAATTCCATGAGTTTGAATTCTCAATCTTTAAGGTCAATCTCAAGGATTGAGTAATATCAGTCTTAAAAGCTGATTTTTGATCTTTTAAGGAGATTATCCTTTCTGGGGATTTGATACATTAGTCTTATCCAGCTAATTTGCATGGTGCCCCCCATTTTACGAGATAAATCCTTCTCATGGTTAGGATAAATCTGACCACTTGGCGACCCTGTTTAATGCTGAGGTCCGTGGATTTCCTGCTGATTTTAGTGATGACTTTTCTAGATTTTTCGTCAACCTACAGCTGGTCTGGACGACAACTTCTTGACCTAAACCAAGAAGCGCGTGTCTTTTTCGGAAGACTTTACTTCCTTTTAATGATGGAATTGATTCATCGTGTAGATCCATCTTTTCTTTCAAAAGTATTACAATAAATCGGGTAAAACAGTTAATTTAGTCCAAAACAAAAGCACCTGCAATAAACTTTACAGAAACATGTGATAGATAGTTTTTAATTGAATAATTTGGTACATTCTCCCCACACTTGGCTTTTTTCATGCGTCTTTTTATATCTTAATAAATAAATTCAAGCGTTTTAGTTGTTTCTCAATTTATGTCATTTTCGAGGTAACAATAATTTCGGCATTAACACCTAGTTTTATCGTTCATAAATATGTATAAACATGATTTTTAATTCATTTAGTTGAAAATTTTGAAAAATTTTACTAGAATTGGGTAGTCAGTATATAAGACTAGGGCTGTTCTTTATTATCAGAGAGCACTAGATTCTAATACAACTACTACTTTACTAGTATTTCTAATGGTAACCAAGTGTATAAAGTAAAAATTTTAAAATCTGAAAGAATTTAACCCCTTCCCACACTTAAGATCTTGCAATGCCCTCATTTGCAAGAAATCAGTAACAATTTAAATTATTAAGGGTGATTTGTGTGAAAATGATTAAATTTTACCAAAGTTTCCAAACATATTTGTGTTTGCTTGCTGAATGATAAATGGTGCATATCATTTGTTCATTCCGTCTTGTTGTTATTTCACATATATTTTGCATCTTGTCGTCAAAATTAGTTGCTTTTGCTGAACTTAATGCCAGTCTTTGAAAATGCATTGTTTTACCCTGTTGTGTACATAAGATAAACTGCAAACATATATACATATTTTTGAAGTTTGGTATATTACCCCACATTCAAAAATTATTAAAATCTAAGAATAAAAGTTAGAAAATTATAAAAACTATTACAATATTAACATAAGTATTAAACGTATCAACATTACAAATTACAAAATAAATAAAACTAAGTAGACTAGGGATGATACTGATACCAGTAGGGGTTCCATGCATAACCATAGGTGCTATAAAATGCTTCGGCTGGATTATACGTAGGATACGGTGGTTGAATCTCTATAGACCAGGGAGGGAATATGGGCGATGGAGTAGGAATATAGTTTCTACCTATATGTTGGTAATAAGCTATGATTTGGTTTTGATGAACTTGCCAATCTTCAAATGCTCTATGTCTAGCATTTTCTTACTCTTGTGAAGCTATAAACCTTTGCATTTCTGCCATTTCATTTCCCCCTCCTACTTTACCTTGCTGTTGGTTTCTCTCAACCTGTGGATGTCTACCATGGTATTGTACTGCGGCGTTATTTCGCCTCTTCAAAACTTTCGCACCATGGTATACATTTAAACCTATTGTATCGCGGGGTTCTGGTTCTTCGACTATATCCACACCGAGATATTCAGCAATCAAAGAAATAAATATACCACCTCCTATTATGCTATGTGGTCTCATCCCCCTAACCATAGCTGATAAATAATAACCCACACAAGAAGGTATACTTACAGCGCTTTGTGGGTCTCGAATACACATATGGTGAAACAAATCCTGTTCATTTACCTTTTCCTTATTCTTACCTCTTTGTGTAATCGAATTAGCTAAAAACCTATGAATTACTCTTAACTCTGCTCTATCTATATCCAAATAAGAGTAATTTCCCCCTTTGAATCGGTGATGGCTTGTCATTTGACTCCATACACCATGTGTATCAAAATTTTCATCTATCTTTCTACCATTTAGTATCAACCCTCTACAATCGGCAGATGCTAACTCCTCGGGCGTATATATACGTAAAGCCTGAGCCATGTCTAGTAAATACATGTGGCGCATCGAACCTCCTAACAAAAATCTAATAAAAGATCGATCGGTTAAACTAGCTACCCGATCATTTAATTCTATACTACATAACAATTCTTCACACCATACTTTATATACAGGTCTATGCATGGTGAATAAACGTACCCAGTTGTTAAAAGTAGAATTACCATACCTCTGTGCAAGTAATTCCCTAATTGGCCTGGCCAATTCTACAGCTTCTAATGGTCCCCATTCTATGACCCTAGGTACCTCAACAACTTTAGAATGAAGAGTATGCAAACCCCTTTGGTATTTTGGATAATCTATCCAAAGTCTGTCAAATCTCAGGTTCGGGTGCAAATCTTCCAAGTGCATATCAGAAAATGTCATGACTGGATGAGGTATATCTTGTTTGTAGTAGTTATCCACCTCCTGTTGTTCCACATTCTCAGCAGGAGCATTGCGAGTTTGGGATGAAGATTCACCCCTTTCAGTCTGCAAAACACATCAAACACAATTTTTGTGCATCCAAATATGCATTAGTGTCAGCAAAATCATCAATCAAAATAATTACAATGACATGATCAATTTATATCAAAATTAAGCTCATTTTCATATTTTCATCAAATCTACACTTTTTCAAATAAGCATATACGAAAATGTTCGTCAAGTTCATAAGCATTCAACTCAAATAACATGTCAAAATAATCATTACTAGCAATTAAACAAGTTTCAAATGGCATTATCTCTCAAAAATCAAGTTCATGAATTTTAGACTTGAAAAAGTCCACTTTAATTCTCAAAATCATGTTTAGGCTCAAAGTTTGGATCATTTAACTACCTAAACATGTTACACTACTTAATTTAGCAACAATTCATGACAAAAATCGGCCATAACCTGTTTATATCAAAAAGCTCCAAATTTGCTCAAGAACACAAACCGTAGATTACTCAAAATTTGAAGTTTAAGGCTTCTAATCATGTTAAATAGCATCAATCTAGGTTATACAAGCATAATACATAAGCAATTGAAGCATAATTACACTAAAAAGCATCAAAATCGAATTGGGTATAAAATTGCTCAAGAACACTAATTTTCGGATTAAATGGTGTTTAGGTGTAGAAATTTACCGTTTTTCTTGAGTAATTCATTGATAGCATCCTTCTTAACATGATTTTAGTAAAAGATTTGATGATTAACGGTTAAAAATTGTGATTTTGGGGGTGTTTTCTCGGGTTTTTCGGGTTTATTTTCGCTGTATGTTTGAGTTGTGGTGTGGACTGATCAGTTCAGCTCAATTTTATTTTTTCTGTATTTTGGTCCTCCCGCGAGTCGCGGGGTTTGGTAGCCTCAAACACCGCGAGTCGCGGTGTTTGGTTTTTTTTATATATAAAATCTTAACTTAATAAACAAATATAAAATAAATTTAAAATTTTGTTTTCCTTTGTTGTTTAGGACGAGGTTGTTTCGGATCGATGTCCTAGTCCGTCCTTCGACAAAATTTTAAAATTTGTCTTTTTCAAGCGATTGTTTTTAAAGCTTAGATTTTTGGGTTTTTTTTAATATTTTTGGCATACTTTAATTCAATAAGATTAAAAATAATGATAATAAAAGTTCTCGTCCCTCCCTTGGTTAAAGCAATTTCGGTTCAGAGACCTAGTCTTCAACTTACGACGAATTTTAAAAATCATATTTTTAACTTAGCGAAATAAAGTAAATTTTTGTTTTTAAATTCACACAACTTAAATTTAAAATGCATAAAATTCAAAATTAATATTAAAAATTCATACCAAACTTAAATTTAAAAATTCATAAAAATAAAATTCACACCAAACTTAATTTAAATTTTTATATTATAAATTCACACCAAACTTATATTAAATTTTTATATTATAAATTCACACCAAACTTATATTAATTTTTCTAATATTTACAATTTTAAATATATTGATTTTACAAAGTGTACAATATTAATTTAAAATTTATATATTAATTTTAAAAACATGGTAAAAATAAAATTAAAAATCTTTTTGGCTTTTTATCCCACTTTAATCAATCAAATATTATCAAAAATATACGCCCCTCTTTTCGGTAAAGTAATTTCGGTTCCATGACCTAATTTAACTCATGACTAATTTTTGAAATATTTTGGGTTGATTGATTAAAGATATTTATACCTTAAGAATAAACGTTAAATTTCGCAGTGATGTAATAAATTTTTGAATGATATCAATAATTTCGGTTGCCAAACCTAATTTTATTCAATACCAATTTAGTACTTTTTAGCGAACAAATTAGCGTTTATTATCAAAAGGTTAAAAAAAATTAAAAATAAAAACTGTACAGACTTACCTGTGAGATAGTATTCTTAGTTATACGATCTATCCCATTCATAAGATAGTCGGTTTAATTGGTTTTCCATGGCTACATAGGCGTAAGCTCGAGCATTCAGTGTTTTTTCTTCTAAACATATGAACGGTCCGTCTCTGCATAAAGTAACAAATTCGGTATTTGAATAGGTTTGATTATTTGAACATTTACCTCCATGTGACCATTTTCCGCATTTGTGACATCTTTCTAGGTGTCGTGCTCTTCTTTTCGCTGCGGATTTTGATTTTCCTTTACCAAATTGTAACTTATTATCTTCGCATCTGGATTCTTTTCTTACTCCGTCCAATCTTTCTCTGATTACTTATACTATTTCACTTGGTAGTGTGTCATTATTACGTTTAGTGATCAAAGCGTGTAGCATTAGACCATGGTTTAGTTCACAGGCAGTCTTCATTTTGTAAAAACCTAAAAAAAATAAAAATTCAAAATGGGGGGAGAAGACTAGTTCTTTAGGGTCTGCTAGGGAAAGACCATTCGGGTTCCATTTTCTAGAACTACACAAAAACAGAAAATCTAACTCTAACAGAAATACATATTATCCTTTAAAGACTTGATTCTCCCCACACTTAGTTAGCTGTGGTATCGAAATTGTGATTAACTTCGTTGTCGACTTCCATCGGACTATCTATGTAGTGTTTAACTCTGTGACCATTAACTTTAAATTCAATCCCATTTGAATTTATCAATTCTACTGTTCCGTATGGAAAAACTCTTTTAACTATGAATGGTCCAGACCATCTTGATTTCAATTTTCCAAAAAATAGCTTGAATCGTGAATTGAAAAGAAGAACTCTGTCTCCTTCCTTAAATTCTTTGGAAGTTCTGATTCTTTTATCTTGCCATTTCTTCGTTCTTTCCTTATAGATCAACGAATTTTCGTATGCTTCATGTCTTAATTCTTCTAATTCGTTTAATTGATTTAATCATAGACGTCCAGCTTCATGTAAATCAAGATTACATGTCTTCAAAGCCCAAAATGCTTTGTGTTCAATTTCTACTGGAAGATGACATGCTTTTCCATAAACAAGTCTAAAAGGTGCGGTTCCAATTGGAGTTTTGTAGGCTGTTCTAAAAGCCCAGAGTGCATCCTCCAATTTAATGGACCATTCCTTCGGATTTGATCCTACGGTTTTCTCTAGAATATGTTTTAAAGCTCGGTTGGTATTTTCAATTTGTCCACTTGTTTATGGATGATAAGCAGTGGAGATTTTATGAGTTACTCCATATCTTTTAAAAACTTTTTCAAGTTGATTATTACAGAAATGAGTTCCCCGATCACTTATTAAAGCTTTCGATGTTCCAAACCTTCCAAAAAGATGTTTTAAAAAATTGACTACAACACGTGCATCGTTAGTTGGGAGAGCTTGTGCTTCCGCCCATTTAGATACATAATCAATGGCTACGAGAATATAGAGATTATTATGAGATTTTGGAAATGGACCCATAAAGTCAATACCCCAAATGTCAAATACTTCACATACTTGGATGACATTTTGTGGCATTTCATCACGTTGACTTATTTTTTCGGCCATTTGACAAGCATCACAGGATTTGCAAAGAAGGTGTGCGTCTTTGTAAATTGTAGGCCAATAGAATCCAGCATCATAAACTTTTCTTGCTGTTAGTTGAGACCCATAATGCCCTCCTGTTGGTCCTGTGTGACAATGGTTTAATATTTTACTGGCTTCATCTCCGAATACACATCGGCGTATTATTCCATCTGGACAACTTTTAAACAAATGTGGATCTTCCCAAAAATAGTGTTTTATATCACTGAATTTTTTTTTTCGTTTTTGGTACGATAATCCTTTTTCAAGGAATCCACAAACTAAGTAATTTGCATAGTCTGCAAACCATGGAATTTCTTTATAATCTATCTTCAATAGATATTCATCAGGAAAGTTGTCTTGTATGGCCGATTCATTTAGAACTTCTAATGCGGGATTTTCAAGTCGAAAAAGATGATCAGCGGCGAGATTTTCTGCTCCTCTTTTATCTCGGATTTCAATATCGAACTCTTGTAAGAGTAAGATCCAACGGATTAATCTTGGTTTAGCATCTTGTTTCGAAAATAGGTATCTAAGAGCAGAATGGTCGGTATAAACCACCGTTTTTGCTAGAACGAGATATGATCGAAATTTGTCAAAAGTAAAGACAATAGCAAGGAGTTCTTTTTCAGTAGTTGTATAGTTCGTTTGTGCTCCTTGTAACGTCTTACTAGCATAATATATAGGTTGAAATCGTTTTTCAATCCTTTGTCCTAAAATGGCTCCCATTGCAAAATCACTTGCATCGCACATTAGTTCAAATGGTAGATTCCAATTTGGTGTTATCATGATCGGCGCATTAGTGAGTTTCTCTTTAAGAATATTAAAAGATTTGATACATTCATCTGAAAAGATGAATGGAGCATCCTTTTCTAGGAGTTTATTAATAGGAGTGGCAATTTTAGAAAAATCTTTTATGAAACGTCGGTAAAAACCGGCATGCCCTAGAAAACTCCTAACAACTTTAACATTGGTGGGATGTGAAAGTTTAGCAATTACATCTACTTTAGCTCTATCCACTTCAATTCCTTCTTTTGAAATTTTATGTCCAAGAACGATGCCTTCTTTAACCATGAAATGGCATTTCTCCCAATTAAGTACTAGATTTGATTGTTCGCATCTAATAAGCATTCGTTCCAGATTAGCTAGACATGATTCAAATGTATCACCGAAGACTGAAAAGTCATCCATGAAAACTTCCATGCATTCTTCTATCATGTCATGAAAAATCGCCATCATACACCTTTGAAAGGTTGCAGGGCGTTGCAAAGTCCAAATGACATGCATTTGTAAGCAAAAGTACCATAAGGGCACGTGAATGTGGTTTTCTCTTGATCTTCGGGTGCTATTGGAATTTGAAAATATCCGGAAAATTCATCTAGAAAACAGTAGTAACTATTTTCGGCTAATCTTTCCAACATTTGATCAATGAAAGGTAAGGGAAAGTGATCTTTTCTGGTGGCGTCATTTAATTTTCTATAATCAATACACACACGCCATCCTGTTACTGTCCTAGTAGGAATAAGCTCATTTTTCTCATTTGTAATGACAGTCATGTCACCCTTCTTAGGCACGCATTGAACTGGGCTTACCCATGGACTATCAGAGATTGGATATATCAAACCTGCATCTAGCAGTTTAATAATCTCTTTCTTAACTACATCTTGCATATTAGGATTTAGTCTTCTTTGGCGTTGCACATACATTTTATGACCTTCTTCCATAAGGATTTTATGTGTGCAATACGAAGGACTTATTCCTTTAATATCATGAATCTTCCATGCAATGGCTGGTTTATGAGCTTTCAACACAGAAATGAGTTGTGATTTCTCATTTTCAGTAAGAGAAGACGATATTATTACAGGTAATTCAGATTCACCATGTAAATAAGCGTATTCCAAATGGTTTGGAAGTGGCTTTAACTCTAATTTCGGAGGTTCTTCTATTGATGATTTATATCGATATCTGTCTTCTTCTTTTAGCATTTGAATTTCTTCTGTTGTTGGTTCATATCCATTAGCTATAAGTGTAGCTAACATTTCAACTTCATCAATTAGTTCATTACCTTCTCCTAAAGAACATTCTCCTGTTCCTTGTAATTCTGGAAATTCTTCTAATAATTCTGCATGTGCATCTATAGTTTGAATATAATAACATGTATCATCTGCAGATTGCGGTTGTTGCATTGCTTTATCAACTGAAAAGGTAACACTCTCGTCCTCTATACTTAGGGTCAGTTTCTTACCGAATACGTCTATCATTGCTTTAGCCGTGTTTAAGAATGGTCTTCCTAATATGAGAAGAACTTGAGAATCTTCTTCCATGTCCAGAACAACAAAATCTACTGGAAATACTAAAGTACCAACTTTAACTAGCATGTTCTCCATTATCCCTCTAGGATATTTTATTGATCGATCAGCTAGTTGTATACTTATTCTAGTTGGTTTCAATTCTCCAAGGTCTAGTTTAGCGTATAGTGAATACGGCATTAAATTTATACTAGCACCTAAGTCTGCCAATGTTTCTATTGAACTAAGACTACCCAGAAAACATGGAATTGTGAAACTTCCTGGATCAGATAGTTTTTCTGGTATCTTATTCAACAGTACTGCTGAACAATTAGCATTCATAGTAACAGCCGAGAGTTCTTCCATTTTCTTTCTATTCGTGATCAGATCTTTCAAGAATTTAGCATATCTAGGCATTCCTGAAATCACATCAATGAAAGGAAGATTTACATTTATCTGTTTAAACATATCCAAGAATTTGGATTGCTCAGCTTCAAGTTTCTCTTTCTTCATTTTACTCGGGTAAGGAAGTGGTGGTTGGTATGGTTTAACATAAGCTTTAACCTTAACTGTGTTATCTTCATTAACCTTTTCAACTACCGGTTCTTTTTCCTTATCTTGTTCAGGTTGTGGTTCTTGTGGAGTAGGAATAGCTTCATCAGAAGTTACAAGTATTTCAGGTGGTTTATGTGTTGTACCACTTCTTGTGGTAATGGCTTTAGCTGTTTCATTCTGGGGGTTAGCATTTGTATCACTAGGTAGACTTTCCGGTTTTCTTTCACCTATTAACCTTGCTAGGTTACTTACTTCTTGTTCCAGATTTTGAATAGAAGCTTGTTGATTTCTAAATGCTTGAGCATTTTGTTCATTAGTTTGTTTCTGAGATGTGAAAAACTGCGTTTGAGTTTCAACTAGCTTCGTCATCATATCTTCTAAATTCGGCTTTTTATCATCGGTTTGTTGTGGTGGTTTGTTTTGAAAATTAGGTCTTTGCTAATTGTAAGTATTATTGGATACTTGTTGATTGCTAGGACCTTGTTGGTTGTTGTATGGAATATTTCGGTTATAATTCTGGTTTTGATTGTAAATCGGTCTTGGCGGTTGATAATTATTCTGATAATTATTTCCAGGCCTTTGGTTTAGATATGAAACATTCTCTCTTTGTTCCATTGTTAATTCAATACTGAGACAATCTTTTGTCAAATGTGGTCCTCCACACTACTCACAACTAATTCGTATTGAGTGAATATCTTTAGTCATCTTTTCCATTCGTCTCTCGACAGCATCTATCTTTGCGGAAATGGAATCTAAGTCATGGCTAGAATCGGCTCAAGCTGCTTTAGATGATCTATTGATATCTTTTTCTTGGTGCCACTCATGTGAGTGGGAAACAGTGTTATCAATAATTTTGTAAGCATCAGTTTCGGTTTTCTTCATAATAGAACCACCAGCTACTATATCTATGTCTTTTCTTGTAGTGATGTCGCATCCTTGGTAGAATATTTGTACTATTTGACAGGTATCTAAACCATGTTGCGGGCATCCTCTCAATAACTTTCCAAATCTTGTCCAAGCCTCATATAGAGTTTCATTTGGCTTCTGTGTGAATGTAACAATTTCTCCTTGAAGTCTTACGGCTTTAGATGCAGGAAAGAATTGTTTAAGAAATTTTTCAACTAAAACATCCCATGTATCGATCGCCCCTTCAGGTAACGATTCCAACCAATCTTTGGCTTCTCCCTTTAAAGTCCAGGGAAATAACATGAGATATATCTGTTCATCCTCTACTTCTCGGGTTTTAAATAGTGTGCAGATCCTATTAAAGGTACGTAAAAGTTCGTTTGGATCTTCCTTCGACGCACCACTAAATTGGCATTGATTAGTCACCATGTGTAGAACTTGTCCTTTGATTTCATAATCTGGCGCATTAATGTCTGGATGAGTAATTGCGTGACCTTGGCCAGTGCGTTTAGCTCTCATTCGGTCTTCCATACTTAAAGGTTCCAGATTCTCCATAATTGAATTTGTTGAATCGGAATCACTAGAGGATTCTGATTTAATGGTTCGTTCCTCAACAATCTCTGTTTGAATGATTGGTGGTTCCGGAGGAAAATTTAATGGTTCAGGATCTATTAATCGTCCCTGAATATTCTCCGGATTCTCAATTGTGAGGTCGGGTTCAAAAAATGGATTATCGGATATTTGAACTGGAGTACTTGGTCGACTGGATGACGATTCTAAAGAAAAATCAACGGCAGTAATATTTGCTAAATGTCTTGATCTAGTTACAGGTGGTGAACGTACAAAAGGTGGTGAACGTCTTGCTCGGTGCATTCACTGAATATCCTATTAGTTTTTAAAAGGAAAGAAAAATTATAATAAGTTATCCAATCAATAGACTTTTTTGATTTTGCCCACGTTTCGAATAGCCAAAAGATGCAGCAGAGGGGCAGGATTCGTTTGGTCTCAATATAATTGAGGACTGTTTGGCTCCAATAACCCGGTCTACATACAAATCCAACTATTACTACGAACCAGAAAATTTTGATGTCTATCAATTTAACCACTTAAAATAAATTTTGGTAATTTTAAGAAATTTAGATAAGAAGTAGAATAAAAATCTATGTCCTAAAACTAGAATAGCGAGAAATAAGAAAGAAAAAGAGTTCGTCGAAAAAGGTCGAAAAAGAAAAATGGTTGAAAAATAAAAGGTGATGGAAAAATAAAAGAAACTTATAACACTTAAAAACACTTGACTAACCTAACCTTATTACTACAACTAACTTAAAATTATAATCGCAAATTGAGATTACTAATTGGAATGATAATTGATACATAGGTAAAAGTCGACTAAAAATATTAAAGCTTACAGGAAAAACTAAATCCCAAATGGAAATAAAAGAAACTAAAACTTAAAAAGGCGTCGCAAAATTCTAAAGTACCTAAATCTTAGTCTAAAGAAAAAGCACTTAAGGAATTCTACGGCAAAGCCTAAAAATCTAGAAGTAAAAATAACTATGGCAAAAACTAAGTTTAAAACTAAATATGAGCTAAAAATACAAATATTACGCTAAAACGATTAAAAAGGGACAAAATATAAAAATAAACTAAAAGTTGTAAAAAGTACAATTTTTATAAAAATATTATTTTTATATTATTTATTTTATAAAACTATTAATATATATATATATATATATATATATATATATATATATATATATATATATATATATATATATATATATATATATATATATATAATAAAACTAATTAAAATTTAAAATACAATTTAATTTAAAAACTTAAACTAATTATATTAATAATTAAGTAATTAGGGTTTATTAATAATAATAATTAATAATTACTCGTAATAAATGCTGATTAGGGTTTCTGTCGGTGTCAGGGTGGCTCCGCGAGTTACGGTATTCCAAGCAGCAAACTCCGCGAGTCGCGGGGTTCCAATTTTCAACTCAGGTACAGTTTAAAATTTGACGCGTTTTTTTTATTTATGTTATTTTATATTATTTTTTTCTGTTTTCTGTTTTAAAATCTAAAATATTTATATAATAAAAACTAATATTTTTATAAAATAAAAATAAAGAAACTTTATAAAACTTAAATATTTAATAAAATCTTAAAAATATATAAATTTTTGTTTTTCTTTTTATATTTTCGAATAATTAAAAACGTATTTTTACAAAAGTGAATTTTAATAAAAGTAAGCTAAAAATAAAAATCTTTTTTTTTATGTAGCGTTGCGCTTCCGGCTTTTAAGCTAGATTGTTCCCCGGTAGCGGCGCCAAAAATAACTTGATGTTATGCGAGGTGTATATAAAATAGCTTTATATTTTAGCAGAAAATACTATTAAATACGATACAATTTTACACAAGATATTTATTTATTTAGAGAATGGATATACTTAAACCTTGCTACAACACTTATAGGAAGTGTACCTAATCATACAGTAGTGTAGTTTTTAGTAAGTCCGGTTCGTTCCACAGGGAAAATCTTTAAACAAAGCTTAACGCTATATTAGTTTACTTTTATAAAAATACAAATATATATATAAGTAATATTATTATTATAAAGGGGGGTTTGTACCGTTTAATGACCGGTTTGTCGATTTTAAAACTTTAGTCGCAGTTAAAACCAAATGTAAAATAATAAATAAATACAAGACTTAATTTAAAGCGTAAAGTAAATAACGATAATGAAATTGCGAATAATAAAAGTGCGATAAAATAAACTTGCGATAATTAAAAAGTATGATAATTAAAAGTGCAATTAAATACAATAACAATAAAAATGCGATAATTAGAAGTGCAATTAAATATAAAATAAAGGAAATTAAATATGAAATAAAAGAATTATGCTTATTTAAACTTCCGTAACCATGATGTTTGACGTATTGATTTTAGTTTTATGCCCATGGGTTAATTGTCCTTTGTCCTGGATTATTTAATATGTCCGTCTGGTTTTTGTCCTTAACAGTCCATCAGTCATAAATATAAAGTGCGAGTGTCCTCGTCAAATTATCCTTATACGCGAAGTTAAATATTCCAACTAATTGGGGACTTAAACTGTAACAAGGTTTTATTACTTTGTTTAATAATTACACCAGAATGTCGATTGAGTGTAACCCAAGGTTTTAATACTTTGTTATCAATTATGCCAAGTGTCCTTGTACATAATTTCACTCCTGTTTTAATAATTCTAGTGGCTATTAATCCATTCCCGTGTCCGGTTAAATGAATTATTATTTGTACATATAAATACCCCGCCCATCGTGTCCGATTGAGTGTATATGGTAATTTATAGGGACGCCCAATTGTAAATCTTTATATTAACATTAATAAACTATCATTTAATTAAACAAATATAAAGCCCATTAATAGCCCATAGTCTAATTTCCACAAGTGTTGTTCTTTTGTCCAAACCCCAATTATGGTACAAAGCCCAATTACCCAATTTTAGTAATTAGCCCAACATCATGATTACTTCGGATTAAATAAGCATAATAATAACTTAGCTACGAGACATTAATGTAAAAAGGTTGAACATAACTTACAATGATTAAAAATAGCGTAGCGTTACACGGACAGAATTTCGACTTACACCCTTACAATGTTCGCTAACATACCCTTATTATTAGGATTAAAATTAAAATTAAAATTAAAATATAAATTATAAATATAAATATAACGTATATAGATGGATGGATATTTTTTTATGAAAAATTGATCAGAATTCGTTGGGCTTTATAGGGAGTTTCAGTTTTTGGGGCTCCGCGACTCGCGGCCTTTTTGCTCTTCAAACTCCGCGAGTCGTGGAGTTTGTAATTACAGCTCACTCCATTTTGGCTCTTTGTTTACCGACGGTTTATTATATAAATATAATATATATATATAATTTATATAATTAATTATATATTATATTATATTTATATACATAGTTAACTTGTAATTTTTAGTCCATTGCGTCGAGCGTTGAGAGTTGACTCTGGTCCCGGTTCTGGATTTTCGAACGTCCTTGCGTACAATTTAATATCTTGTACTTTGCATTTTGAATCTTGTACTCTTGTAATTTAGAGACGTTTCTTATCAATAATTGGAACCTCTTTGATTGTATTTTGTACTTTTGAGCTTTTTGGTCGTTTGCGTCTTCAATTCGTCGAATCTGTCTTTTGTCTTCATCTTTTAATTTAATAATCGAATATCACTTTTAAATAGAACAATTGCAACTAAAAGCTTGTCTTTCTTGAGGAATAATGCTATGAAATATATGTTCGTTTTTAGCATTATCAAATATTCCCACACTTGAGCGTTGCTTGTCCTCAAGCAATATCATCTTGAAATACTAGAATCACTTCTTTATTCTTCACACTTTGTACATCAGTGATTTCTATACGGCGGTATAAACAATGGTAGTAATGATATGGTTTACAGTCCCACATGACTATAAAAATTTAGATCCATTAAGGAAATTGGATCTTTATGAAAACATTTGATCTTTTGAAAATTAAATCTAGTTTTTACCCTAGATAAGTTTTCCGGAATAACCCTTCACCGGTGTTTGCAAAATATTTTTGTGGGTTTGGTGGGTTTCAGATTTGAAAATTTTAGCTCAAAACTTATGGTTTTGTGTCACCCACTTGCTAACCTTGTATTTGGAAAGCAGCACGTCCAGTTTACTTGTCCCGTATATTACCTTTCGGTAAACTACCGTCCGGTTGTAAAGGAAAGCGTTGAACAAGCAACTGTTAAGGCAATGTCCCCTGACATGCTTTTAATTATGGTCTATAACGTGTCGGACGCAATTACTATCCTTTGTAGGAGCAATAGTAAAGCTCACCCTTTTAATTTGTCGGCCTGGCACAAGGTCCTGTCTTTGACCATGCTATGCAACCACCGTTCTTACGGTTGACACCCGATTTGGTTCAGGTGACCTAATGAATTCTAGGTGAATTCCTAGGATTTTACGTTCAATGGTAATGAACGCATTGAAAATGGTTTTTCAGAAAACAAATCGGTTTGTAATTTTGATCAAAATATTTTCTCGTTCAAGCTCAAGTTTAGATATCATTGAATTCCATGAGTTTGAATTCTCAATCTTTAAGGTCAATCTCAAGGATTGAGTAATATCAGTCTTAAAAGCTGATTTTTGATCTTTTAAGGAGATTATCCTTTCTGGGGATTTGATTCATTAGTCTTATCCAGCTAATTTGCATGGTGCCCCCCATTTTACGAGATAAATCCTTCTCATGGTTAGGATAAATCTGACCACTTGGCGACCCTGTTTAATGCTGAGGTCCGTGGATTTCCTGCTGATTTTAGTGATGACTTTTCTAGATTTTTCGTCAACCTACAGCTGGTCTGGACGACAACTTCTTGACCTAAACCAAGAAGCGCGTGTCTTTTTCGGAAGACTTTACTTCCTTTTAATGATTTAATTGATTCATCGTGTAGATCCATCTTTTCTTTAAAAAGTATTACAATAAATCGGGTAAAATAGTTAATTTAGTCCAAAACAAAAGCACCTGCAATAAACTTTATAGAAACATGTGATAGATAGTTTTTAATTGAATAACTTGGTACATTCTCCCCACACTTGGCTTTTTTCATGCGTCTTTTTATATCTTAATAAATAAATTCAAGCGTTTTAGTTGTTTCTCAATTTATGTCATTTCCGAGGTAACAATAATTTCGGCATTAACACCTAGTTTTATCGTTCATAAATATGTATAAACATGATTTTTAATTCATTTAGTTGAAAATTTTGAAAAATTTTACTAGAATTGGGTAGTCAGTATATAAGACTAGGGCTGTTCTTTATTATCAGAGAGCACTAGATTCTAATACAACTACTACTTTACTAGTATTTCTAATGGTAACCAAGTGTATAAAGTAAAAATTTTAAAATCCGAAAGAATTTAACCCCTTCCCACACTTAAGATCTTGCAATGCCCTCATTTGCAAGAAATCAGTAACAATTTAAATTATTGAGGGTGATTTGTGTGAAAATGATTAAATTTTACCAAAGTTTCCAAACATATTTGTGTTTGCTTGCTGAATGATAAATGGTGCATATCATTTGTTCATTCCGTCTTGTTGTTATTTCACATATATTTTGCATCTTGTCGTCAAAATTAGTTGCTTTTGCTGAACTTAATGCCAGTCTTTGAAAATGCGTTGTTTTACCCTGTTATGTACATAAGATAAACTGCAAACATATATACATATTTTTGAAGTTTGGTATATTACCCCACATTCAAAAATTATTAAAATCTAAGAATAAAAGTTAGAAAATTATAAAAACTATTACAATATTAACATAAGTATTAAACGTATCAACATTACAAATTACAAAATAAATAAAATTAAGTAGACTAGGGATGATACTGATACCAGTAGGGGTTCCATGCATAACCATAGGTGCTATAAAATGCTTCGGCTGGGTTATACATAGGATACGGTGGTTGAATCTCTATAGACCAGGGAGGGAATATGGGTGATGGAGTAGGAATATAGTTTCTACCTATATGTTGGCAATAAACTATGATTTGGTTTTGATGAACCAATCTTCAAATGCTCTATGTCTAGCATTTTCATACTCTTGTGAAGCTATAAACCTTTGCATTTCTGCCATTTCATTTCCCCCTCCTACATTACCTTGCTGTTGGTTTCTCTCAACCTGTGGATGTCTACCATGGTATTGTACTGCGGCGTTATTTCACCTCTTCAAAACTTTCGCACCATGGTATACATTTAAACCTATTGTATCGCGGGGTTCTGGTTCTTCGACTAATAATCCCCCCCGACTTATATCCACACCGAGATATTCAGCAATCAAAGTAATAAATATACCACCTCCTATTATGCTATGTGGTCTCATCCCCCTAACCATAGCTGATAAATAATAACCCACACAATAAGGTATACTTACAGCGCTTTGTGGGTCTCGAATACACATATGGTAAAACAAATCCTGTTCATTTACCTTTTCCTTATTCTTACCTCTTTGTGTAATCGAATTAGCTAAAAACCTATGAATTACTCTTAACTCTGCTCTATCTATATCCAAATAAGAGTAATTTCCCCCTTTGAATCGGTGATGGCTTGTCATTTGACTCCATACACCATGTGTATCAAAATTTTCATCTATCTTTCTACCATTTAGTATCAACCCTCTACAATCGGCAGATGCTAACTCCTCAGGCGTATATATACGTAAAGCCTGAGCCATTTCTAGTAAAGACATGTGGCGCATCAAACCTCCTAACAAAAATCTAATAAAAGATCGATCGGTTAAACTAGCTACCCGATCATTTAATTATATACTACACAACAATTCTTCACACCATACTTTATATACAGGTCTACGCATGGTGAATAAACGTACCCAGTCGTTAAAAGTAGAATTACCATACCTGTGTGCAAGTAATTCCCTAATTGGCCCGGCCAATTCTACAGCTTCTAATGGTCCCCATTCTATGACCCTAGGTACCTCAACAACTTTAGAATGAAGAGTATGCAAACCCCTTTGGTATTTTGGATAATCTATCCAAAGTCTATCAAATCTCAGGTTCGGGTGCAAATCTTCCAAGTGCATATCAGAAAATGTCATGACTGGATGAGGTATATCTTGTTTGTAGTAGTTATCCACCTCTTGTTGTTCCACATTCTCAGCAGGAGCATTGCGAGTTTGGGATGAAGATTCACCCCTTTCAGTCTGCAAAACACATCAAACACAATTTTTGTGCATCCAAATATGCATTAGTGTCAGCAAAATCATCAATCAAAATAATTACAATGACATGATCAATTTATATCAAACTTAAGCTCATTTTCATATTTTCATCAAATCTACACTTTTTCAAATAAGCATATACGAAAATGTTCGCCAAGTTCATAAGCATTCAACTCAAATAACATGTCAAAATAATCATTACTAGCAATTAAACAAGTTTCAAATGGCATTATCTCTCAAAAATCAAGTTCATGAATTTTAGACTTGAAAAAAGTCCACTTTAATTCTCAAAATCATGTTTAGGCTCAAAGTTTGGATCATTTAACTACCTAAACATGTTACACTACTTAATTTAGCAACAATTCATGACAAAAATCGGCCATAACCTGTTTATATCAAAAAGCCCCAAATTTGCTCAAGAACACAAACCCTAGATTACTCAAAATTTGAAGTTTAAGGCTTCTAATCATGTTAAATAGCATCAATCTAGGTTATACAAGCATAATACATAAGCAATTGAAGCATAATTACACTAAAAAGCATCAAAATCGAATTGGGTATAAAATTGCTCAAGAACACTAATTTCCGGATTAAATGGTGTTTAGGTGTAGAAATTTACCGTTTTTCTTGAGTAATTCTTTGATAGCATCCTTCTTAACATGATTTTAGTAAAAGATTTGATGATTAACGGTTAAAAATTGTGATTTTGGGGGTGTTTTCTCGGGTTTTTTCGGGTTTA
The DNA here is from genome assembly GCF_046630445.1 of Rutidosis leptorrhynchoides. NCBI lineage: Eukaryota > Viridiplantae > Streptophyta > Magnoliopsida > Asterales > Asteraceae > Rutidosis > Rutidosis leptorrhynchoides. The sequence goes on from NC_092336.1 coordinate 279,498,976, forward strand.
TTTTCGCTGTATGTTTGAGTTGTGGTGTGGACTGATCAGTTCAGCTCGATTTTATTTTTTTCTGTATTTTGGTCCTCCCGCGAGTCGCGGGGTTTGGTAGCCTCAAACACCGTGAGTCGCGGTGTTTGGTTTTTTTTTTTTTTTTTATATAAAATCTTAAGTTAATAAACAAATATAAAATAAATTTAAAATTTTGTTTTCCTTTGTTGTTTAGGACGAGGTCGTTTTGGATCGATGTCCTAGTCCGTCCTTCGACAAAATTTTAAAATTTGTCTTTTTCAAGCGATTGTTTTTAAAGCTTAGATTTTTGGATTTTTTTTTAATGTTTTTGGCATACTTTAATTCAATAAGATTAAAAATAATGATAATAAAAGTTCTCGTCCCTCCCTTGGTTAAAGCAATTTCGGTTCAGAGACCTAGTCTTCAACTTACGACGAATTTTAAAAATCATATTTTTAACTTAGCGAAATAAAGTAAATTTTTGTTTTTAAATTCACACAACTTAAATTTAAAATGCATAAAATTCAAAATTAATATTAAAAATTCATACCAAACTTAAATTTAAAAATTCATAAAAATAAAATTCACACCAAACTTAATTTAAATTTTTATATTATAAATTCACACCAAACTTATATTAAATTTTTATATTATAAATTCACACCAAACTTATATTAATTTTTAGAATATTTACAATTTTAAATATATTGATTTTACAAAGTGTATAATATTAATTTAAAATTTATATATTAATTTTAAAAACATGGTAAAAATAAAATTAAAAATCTTTTTGGCTTTTTATCCCACTTTAATCAATCAAATATTATCAAAAATATACGCCCCTCTTTTCGGTAAAGTAATTTCGGTTCCATGACCTAATTTAACTCATGATGAATTTTTGAAATATTTTGGGTTGATTGATTAAAGATATTTATACCTTAAGAATAAACGTTAAATTTCGCAGTGATGTAATAAATTTTTGAATGATATCAATAATTTCGGTCGCCAAACCTAATTTTATTCAATACCAATTTAATACTTTTTAGCGAACAAATTAGCGTTTATTATCAAAAGGTTAAAAAAAATTAAAAATAAAAACTGTACAGACTTACCTGTGAGATAGTATTTTTAGTTATACGATCTATCTCATTCATAAGATAGTCGGTTTAATTGGTTTTCCATGGCAACATAGGCGTAACTTCGAGCATTCAGTGTTTTTTCTTCTAAACATATGAACGGTCCGTCTCTGCATAAAGTAACAAATTCGGTATTTGAATAGGTTTGATTATTTGAACATTTACCTCCATGTGACCATTTTCCGCATTTGTGACATCTTTCTAGGTGTCGTGCTCTTCTTTTCGCTGCGGATTTTGATTTTCCTTTACCAAATTGTAACTTATTATCTTCGCATCTGGATTCTTTTCTTACTCCGTCCAATCTTTCTCTGATTACTGATACTATTTCACTTGGTAGTGTGTCATTATTACGTTTAGTGATCAAAGCGTGTAGCATTAGACCATGGTTTTGTTCACAGGCAGTCTTCATTTTGTAAAAACCTAAAAAAAATAAAAATTCAGAATGGAGGGAGAAGACTAGTTCTTTAGGGTCTGCTAGGGAAAGACCATTCGGGTTCCATTTTCTAGAACTACACAAAAACAGACAATCTAACTCTAACAGAAATACATATTATCCTTTAAAGACTTGATTCTCCCCACACTTAGTTAGCTTTGGTGTCGAAATTGTGATTAACTTCGTTGTCGACTTCCATCGGACTATCTATGTAGTGTTTAACTCTGTGACCATTAACTTTAAATTCAATCCCATTTGAATTTTTCAATTCTACTGTTCTGTATGGAAAAACTCTTTTAACTATGAATGGTCCAGACCATCTTGATTTCAATTTTCCAGGAAATAGCTTGAATCGTGAATTGAAAAGAAGAACTCTGTCTCCTTCCTTAAATTCTTTTGAAGTTCTGATTCTTTTATCATGCCATTTCTTCGTTCTTTCCTTATAGATCAACGAATTTTCGTATGCTTCATGTCTTAATTCTTCTAATTCGTTTAATTGATTTAATCGTAGACGTCCAGCTTCATGTAAATCAAGATTACATGTCTTCAAAGCCCAAAATGCTTTGTGTTCAATTTCTACTGGAAGATGACATGCTTTTCCATAAACAAGTCTAAAAGGTGTGGTTCCAATTGGAGTTTTGTAGGCTGTTCTAAAAGCCCAGAGTGCATCCTCCAATTTAATGGACCATTCCTTCGGATTTGATCCTACGGTTTTCTCTAGAATACGTTTTAAAGCTCGGTTGGTATTTTCAACTTGTCCACTTGTTTGTGGATGATAAGCAGTGGAGATTTTATGAGTTACTCCATATCTTTTAAAAACTTTTTCAAGTTGATTATTACAGAAATGAGTTCCCCGATCACTTATTAAAGCTTTCGGTGTTCCTAACCTTCCAAAAAGATGTTTTAAAAAATTGACTACAACACGTGCATCGTTAGTTGGGAGAGCTTGTGCTTCCGCCCATTTAGATACATAATCAATGGCTACGAGAATATAGAGATTATTATGAGATTTTGGAAATGAACCCATAAAGTCAATACCCCAAATGTCAAATACTTCACATACTTGGATGACATTTTGTGGCATTTCATCACGTTGACTTATTTTTCCGGCCCTTTGACAAGCATCACAGGATTTGCAAAGAAGGTGTGCGTCTTTGTAAATTGTAGGCCAATAGAATCCAGCATCATAAACTTTTCTTGCTGTTAGTTGAGGCCCATAATGCCCTCCTGTTGGTCCTGTGTGACAATGGTTTAATATTTTACTGGCTTCATCTCCGAATACACATCGGCGTATTATTCCATCTGGACAACTTTTAAACAAATGTGGATCTTCCCAGAAATAGTGTTTTATATCACTGAAGAATTTTTTTCGTTTTTGGTACGATAATCCTTTTTCAAGGAATCCACAAACTAAGTAATTTGCATAGTCTGCAAACCATGGAATTTCTTTATAATCTATCTTCAATAGATATTCATCAGGAAAGTTGTCTTGTATGGCCGATTCATTTAGAACTTCTAATGCGGGATTTTCAAGTCGAGAAAGATGATCAGCGGCGAGATTTTCTGCTCCTCTTTTATCTCGGATTTCAATATCGAACTCTTGTAAGAGTAAGATCCAACGGATTAATCTTGGTTTAGCATCTTGTTTCGAAAATAGGTATCTAAGAGCAGAATGGTCGGTATAAACCACCGTTTTTGCTAGAACGAGATATGATCGAAATTTGTCAAAAGCAAAGACAATAGCAAGGAGTTCTTTTTCAGTAGTTGTATAGTTCGTTTGTGCTCCTTGTAACGTCTTACTAGCATAATATATAGGTTGAAATCGTTTTTCAATGCTTTGTCCTAAAACGGCTCCCATTGCAAAAACGGCTCCCATTGCAAAATCGCTTGCATCGCACATTAGTTTAAATGGTAGATTCCAATTTGGTGTTATCATGATCGGCGCATTAGTGAGTTTCTCTTTAAGAATATTAAAAGATTTGATACATTCATCTGAAAAGATGAATGGAGCATCCTTTTCTAGGAGTTTATTCATAGGAGTGGCAATTTTAGAAAAATCTTTTATGAAACGTCGGTAAAAACCGGCATGCCCTAGAAAACTCCTAACTCCTCTAACATTGGTGAGATGTGAAAGTTTAGCAATTACATCTACTTTAGCTCTATCCACTTCAATTCCTTCTTTTGAAATTTTATGTCCAAGAACGATGCCTTCTTTAACCATGAAATGGCATTTCTCCCAATTAAGTACTAGATTTGATTGTTCGCATCTAATAAGCATTCGTTCCAGATTAGCTAGACATGATTCAAATGTATCACCGAAGACTGAAAAGTCATCCATGAAAACTTCCATGCATTCTTCTATCATGTCATGAAAAATCGCCATCATACACCTTTGAAAGGTTGCAGGGGGGTTGCAAAGTCCAAATCGCATGCGTTTGTAAGAAAAAGTACCATAAGGGCACGTGAATGTGGTTTTCTCTTGATCTTCAGGTGCTATTGGAATTTGAAAATATCCGGAAAATCCATCTAGAACACAATAGTAACTATTTCCGGCTAATCTTTCCAACATTTGATCAATGAAAGGTAAGGGAAAGTGATCTTTTCTGGTGGCGTCATTTAATTTTCTATAATCAATACACACACGCCATCCTGTTACAGTCCTAGTAGGAATAAGCTCATTTTTCTCATTTGTAATGACAGTCATGCCACCCTTCTTAGGCACGCATTGAACTGGGCTTACCCATGGACTATCAGAGATTGGATATATCAAACCTGCATCTAGCAGTTTAATAATCTCTTTCTTAACTACATCTTGCATATTAGGATTTAGTCTTCATTGGTGTTGCACATACATTTTATGACCTTCTTCCATAAGGATTTTATGTGTGCAATACGAAGGACTTATTCCTTTAATATCATGAATCTTCCATGCAATGGCTGGTTTATGAGCTTTCAACACAGAAATGAGTTGTGATTTCTCATTTTCAGTAAGAGAAGACGATATTATTACAGGTAATTCAGATTCACCATGTAAATAAGCGTATTCCAAATGGTTTGGAAGTGGCTTTAACTCTAATTTCTGAGGTTCTTCTATTGATGATTTATATCGATATCTGTCTTCTTCTTTTAGCATTTGAATTTCTTCTGTTGTTGGTTCATATCCATTAGCTATAAGTGTAGCTAACATTTCAACTTCATCAATTGGTTCATTACCTTCTCCTAAAGAACATTCTCATGTTCCTTGTAATTCTGGAAATTCTTCTAATAATTCTGCATGTGCATCTATAGTTTGAATATAATAACATGTATCATCTGAAGATTGCGGTTGTTGCATTGCTTTATCAACTGAAAAGGTAACACTCTCGTCCTCTATACTTAGGGTCAGTTTCTTACCGAATACGTCTATCATTGCTTTAGCCGTGTTTAAGAATGGTCTTCCTAATATGAGAAGAACTTGAGAATCTTCTTCCATGTCCAGAACAACAAAATCTACTGGAAATACTAAAGTACCAACTTTAACTAGCATGTTCTCCATTATCCCTCTAGGATATTTTATTGATCGATCAGCTAGTTGTATACTTATTCTAGTTGGTTTCAATTCTCCAAGGTCTAGTTTAGCGTATAGTGAATACGGCATTAAATTTATACTAGCACCTAAGTCTGCCAATGCTTCTATTGAACTAAGACTACCCAGAAAACATGGAATTGTGAAACTTCCTGGATCAGATAGTTTTTCTGGTATCTTATTCAACAGTACTGCTGAACAATTAGCATTCATAGTAACGGCCGAGAGTTCTTCCATTTTCTTTCTATTCGTGATCAGATCTTTCAAGAATTTAGCATATCTAGGCATTCCTGAAATCACATCAATGAAAGGAAGATTTACATTTATCTGTTTAAACATATCCAAGAATTTGGATTGCTCTGCTTCAAGTTTCTCTTTCTTCATTTTACTCGGGTAAGGAAGTGGTGTTTGGTATGGTTTAACATAAGGTTTAACCTTAACTGTGTTATCTTCATTAACCTTTTCAACTACCGGTTCTTTTTCCTTATCTTGTTCAGGTTGTGGTTCTTGTGGAGTAGGAATAGCTTCATCAGAAGTTACAAGTATTTCAGGTGGTTTAAGTGTTGTACCACTTCTTGTGGTAATGGCTTTAGCTGTTTCATTCTGGGGGTTAGCATTTGTATCACTAGGTAGACTTCCCGATTTTCTTTCACCTATTAACCTTGCTAGGTTACTTACTTCTTGTTCCAGATTTTGAATAGAAGCTTGTTGATTTCTAAATGCTTGAGCATTTTGTTCATTAGTTTGTTTCTGAGATGTGAAAAACTGCGTTTGAGTTTCAACTAGCTTCGTCATCATATCTTCTAAATTCGGCTTTTTATCATCGGTTTGTTGTGGTGGTTTGTTTTGAAAATTAGGTCTTTGCTGGTTGTAAGTATTATTGGATACTTGTTGATTGCTAGGACCTTGTTGGTTGTTGTATGGAATATTTCGGTTATAATTCTGGTTTTGATTGTAAATCGGTCTTGGCGGTTGATAATTATTCTGATAATTATTTCCAGGCCTTTGATTTAGATATGAAACATTCTCTCTTTGTTCCATTGTTAATTCAATACTGAGACAATATTTTGTCAAATGTGGTCCTCCACACTGCTCACAACTAATTCGTATTGAGTGAATATCTTTAGTCATCTTTTCCATTCGTCTCTCGACAGCATCTATCTTTGCGGAAATGGAATCTAAGTCATGGCTAGAATTGGCTCTAGCTGCTTTAGATGATCTAACGATATCTTTTTCTTGGTGCCACTCATGTGAGTGGGAAGCAGTGTTATCAATAATTTTGTAAGCATCAGTTTCGGTTTTCTTCATAATAGAACCACCAGCTGCTATATCTATGTCTTTTCTTGTAGTGATGTCGCATCCTTGGTAGAATATTTGTACTATTTGACAGGTATCTAAACCATGTTGCGGACATCCTCTCAATAACTTTCCAAATCTTGTCCAAGCCTTTTATAGAGTTTCATTTGGCTTCTGTGTGAATGTAACAATTTCTCCTTGAAGTCTTACGGCTTTAGATGCAGGAAAGAATTGTTTAAGAAATTTTTCAACTAAAACATCCCATGTATCGATCGCCCCTTCAGGTAACGATTCCAACCAATCTTTGGCTTCTCCCTTTAAAGTCCAGGGAAATAACATGAGATATATCTGTTCATCCTCTACTTCTCGGATTTTAAATAGTGTGCAGATCCTATTAAAGGTACGTAAATGTTCGTTTGGATCTTCCTTCGGCGCACCACTAAATTGGCATTGATTAGTCACCATGTGTAGAATTTGTCCTTTGATTTCATAATCTGGCGCATTAATGTCTGGATGAGTAATTGCGTGACCTTGGCCAGTGCGTTTAGCTCTCATTCAGTCTTCCATACTTAAAGGTTCCAGATTCTCCATAATTGTATTTGTTGAATCGGAATCACTAGAGGATTCTGATTTAATGGTTCGTTCCTCAACAATCTCTGTTTGAATGATTGGTGGTTCCGGAGGAAAATTTAATGGTTCAGTATCTATGAATCGTCCCTGAATATTCTCTGGATTCTCAATTGTGAGGTCGGGTTTAAAAAATGGATTATAGGAAATTTGAACTGGAGTACTTGGTCGACTGGATGACGATTCTAAAGAAAAATCAATGGCAGTAATATTTGCTAAATGTCTTGATCTAGTTACAGGTGGTGAACGTACAAAAGGTGGTGAACGTCTTGCTCGGTGCATTCACTGAATATCCTATTAGTTTTTAAAAGGAAAGAAAAATTATAATAAGTTATCCAATCAATAGACTTTTCTGATTTTGCCCACGTTTCGAATAGCCAAAAGATGCAGCAGAGGGGCAGGATTCGTTTGTTCTCAATATAATTGAGGACTGTTTGGCTCCAATAACCCGGTCCACATACAAATCCAACTATTACTACGAACCAGAAAATTTTGATGTCTATCAATTTAACCACTTAAAATAAATTTTCGTAATTTTAAGAAATTTAGATAAGAAGTAGAATAAAAATCTATGTCCTAAAACTAGAATAGCGAGAAATAAGAAAGAAAAAGAGTTCGTCGAAAAAGGTCGAAAAAGAAAAATGGTTGAAAAATAAAAGGTGACGGAAAAATAAAAGAAACTTATAACACTTAAAACACTTGACTAACCTAACCTTATTACTACAACTAACTTAAAATTATAATCGCAAATTGAGATTACTAATTGGAATGATAATTGATACATAGGTAAAAGTCGTCTAAAAATATTAAAGCTTACAGGAAAAACTAAATCCCAAATGGAAATAAAAGAAACTAAAACTTAAATAGGCGTCGCAAAAATCTAAAGTACCTAAATCTTAGTCTAAAGAAAAAGCACTTAAGGAATTCTATGGCAAAGCCTAAAAATCTAGAAGTAAAAATAACTATGGCAAAAACTAAGTTTAAAACTAAATATGAGCTAAAAATACAAATATTACGCTAAAACGATTAAAAAGGGACAAAATATAAAAATAAACTAAAAGTTGTAAAAAGTACAATTTTTATAAAAATATTATTTTTATATTATTTATTTTATAAAACTATTAATTTATATATATAATAAAACTAATTAAAATTTAAAATACAATTTAATTTAAAAACTTAAACTAATTATATTAATAATTAAGTAATTAGGTTTTATTAATAATAATAATTTATAATTACCCGTAATAAATGCTGATTAGGGTTTCTGTCGGTGTCAGGGTGGCTCCGCGAGTTGCGGTATTCCAAGCAGCAAACTCCGCGAGTCGCGGGGTTCCAATTTTCAACTCAGGTACAGTTTAAAATTTGACGCGTTTTTTTTATTTATTTTATTTTATATTTTTTTTCTGTTTTCTGTTTTAAAATCTAAAATATTTATATAATAAAAACTTATATTTTTATAAAATAAAAATAAAGAAACTTTATAAAACTTAAATATTTAATAAAATCTTAAAAATATATAAATTTTTGTTTTTCTTTTTATATTTTTGAATAATTAAAAACGTATTTTTACAAAAGTGAATTTTAATAAAAGTAAGCTAAAAATAAAAATTTTTTTTTTTATGTAGCGTTGCGCTTCCGGCTTTTAAGCTAGATTGTTCCCCGGCAGCGGCGCCAAAAATAACTTGATGTTATGCGAGGTGTATATAAAATAGCTTTATATTTTAGCAGGAAATACTATTAAATACGATACAATTTTACACAAGATATTTATTTATTTATAGAATGGATATACTTAAACCTTGCTACAACACTTATAGGCAGTGTACCTAATCGTACAGTAGTGTAGTTTTTAGTAAGTCCGGTTCGTTCCACAGGGAAAATCTTTAAACAAAGCTTAACGCTATATTAGTTTACTTTTATAAAAATACAAATATATATATAAGTAATATTATTATTATAAAGGGGGGTTTTTACCGTTTAATGACCGGTTTGTCGATTTTAAAACTTTAGTCGCAGTTAAAACCAAATGTAAAATAATAAATAAATACAAGACTTAATTTAAAGCGTAAAGTAAATAACGATAATGAAATTGCGAATAATAAAAGTGCGATAAAATAAACTTGCGATAATTAAAAAGTACGATAATTAAAAGTGCAATTAAATACAATAACAATAAAAATGCGATAATTAGAAGTGCATTTAAATATAAAATAAAGGAAATTAAATATGAAATAAAAGAATTATGCTTATTTAAACTTCCGTAACCATGATGTTTGACGTGTTGATTTTAGTTTTATGCCCATGGGTTGATTGTCCTTTGTCCTGGATTATTTAATATGTCCGTCTGGTTTTTGTCAATAACAGTCCATCAGTCATAAATATAAAGTGCGAGTGTCCTCGTCAAATTATCCTTATACCCGAAGTTAAATATTCCAACTAATTGGAGACTTAAACTGTAACAAGGTTTTATTACTTTGTTTAATAATTACACCAGAATGTCGACTGAGTGTAACCCAAGGTTTTAATACTTTGTTATCAATTATGCCAAGTGTCCTTGTACATAATTTAACTACTGTTTTAATAATTCTAGTGGCTATTAATCCATTCTCGTGTCCGGTTAAATGAACGATTATTTGTACATATAAATACCCCGCCCATCGTGTCCGATCGAGTGTATATGGTAATTTATAGGGACGCCCAATTGTAAATCTTTATATTAACATTAACAAACTATCATTTAGTTAAACAAATATAAAGCCCATTAATAGCCCATAGTCTAATTTCCACAAGTGTCGTTCTTTTGTCCAAACCCCAATTATGGTACAAAGCCCAATTACCCAATTTTAGTAATTAGCCCAACATCATGATTACTTCGAATTAAATAAGCATAATAATAACTTAGCTACGAGACATTAATGTAAAAAGGTTGAACATAACTTACAATGATTAAAAATAGCGTAGCGTTACACGGACAGAATTTCGACTTACACCCTTACAATATTCGCTAACATACCCTTATTATTAGGATTAAAATTAAAATTAAAATTAAAATATAAATTATAAATATAAATATAACGTATATAGATGGATGGATATTTTTTTATGAAAAATTGATCAGAATTCGTTGGGCTTTATAGGGAGTTTCAGTTTTTGGGGCTCCGCGACTCGCGGCCTTTTTGCTCTTCAAACTCCGCGAGTCGCGGAGTTTGTAATTACAGCTCACTCCATTTTGGCTCTTTGTTTACCGACGGTTTATTATATAAATATAATATATATATATAATTTATATAATTAATTATATATTATATTATATTTATATACATAGTTAACTTGTAATTTTTAGTCCGTTGCGTCGAGCGTTGAGAGTTGACTCTGGTCCTGGTTCCAGATTTTCGAACGTCCTTGCGTACAATTTAATATCTTGTACTTTGCGTTTTGAATCTTGTACTCTTGTAATTTCGAGATGTTTCTTATCAATAATTGGAACCTCTTTGATTGTATTTTGTACTTTTGAGCTTTTTGGTCGTTTGCGTCTTCAATTCGTCGAATCTGTCTTTTGTCTTCACCTTTTAATATTTAAACGAATATCACTTTTAAATACAACAATTGCAACTAAAAGCTTGTCTTTCTTGAGGAATAATGCTATGAAATATATGTTCGTTTTTAGCATTATCAGGAATCTATTTACTTCTACAATACTCTTGGTTTTATAGTGTTTTTAGTTCTCCCGTGTCTTTATATTGCAATATGTATCGATATATACGGTTTATAATTTATGGGTTGTTGTTGGGTTTTATATCTCCTCTTATATTTCGATGTCTCTGATTATGTCTTTCTATAATCATTGATATCCACAGTTAATGCTCTCTCCTATTTGCTGTGATTTATACTCCCATTTCTATTTCGGAGCTTCATGCTTTTGTTTTCTTCTTCCCGACTTCAAGTCAAGCGAATAATGGTCCAGAATTCGTAGGTATAGAGTTTCGAATGAGCATGACTAATGTTCTAAGAGAGAAGTTGTAATAGCAGGATCTTGATTGGTTAAATTACCAGAATTTAAGAGAAAAGATAGAACTATCAGGGAGATATGTTCTTGATATGTTTGGAGATTAGGTAGAATGTAAGAGTCGTGTAACATGGCACATGATGACGTTATGGTCTGTGAATCATCACATTCCATTAGAAACTCAGCATGACTTACTGTAATATAATCACGTTGATCAAGTGTCATTATATTATACTAACTCATGCTTCAATTCCCAACACTACTTTAAAAACATTCATATTTTAATTTCGAATTTTTTCAGAATTTAGAAACTAAAACAGTTTCCTTTATGAAATAACATAGATATCGTGAAGAGATAAATGATTTTAGATAAGAATACTTATGAAAATACCTTCAGAAATATCGAGGATATTTATAATGAAAGATACGATGATATCTTAGAATTTCTAATATCGATGGATGATGAAAAAAATTTGTCCGTAAAGGTTTAGAGTCATGAATAAGGTATTCATTAATGACTTCAGCAGATACTGAATCGTTTGAATTCTTTGAAGGCAGGTTTAGTCCTTGTGATTTGTCTACAGCCTCCTTCATGGTTTGCTCTATCCGTTTTTCAGTACCAAATTTTCTCATCTTCTGAGCTTCTTCAATCACTATTCTTTATCATCAAACTTTCGACTGTTAAGGTCGTTTACAGTTTTTGCTGCTTCCTTCAACTTTTTCAACATTCAAAGTATTGATTCGTAGACTAGTTATTTTTCAGAATTTCAGAATGAAAGCTCATAATTCTAAGAGATGAATGTTATATGTATGATGTTCTAGTACAGTTTTGAATTCAAAGTATGGCATTTGAAAGATGTAAGAGTCTAAGAGTGATATTTTCTGTTAAATCTTGGCTTGGATTCTGATTTTTCAAAATCAGAATATGTAATCAAATTTGTATGCGAATGGTTGTTTTGATTTCTAGGAAAGAATGTATCTCGTTGTGAAAGTAGTGAGTATAGTTGATAATTTGTTGAATCAGAATCGAAGAATGTAACATATTAATTGTGAATTTATATATCTTTCGGGTATTACCTACCCGTTAAAAGTTTCACAAGTAATATTTTGTACCAGAGAATTTTATTACAGTCTTTATGAAAATATATGTATGTATATTTTCTTCAGATGTAATACAAATTTAATGCGTTAATATCATATTAAACTCATTTGATTTTTGGCTGGATTAGAAATGAATAATCTCTAAAACATTAAAGATTTAATAATCTTCGCGAAGTATTTCACTAATTTAATCAATACTTCGTTATTTAGTTTTATTGATATTTCCTCAGTGAATCATGTTGGTGCTCATGGAACTCTTGCTAACTTCGCAAGATACGAATGATGTTTTCTAGAAAGTTTCGAATACATCGAAGATGAAAGTGTAAAATTAAACATATAATTGAATAATATACTTAGTTTATTATGAAATGGAATTTATTGAGTTGAAACGGAGATTGTGATTAACGAAGGATGTACATCATAGCATATCAGTAACATTAACTAACCGAGTAGTACCTACTAGTTAAGATTCACACGTAATAGCTTAGTACGAAAAGATTTATTTTGATCTCAAAATTCATATATATGTAAAATATACATATAATTTCTTCAGAGGGAATGAGTTAATACTTCATAACTCATTGATACGATATACGCGTTGTTGATTAGTGATGATGTTTGCGGTGATTATGGATCTGGTGGAGCTTGTGATGTTGTAGATGCTGCTGATGCTGACGATGCTGACGGTACTGATGGTGCTGGTGAAGCTGACGGTACAGTTGATGCTGCTGGTAAAATAGATCTAGCTTGTAAATTGTGCACCATTCCGATCAGGGTTTTATTTCATCATTTCTATTCGCTCACTCATCTGGTTTACAATTAGAAAGTAATCTCTAAAACTTTTAGAAACTACATATTCTCTGCAGAATATTTCTTCGATGAATTTATGAATCAATACTTCATCGTTTGTTGTTGTTGGTATTCCTTGGTATCTAAGGTGCGTATGATGTTGATGTTCGAGGTACAGATTGTGATGTTGAGGTGTGGGATGCGGATGTTGTTGTTGGTGGTGGTAATGATACTGTTGGTGTTGATGATGGTGGTACTGTTGATGCCGGTGATGCTGCTGGTGCTTGTAACCTTTGCACCATATTTTCCAAAGCCAAAAATCGAGCGCGAAGCTCGTTGACTTCTGCTACTACACTAGGATGATTGTCGGTTTGGACGAGCGGATGAATAAGATCTAGAATTTGAGATAGTATATAATCATGACGAGATACTCTGGAGATGAGAGAGAAAATGGTACTACGAACAGGTTCGCCGGTAAGTGCTTCAGGTTCCTCGCCAAGAGGGGAATGTGGTGGATGGAAGGGATCACCTTCTTCTTATCTCCAATGATTAAGTAGACTATGAACCCATCCCCAATTCATCCAGAATAGATGATGGCTAATTGGTTGATCCATTCCGGTCACACTGCTTTCGGAGCTCGAGTGAAAATCTATATCGGAATAGCTTTCGGAATCTAAGGAATTTGAACTAGATACAGGATCCATTTTGTGTAATCAAGGAAAAGATTTTTGGAATGAAATAGATTATAGGACTAATTTGGTATTCCTCAATACATAGTTTACATATGTATTTATAATACCAGAATCCGATAAGTTACGGAGGATTTTACGGAAGATGTCAGGCAAAGTTTACTGTAATAGATATGCCAAGATATGAATTTTGTCTATACACTATCTATGCAATCAATACAGTAAGACACGTTTAGACTTAAGATGATAGACAGGTAATTTCTGACAAGAAATGATAAGCAAAACTCGGAAAAAACAGATACGGTCATAGTCCAGACTCACTAATGCATCCTAACTATTACTAGTTAAACACACTAATGCAAATTCTGGTTCCCTATGACTTCAAGCTCTGATACCAACTGTGATGGCCCGTCCAAATCCATTTGGACGAATACATCATTCATTGATTTCACAGTGAGGTAATGACCTCTACATTACACGTTTCGTAAACATTGCATTCTTTTGAAAAGGCACACCATAATTGAATATCAAATTCCAAGGTTTTTGACATTTGATGATTTCTACATATAGACAATCACCGTAAATAATAGTTTACGATACTACATCTGTTGATAATGCAGTCAAAATAAGATACAAGGTGATGATTTTGTGAATACAACATTTTCTCGAATAAAGCATGTATGACTCCATGTACATAGCTTGTATAAGGTATAAGCAAACAGCGGAAGACTTCTAAGAACCTGAGAATAAACATGCTTAAAAGTGTCAACACAAAGGTTGGTGAGTTCATAGTTTTAATGTTGCGCATAATCTGTATATATATAAAGGTGGATCACAAGATTTCAGTTGTTTCATCCAGAAATGTTTATCAAAATATTCTACAAGATTGAGCACCTTGGTAACTAAACTTTAACGTATATATAATAAGTACCCCTGTTTTAACATACATGCAACCAACATGTACAATACACGCCAACCAACGTGTACTAAACTCAAATAGCATACATCTATTTTATAGTTCTGGCTAGGGTTTCTATACCTGGAACAGGCGGGGATGTCACGCCCTATGGATCCATATACAACTACTCGCGCCCACCAGTTCTTATAACTGGCAGTTACTAGTTACCAAAGCTAAGGGATTTTTGGTTCAAACTCAGTGAAGAATTTAGTATGTACTTGTATCCATTGCATTTAAAATAAAGTGCATGTATTCTCAGCCCAAAAATATAGATTGCAAAAGCAATTAAAAATGGAGCTATAAACTCACCTTAGCAGCACATAAGGTCATTCACCGAAATGTGATCGAAACTCAAAATGCAAAATAACCGAAGATCTCAACCTAGAGAACATATGTTGGTCAATACATGTCCAACAAGCTAGGTCGGGTCATAGTGTATCACAATCCTAATACTCGAGACTGAAATGACCTGTTCATATACATTATAAACGATTCACAATAGTTGATTACATCGCGAGGTATTTGACCTCTATATGATACATTTTACAAACATTGCATTCATTTTTTAAAGACAAACTTTCTTTTCATCTAAAGTTGACGGCATGCATACCATTTCATAATACATCCAACTATAATTGACTTAATAATAATCTTGATGAACTAAATGATTCGAATGCAACGTCTTTCGAAATATGCCCTGAATGACTCCAAGTAATATCTTTAAAATGAGCTAATGCACAACGGAAGATATCTTTAATACCTGAGAATAAACATGCTTTAAAGTGTCAACCAAAAGGTTAGTGAGTTCATTAGTTTATCATAATCTATCAATTCCATAATTTTAATAGACCACAAGATTCTCATTTCTCATAAATATCATTACACTCGCAAGTGTATAAAATTCATTCGTATGATGAACACCTGGTAACCGACATTAACATAATGCATATAGAAGTACTAAAGCAAGTATGCCATAATATTGGCAATTTCAATCACCATTTAAATCGAAGTACTAAAGCATTCCAAATTACAGAATGGGGTTTGTTAGGCCCATAGATCTATCTTTAGGATTCGCGTCAATTATGGGCCATTTCCTAATTCTTAGTTTACCAGACTTGAAGGGGTGATATTCGGTTTAATAATCCAACCATACAATGTAGTTTTAAGTACTTGTGTCTATTTTGTAAAACAGTCATAAAAGCAGCGCATGTATTCTCAGTCCCAAAAATATATATTGCAAAAGCATTTAAAAAGGGAGCAAATGAAACTCACCATACTGTATTTTGTAGTAAAAATACATATGACGTCATTGAAAAAGTGCAAGGTTGGCCTTGGATTCACGAACCTATATTAATTATATATATTTATATGTTTGATCAATATATGTCTAACAATTTAGGTCAAGTCGTAGTATATCACAATCCTAATGCTCGAGACTAAATATGCAAAAGTCAACGAAAGTCATATTGACCAAAATGTCTTCCAAAATTTATACATGATAATTATATAGTTTAAATATAGTCGTTTTATATATTTAACTATTTTTAACAGATTTTATTAAAGTAAATAATATAGTTCTTTTATTAATAAATAAAATTTTATATTAAAATTTATATAATAAAAATATACTTTTATATATCTTAAGTAATAAAATTTATAAAGTTCATTTAATATCATAAAAATAATATGATAGGTATTATTAATGTAATTGTATTATACGTAGTAAAATATCTTTGTATCACATATTTATTTGATAAAATAATATTGATAATAATAATAATAAGTAAAAGTTGTATTATTTTGTAATAATTATTATTATTCTACTAATAAAAATAACAATAATTATATTTTCTAAAAATGGTAAAATGATAATTTTTATTAATAATAGTACTAAAATGATAATAATAATGATGTTTCATATTAACAATGATATTTTTATTAAAAATAATAATTTTAGTAAAAATGATAGTTTTAATTTTAATAATACTTTTAATAATAATAATAGTAAAATAATGAAAACGATATTTTTCCTTTAAATCAATATCTTACGATATCTTAATTTCATCATGATACTCATACTCATTATTTCCTAATCGCTTCGTTTAATAGCTTTTAGTCGTCTTTTATATCACGTTCATATTAATAATAATAATAGTAATCATAATAATTAGATGTTTTTAATTATAATAATACTAATAATAATAATATTAATGATAATACTAATAACTATTTGAATGATGATGATAATAATAATAATAATAATAATAATAATAATAATAATAATAATAATCATCTTAACGATAATAATAATAATAAAAATAACAATAATATCTTTTATTAATAACGACAATGATAATAATAATAATAATAATAATAATAATAATAATAATAATAATTAGATTATAACGACGATAATAACGACGATAATAATAATCATTTTTACAAAAATTCAATTGACTATAACTTCTAAACCGTTCATCGAAACCATTCGATATCTAAATGAAAAGTTCTCAATTTTTTGCTAGCTTTCCAACGACATGCATATCATATACCTTATCTTAATAGCATATGTATTTAATTCAAGATTCGACATAACCAATCTAACGACAATAACGAACGTATAAGCATGCATAATCCTATATACTTGAGCACTAGTTAGGGATACACTAATAATATATAAAAGTTAAGTTATGAGTGCTCACGTATCAATATTGAGATTCAATATTGCAGGAAAAGTACGTAGACGCAACGGGGATGATAAACACTAGTTTGACTCACGAGCAATACTCCCGAACCATACCCATAACCTCCATAGCTATAACCCATAATTTTCTTAGCTCTATCCCGCTCGAAAAACAATTTCAAATTCACTCGGACAGTACTCCGTCGTAATATTTTATGTATACTAATAATATCTTGAAATAATACGGAGTAAATATATATATATATATATATATATATATATATATATATATATATATATATATATATATATATATATATATATATATATATATATATATATATATGAAAATTGATTGAGAGAGTTTAGAGAAAAAATATTTTCAAGTTTCTATGAAATAATGAAACCTATTGAATTCTATTTATAATAGATTTTTGAATTATTAAAGTATGAATTATTACAGTGAATTATTAAAGTATAAATTATTAAAATGAATTATTAAAGTATGAATTATTAAAGTGAATTATTAAAGTATGAATTATTAAAGTGAATTATTAAAGTATGAATTATTAAAGTGAATTATTAAAGTTAAAGTAAAGTAAAAATAAAGTAAAGGTAAAGTTTAAGTATAGTAAAAGTATAAAACTATGTACGTATAATACGTTATATATATCTAATAAAAAAATAAATATCGTTATCTTTATCATACTGGTTATGTAATGAGTTGTCAAAAGTGGTTCTAGATATTTATAAAAGTTATATACGTTTTAATAATATAGTTCTTTTTAAACTGAAAACGTTTTTGTACGTTTGAAACTAAATTAAATAAATATGAAAATTTTGTTTTCCAAAACTAAATATATTTAAGAATCATTTTGTTTAAAGGTTAAAATAATGGAAATCGTTATATCATAAAACGTTTTAGAAAAGTAGAATCATATATATTCATAATAGGTTTCAAGTTTTTAAATTACAGTCTGTTGGTGAAGCATGGGATAAAGTCCAAAGGTTAAATAGACGTATGAAATCATCTTAATGAAAAATGTCGAGTTACTTAACTTGTCGATATCCAACATCTAAGTTATTTACACTCCACGTTCTTACCTATAAATCACTTTACCATTTTCCGAATGTTGTCAAAAAGAATAGACTTCTTAAATCAAAGTGGACCCATAATCATATCACAATGTATCTAATAAATCAATCATTTGATATTATCTTCTAATTCCATCGATAAACATATTGAAACAAATACGTTCGTGTAAAGTATTATACGTTTAATACTTTATTAATATTCTCAAGTTATAATATATATATATATATATATATATATATATATATATATATATATATATATATATATATATATATATATATATATATATATATATATATATATATATATATATATATAACGGTTCGTGAATCGTCAGAATTTGGTCGAGGTTATAATGAATGTATGAACACAGTTTAAAATTCTTGAGATTTAACTTAACAAACTTTGCTTATCGTGTCGGAATAATATAAAGATAAAGTTTAAGTTTGGTTGGAAATTTCCGGGTTGTCACAGTACCTAACCGTTAAAGAAATTTCGTCCCGAAATTTGAATGGGATGGTCATGGCTGACAATAAGTATGTTTTCATGACGTATATGAGTTGGAAATTAGAGTTTTATTATCATCAAGTAATATAGATAAAGCAATTTGATTTTTGTGAAGAGTACGAGTGAAGTTATCACAAAAGCGTGAAACGAGTAAGCGTAGATTCATCATATCTTTTGACGTAGATGGGTTGATTTCCGAGTTCAAGAGATTTGGAGAAAATCTTCGTAATAATATTTGATTCTTCGGTAATTAAGGAAATTTAGGATCCGCTTTAAATGCGATCATCAGTTTTGATTGCTCTGTCGGATATTTTACTATAAATCCACCCTCTTCGTTTCCTTATTCTCACAGCTCACACCTTCTATTCTTCCTTCCTCAATTCATATTTTAAAACATTCGTTAATATGCTCCATCCCGTTCTGATCCTTGATATACTCCTAATTTGCATATCTGTCATTCTTCTCTTTTATCTACCACCGGAGGATTTTATTTATTTTTACTATTACCTTAGGGTTATAGTAATTTTAATTCTCCCGTGTCTTTACGTGGCGATACGTATTGATATGCACGGTTTGTAATTTATGTGTTGTTGTCAAGCTTTATATTTTCTTTTATATTTAAGAGTTCTATACTTTTGTCTCCTCTTCCCGACTTCAAGTCAAGCGAATAATGGTCCAGAATTCGTAGGTATGGATTTTGAAATGAACATAGTTAATGTTCTAAGAAGGGAATTGTAATGGCACAATCTTGATTTGTCAAATTACCAGAATACCTCGGAAAAGGCCGAATCATCAAGGAAAATATTTTCTTGATATATTTAGAGTTTAAGTAGAATACAAGCGTCGTGTAACATGGCACATGATGATGTTATGATCTGTGAATCATCACGTTTCATTTAGAATCTCCGCATGACTTACTGTAATATAATCACGTTGATCAAGTGTCATTATATTATACTAACTCATGCTTCAGTTTCCAACACTACTTCAAAAACATTCATAATTTAAACTCGAAGGTTACAGAATATAGAAACTAAACAGTTTCCTTTTTGATGTAATACAGATAGCGCAAAGAGATAAATGATTTCATATAAGAATAGTTATGGTAATATCTTCATAAATATGGAGGATATTTATAACGAAAGATTAGAATATCTAAGATCAGAGGATGATGAAAAATATTGTCTGCAAGAGTTTTAAAGTAAGGAGTAAGATATTCGCTAAAGACTTCAGTAGACACTTAATCATTTGGATTCTTTGAAGGTAGGTTTAGTCTTTGTGATTTGTCCACAGCCTCCTTCATAGTTTGCTCAATCCGTTTTCCAGTTCCAAACCTTCTCTTTTTCTGAGCTTTTGCCAATACACTACTCTTTATCATTAACTTTTTACTGTTAAGGTCGTTTATAGTTTTTGCAGCTTCATCAGCATTTCGAGAACTAGTTCGCAGTTCAGGGTGTTTTTCAGAAACTTCACATTCGCAGTATGTAAGTCCAGGAGATAGATGTTATATGTATAACTGTTAGCGTCGACATGCTGTGAGATTTTAAAATACTGATTGCTATTTCCCAATGATTCGTATGGCAATTCTCGTTACAAGATGCAGATAGGTAAATGATGGGGTTTTGATAATTATAATGATTTTTTGGAAAATCAAAAATCAGTGAAGTTGTTGGTAAGTTTATTACTAATGTGATGGAACATAAATGGTTACCCGGTAATGATGGCGAAAGGGCAACGTATATATCAAGGTTATAATAAGGTTGTTTCAACTGAAAAGTCGAAGTTGACTTGTTGGAGCTGTGACAAAACTGAGTACTTTGGAAAGGAATTGAAAAGTCATTTTAGCTAATAAATGCCAAAGAGTCTGACACGGATACGTGTTAAACTATGAATTTGGTTTTATAAGTTTTTCAAGTACATAACTGTGGGTAACATGTGGTTGGATCATCATCTCGATTGTTCATTATTTGAAGTGTCTTCAGGAATTTTGGAGGGTTTGAACACATATTGTAATCGTTAATATACATATGATGTTCTAGCACAGTTTTGAAGTCAAAGTATAACTTGGAAAGATATAGGAATCTAAGAGTGATGATACTGGTTATATTTCGAATTGAATTCTGCAATTTCAAGATCAGCATATGTAATTGAATTTGAATGAGTATGGTTGTTTTGATTTTTATAAAAGAATGTGTATTGTTGAGAAAATAGTGTGTATAGTTGTTGATTGCTGAATCAGATTCGAAGAATGTACCATATTAATTGTGAATTTATATATCTCTCAGGTATTACCTACCCGTTAAAAAAATTCACAATTAATATTTTGTACAAAAGAATTTTATTACAGTATTTATGAAAATATATATGTGTATATTGTGAAGACCCGTCCTAATCCATCCGGACGAAGTCCATATCGATTATAAACGATTTACAACAGTTGATTACATCGCAAGGTACTTGACCTCCATAGGATACATTTTACAAACATTGCATTCGTTTTTGAAAAGACAATCTTACATTACATCGAAAATTGACGGCATGCATACCATTTCATAATATATCTAACTATAATTGACTTAATAATAATCTTGATGAACTCAACGACTCGAATGCAACGTCTTTTGAAATATGCCATGAATGACTCCAAGTAATATCTTTAAAATGAGCAAATGCACAGCAGAAGATTTCTTTCATACCTGAGAATAAACATGCTTTAAAGTGTCAACCAAAAGGTTGGTGAGTTCATTAGTTTAACATAAATAATCATTTCCATCATTTTAATAGACCACAAGATTTCATATTTCCATTTCTCATAAACATATGTCTCATGCATAGAGACAAAAATATCATTCATATGGATTTGAACACCTGGTAACCGACATTCACAATATGCATAATAGAATATCCCCATCATTCCGGGATCCTCCTTCGGACATGATATAAATTTCAAAGTACTAAAGCATCCGGTACTTTGGATGGGGCTTGTTGGGCCCGATAGATCTATCTTTAGAGTTCGCGTCAATTAGGGTGTCTGTTCCATAATTCTTAGATTACCAGACTTAATAAAAAGGGGCATATTCGATTTCGATAATTCAACCATATAATGTAGTTTCGATTACTTATGTCTATTTCGTAAAACATTTATAAAAATTTCGCATGTATTCTCAGCCCAAAAATATAAAGGGAAAAAAAGGCAAATGAAACTCACCATACTGTATTTTGTAGTAAAAATACATATAACATCATTGAACAAGTGTAAGGTTGGTCTCGGATTCACGAACCTATAGTAATTATATATATTTATGTGTTTGTCAATATTTGTCTAATAAATTAAGTTAAGTCATAGTGTACCACAATCCTAATGCTCGAGAATAATATGCAAAAATCAGTTTGACTCAAAATGATTTCCAAAATTTATACTTGATTACTATATAGTTTAAATATCTTCGTTCTATATTTTTAAATATTTTTAAAAAATTTATTGGAGTAAATAATATAATTCATTTATTAATAAATAAAATTTTATATAATAATATACTTTTATATATCCTAAATAATAAAGTTCATTTAATATCATAAAAATGTTATGATAGGTTTTAATAAAGTAATTATATTATTTGTACTACATATTTATTTGATAAAATAACATTGATAATAATAGTAAGTAAAAGTTGTATTATTTTGTAATAATAATTATTATTATTATATTAATAAAAATATCAATATTTATATTTACTAAAAAAATGATAATTATTGTAAAAATGGTAGTTCTAATACTAACGATACTTTTAATAATACTAGTAATGATAAAAATAATAAGAACGATAATTTTATCTAAATCAATATCTTTAAATTTCATCATGATACTCATACTCATTATTTCCTAATTAATTTGTTAATAGCTTTTAAATCGTCTATTATGTCGCGTTCATTTTGATGATAATAATAGTAATTAAAATAATCAAGTGTTACTCACCTTAGTTACCAAAGTGAGAAAAAGAACATCGGATTACAACTTTTAATAAAACCTTTCCACAAGTGACGGATTCAATAGTTGAGGTGAGAAACAAGGTTTTTAGATTATTACGGGGCTACTGGACATTACGAAACCCTCGTCCTTTTGATGACATTACAACATGCTGCCTAGCCAATGGTCATAACGGTTACTTTCCACAAGACCAAGGATGGGAAGTCGTCTTAGTAAAACCAGAATGCATGACTTGTTTCTGGACTTATGAATTACGTGTCTTTATTTCTTTTGCTGAATGACTTGCGTATTAACTAGAATTGCCTTTATAACTGCCAAGTAGCAAAGTTATTATGTGCTATATTTCATCCTATATGTATAATAGTGGTATTATAAGTTCGTAAAATATTGTATAAATTTGAACGCGATATACTATTATAATCAGTTTTTTCATATAGAATTATAGTAGTTGAATTGTATATTAGCTACTAAGTATGAACTTAACGGGTAGGTACTACCCGAATTAAAACTATAAAACGCTAATATGAAGAAAAAGCTTTAATAAATGAGTTCATACTATGCTACGAAATACTATTGACTACTCTTAAAATTCTATATGATTAACTTAATTCTTTTGGGCTATTTTTGAAGGAAATGGCACCGGCAACTCGCCAGAATTTGAACATGAGTGAGGAAGACTTCCGTGTTTTCCTAGCAGCAAACATAGCCGCTATACAGGCTGCGATGCAAAATAACAATAACTCTGGATCTAGCAGTGGAACTAATTCCACAAGAAATCGTGTAGGATGCTCCTACAAAGAATTCACTGCCTGCAAACCTTTGGAATTTGATGGAACCGAAGGACCAATTAGATTGAAACGGTGGACCGAGAAGGTCAAATCGGTGTTTACCATAAGTAAGTGTACTAAAGAGGACAAAGTTAAGTACGCTACGCATACCTTCACAGGTACTGCGTTAACGTGGTGGAACACCTATCTTAAACAGGTAGGACAAAATGCTGCTTACGCACTACCATGGTCGGCATTCAAGCAATTGATGAACGAGCAGTGCCGTCCTAGAAACGAAGTCAATAAGTTCAAGGTAGAGCTTAGAGAGTTACGAACACAAGGGTTCGACATTACCACATATGAATGACGATTCACAGAGTTGTGCCTATTATGTCCAGGAACGTTCGAAGATGAAGAAGAGAAGATCGACGCGTTTATAAAAGGGTTACCAGTAAGGATTCAAGAAGATGTGAGTTCACACGAGCCCGCTTCCATACAAAAGGCAAGTCGAATGGCTCATAAACTCATAAATCAGATTGAGGGAAGAATTAAAGAGCAGGTGGCCGAAGAAGCTAACACAAAACAACTCAAGAGGAAGTGGGAGGAAAAAGGTGACAAGAATCACCAATACAACAACAACAACAACAACAATTACAACCACAACCGCAACAACAATCGCAACAATAACCGCAATCCCAACAATAACTACAACAAACGTCCCAACAACAACAATAATTACAACAACCGTTCCAACAACAATAACAATCCCAACAACAACCTCAATAACAACAACGGAAACAAAAACCAAAAATGCCAAAGGTGTGAAGAGTACCACCAGAATGGGTTATGCACGAGATTTTACACCAAGTGTAAAAGAACTGGCCATGGTGCGAAAAAGTGTGAGGTCTACGGACCAAAGTTTAACAGAACTAAAGGAACAAATAGTGGCGAAACAAGTAATGCCGCCTTTGTTTGTTATGGATGTGAAAAAATGGGCCACATTAGAAGTAATTGCCCGAATCAGGGGAATACTAATGGGCAGGGCCGCGGAAGAGTTTTCAATATTAATACAGCAGAAGCGCAGGAGGACCCGGAGCTTGTTACGGGTACGTTTCTTATTGATAATAAATCTGCTTATGTTTTATTTGATTCGGGTGCGGATAGAAGCTATATGAGTAGAGATTTTTGTGCTAAGTTAAGTTGCCCATTGACGCCTTTGAATAGTAAATTTTTACTCGAATTAGCAAACGGTAAATTAATTTCAGCAGATAATATATGTCGGGATAGAGAAATTAAACTGGGGGATGAAATGTTTAAAATTGATTTAATACCAGTCGAGTTAGGGAGTTTTGATATAATAATTGGTATGGACTAGTTGAAAATGGTGAGAGCAGAGGTCATTTGTTACAAAAATATGATTCGCATTATGCGTGAAAAAGGAAAACCTTTAATGGTGTACGGAGAAAAGAACAATGCGAAATTAAATCTTATCAGTAGTTTGAAGGCGCAAAAACTAATAAGAAAAGGTTGTTACGTCATTCTAGCACACATCAAGGAAGTTAAACCTGAAGAAAAGAACATCAGTAATGTTCCTGTCGCAAAAGAATTTTTCGATGTATTTCCGAAAGAATTACCGGGATTACCCCCACATCGATCCATTGAATTTCAAATAGACCTTGTACCAGGAGCTGCACCAATAGCTCGTGCTCCATACAGACTCACACCCAGCGAAATAAAAGAATTACAAAGTCAAATACAGGAAATTTTAGAGCGTGGTTTCATTCGACCAAGTACATCACCATGGAGAGCTCCTGTTCTGTTTTTTAATAAGAAAGATGGTACATTTAGGTTGTGTATCGAATACTGAGAGTTGAACAAATTTACCATCAAGAACCGCTACCCACTACCGAGAATCGACGACTTATTTGATCAACTACAAGGCTCGTCAGTTTATTCGAAGATTGATTTACGTTCTGGGTATCATCAAATGCGGGTGAAGGAGGATGACATTCCGAAGACTGCTTTTAGGACGCGTTACGGACATTACGAGTTTATGGTTATGCTATTTGGGTTGACCAACGCACCAGCTGTGTTCATGGACCTCATGAACCGAGTGTGTGGACCATACCTTGACAAGTTTGTCATTGTTTTCATCGATGACATACTAGAACCGGTGGGAGTTGAAAAAGAAGAACGATCATTGCGATAGTCAGAATAAGAACAAGGATTAGAACCGGATTAAGCATTATTATAATCTTTTGAATATATGAACTGTGAAAGAAGGTATAGAAGTGGTGGAAACTAATGGAATGGGAAAGGTAAATTTATAATGGAAATATCAGACAGAGTAATCGAGGCAGATCACCGTATTTAATTATAGAGATCTTAAATTTTCCTTACTCGCCGAAGAATCAAATATTTTAGATTTCGAAGATTTTCTTTGAATCCCTTGAATTCCGGAATTCAACCCTGACTCTGTCAAAGTTAAGATGAATCTTTACTTTCCTATTTCACTCTTTGGTGATAGCTTCATTTGTACTCTTCGAATAATCGAGTTATTTTTATCCATATTACTTAATGATGATAAAACTCAATTTATCAACTCATATTTATCATGAAAACATTTTAATTATTAGCCATGACCACCTCACTCAAATTTCGGGACGAAATTTCTTTAACAGGTAGGTACTGTGATGACCCGGAAAATTTCGACCAAATTTAAACTTAATCTTTATATGATTTCGATACGATAAGAAAAGTCTGTAATATCGAGTCTTAAAAGTTTTGGAAACTATATTCATGTAATCAATAACCCTTGGCTATTCCCGAAGATTCACAAACAATTGCTTGTAAATGAATATGTACATATATATATAAATATAAATACATACAATGATTTGAAATTATAAATTATAATTTAATCATTAGAATTAAATATGGAAAATAATATATAAGATAATAATTTTGTAATTTAAAATGAATCTATAAATATATATATTCAATACATAAATATTATATATATATATATATATATATATATATATATATATATATATATATATATATATTGTAATAAATAAATATTAAAAAAATTCAATATATTATAATTAGTAAATATGATATAATTAATAAATTGTATTATATCAAATTTAATTACAAGATTGAACGTAGTTATTATATTAATATTATGATCAATACTTTCATTATTATTACTTGTAAAATTTGATATTTATAACTTGTTATATTATTATTATGATTATTAATATAAATATCATTTTTAACAATATCACTATTATTATTAGTATTATCACTATCATTAATATCATTATTTGAATTATTATTATTAGACATTATTATACCATTATTATTAAAAAATCATTATTATTATAGTTATCATAAAAATCAATACAATTTATTAATATTATCAATAATAAAATTTTTATTATCAATTTTATAGTTATTAATATCATTAAGTATTATTAATGTAATTATTATTATTAGAAAATAATACATTGTATTTTTATTAACATTAATAATAATATTATTAAAATTCTTATTATTATCAGTATCATTATTATTTATTATTATTATTAGATATAATTATTATTATTACTAATATATTTAATATTTATATAAACTTTAAAATCACCAAAAATTAGTACGATCTTGTTACACTTACCCATCGAAACTGTAGTGATTTTTGGATCCTGTCTCTAATTTTGTTATCAGTCAAAATCAAAACCCATTAACAGACGAAATCAGTTACAAATCGATGGCATTTTATTTATTTAATTTATTAAAATTCTTGTCTGTGGGAATAAAAGTCTGTCGACTTGCTTTATTGTAAAACCATCAATTAAATCATGGTATTAGGGAGGAGTCATTCAGTTTTCCCATCATCACTCTCAATTAGAAGTAATACATCCCTTGTCTGCTTTAAATCCGAACGAAATTCTTAAAAATAGGTCGGTACCTCTGTTTTATGTTTTTTTTCAAATCTTCGATTTCGAAAATAATTTCAAAATGTAAAAATGCCATTGTGTTAGTAATCCTTTATTTAATCGTTTTGCAAAATCTTGGCTTCCAATTCATCCTATCGAGTTCAGATTTTGAGGTCAAATTTTACAATCCAAAAAGTCAAACGACCCGTTCATCTTAAAATTCGACTCTGTTTTGATGTTTTAGGTTCAATTGAGATTATAGAAAGTTTCTAGGAGATGAATGAAACCTTTTTCATGTTGGGATTGAGGTCTATAACTGTCTATAATGACGAGTTCGATTTTAAGTTCATTAACGTGGTCTTTTAAACTGTTACAGCTAAAAAATATATATATTGGTCTGTCTAAATTGATTTAATGCTGGTTGAGAGTCGTTTCTGTATAAATTTGTAGTCCTAAAACTAATTAAGAAATTTGATATTAACCTGGTATGATCTCTGGTCGATTTCTGTTTCAAAGGGAGGAAGATGAACATATTATATTTACGGGTTATAGTTATTGCATATGGGTATAATTCAGGAAAAATGAGAATGGTGTAGTGGTTAAATGGGTTTGCGTATAAGCGGGAGGTATTGGGTTCGAGACCCTGGTGAGGCAGAAAAACATTTTTTTGGGCGATTTTCTTGAAGGTAGTTTTCCTTTTTATAACTTTTATTATTATTATTATTATTATTATTATTATTATTATTATTATTATTATTATTATTATTATTATTATTATTATTATTACTACTACTAGTATTATTAATGTTATTATTATTATTATCATTATCATTATTAGTAATTTTTCAAGACTATTATTAATATTAGATTTACTGTTATTATTATTATGATTAATATTATTACTATTATTATTAAAAACGTACTATTATTATCCTTAACACAATTGATATTACTATCATCACTACTAAATTAGTATTATTATCATAATCATAGTATTTATTAATCATTATAATTGACATATGTATCATTATTAATATTATCACTTCCATTAATATGATTATTAACATGTACTGTTATTATTACTAATATGAGTATTAATTACCAATTATTATTATTATTAGCATAACCCTAGTTACAAATGTAATTATTAATATTAGTGATTTTACCAATATTATTATCAAAATAAGTATTATTATTAAGTAATATGATTACTAGTATTATCATTATAAATATCAGAAACTACCTTTTAAACAGATAAATATTTTGTACGTAAAGTATATTTGTTACATATACTATAATTATATTAAAAATTTCACATAAACTATATATATCAAACCTATTAATATTATTTATATAAATACATACAAATAACAAACTATCGATTTCTAAATGTAACATTTAAACAATTATGTATATAAATATGGATATATTAATATACATATATAAATATTAACCATTATGAAAATATATACAAATTAAATATACATTATATATAAATTAATGATATAATAAATAAATTTGTTCAGTTACAATTATGTGTTTTAATAAATATCCAAATGATATAGGTTCGTGAATCCGAGGCCAACCTTGCATTGTTTAATTGTTCAATGTCGTTATATGTATTTTTACTACAAAATACAATACGGTGAGTTTCATTTGCCTTTTTACCCTTTATATTTTTGGGCTGAGAATACATGCGCAACTTTTTATAACTGTTTTACGAAATAGACACAAGTAACTAAAACTACATTCTATGGCTGGATTATTAAACCGAATATGCCCCTTTTTAGTCTGGTAATCTAAGAATTAGGGAACAGACACCCTAATTGACGCGAACTCTAAAGATAAATCTATCGGGCCTAACAAGCCCCATTCAAAGTACCGGATGCTTTAGTACTTCGAAATTTATATCATGTCCGAAGGAGGATCCCGGAATGATGGGGGATATTCTTATATGCATATTGTGAATGTCGGTTACCAGGTGTTCAATCCATATGAATGATATTTTTGTCTCTATGCATGGGACGTATGTTTATGAGAAAGGGAAATATGAAATCTTGTGGTCTATTAAAATTATGAAATGATTATTTATGTTAAACTGATGAACTCACCAACCTTTTGGTTGACACTTTAAAGCAAGTTTATTCTCAGGTATGAAAGAAATCTTCCGCTGTGCATTTGCTCATCTTAGAGATATTACTTAGAGTCACTCATGACATATTTCAAAAGACGTTGCATTCGAGTCGTTGAGTTCATTAAGATTATTATTAAGTCAATTATAGTAAGATATATTACGAAATGGTATGCATGTTGTCAACTGTCGATGTAATGAAAGATTGTCTTTTCAAAAACGAATGCAATGTTTGTAAAATGTATCATATAGAGGTCAAGTACCTCGCGATGTAATCAACTGTTGTGAATCGTTTATAATCGATATGGACTTCGTTCGGATAGATTAGGACGGGTCTTCACAGTTGGTATCAGAGCGGTGGTCTTAGTGAACCAGCTTTTGCATTAGTGTGTCTAACTGATAGTCGTTAGGATGCATTAGTAAGTCTGGACTTCGACCGTGTCTGCATGTCAAAAGTTTTGCTTATCATTTTTGTCAGAAATCATCTGTTTATCATCCTTAGGAAATTACCTTCTTATTATTCTTAGTCTAGACACATCTTACTGCAATGATTGCATGAATAGTGTATAGACAAAATTCGTATCTTAGTGTATCTGCTAATTCATATCTTAGCATATCTGTTACTGTAGACTTTGCCTGACAGATTCCGTAGATTCCTCCGTAACTTGTGGGATTTTAGTATTATATATGCATATGTAAATTATGTATTGCAGGGTACTAATCTACATCCTATAATCTATTTCTTATCGAAAATCCTTCATCTGATCGTACGAGATGAATCCCTCAACCAGTTCGAGTCCCTTAGATTCCGATAGTTATTCCGATAGTTATTCCGACAGCTATTTCGATATGGATTTCCACTCGAACTCCGAAAGCAGTATAACCAGAATGAATCAACCAATCAGCCATCCTCAAATCATCTAATGAGTTCGTAGTCGACTTAAACAATGGAGACGCGAAGAAGGCGACCCTTTCCATCCACCAAATTTCCCTCTTGGCGAAGAACCTGAAGCATCTACCGGCGAATCTATCCGAAACACCATTTTCAGTCTCATTTCCAGAGTAGTTCGACACGATTATATTATATCCACAATTCTAAACCTTATTCATCCGCTCGTTTCGACCGATAATCATCCCGGAATAATAGAAGAATTTAGCGAACTTCGCGCTCGAGTAATCAATTTGGAGAATATGGTGCAAAATCTACCAGCTTCAGCAACATCACCGGCACCAACAGTACCATCAATAACAGCACCAGTACCATCAACAATCCATGCCTCAATATCACTATCTATACTTCGAGTATGATCTTCGTTCGACGTATCTTTCTACCTCATTCATCTTCGTTCGACATGGCGAATATGTAATCTCTAAAGTTTTAGAGATTATTTATTCTAGTTCCAACCGAAGACTAAATGAGTTTAATATTAAGTTAACTCATTAAATCCATGATTACATCTGAAGAAAATATATATGTATATATGTTTTCATAAAGATTGTAATTAAAAATTCTTTTATACAAACTGTTAATGGTGAAAACATTTTAACGGGTAGGTAATACCTGAGGGATATTTAAGATTTCACATTAATAAGTTACATTGTACGTTCTTCGAATCTGATTCAACAGTCATTTACTATCCTACTTACATCCACAGGTATACGTATCCGTTCACCGCCTAATAACCATTTTCATTCAATTTCATATTTCGATTTTGACCTATCAGAATCCAACAAGTGGCATAATGAAGAAAACATTTGACAAAATAAAATTTGTTAGAAATAGGCAAATTAACTATGAGGAATTTTGTTAAGAATCCACGCTAACTGTTCCTAGCTAACTGATTACATTTTATTTATCGCAATTTAATTATCGCAATTTACATTCTCTCAATTTTATTTATCGTCATTTAATTTCTGTTATTTACTTTACGCACTTTATTTATCGTCATTTAATTTCTGTTATTTATTTTACGCTCTTTAAATATCGGGACACGTATACAAGGTTTTGACATATCATATCGACGCATATATATATATTATTTGGAATCACCATAGAAACTCTATATGCAGTAATGATCGAGTTCTCTATACAGGGTTAAGGTTGATTCTACAATAATATATATACTTTGAGTTGTGATCGAGTCTGAGACATGTACACGGGTCACGATACGTATTAATTAATTCGAATATTATATATTAAACTTCATATGAATTATTGGACTGTCAACTGTGGACTATCGACTGTTGACTAATAAGATTGGACAATTAAAATGAATTAAAATATTGATTATAATATATGAAACTAAAAAATTCTTCAAGTTTGCCACTTGATTTCATCTTAAACCTCATTTGTATCTTGACAATTACAATCTGCGATTCAAACCTTTCATAATTTTTGAAAACACTTCAATCGATAGGATGAACCAATCGCACTCCATCTACGGAAGAAGAAAGATTGATGCATATAGTTATGCACCTGAAAACATTCAGAACTTGAGTAAACGTTTAAACACGTATCCGTGCTAGCTCATTGGCGTTATTATTACCCAAATATAACTTTGCAATTCCTTTCCAAATTAGCCAATTTTATCACAGCTCCAGCAAGTCAACTTCGACTTTTCACTCGGATTAGCTTATTATAATCCGGTTATATAAGTTGTCTTTTGTCATCGATATCGGGAAACCGTTTATATCTCACCATATTAGTAGTAAATTTACCAACAACTCCATTGATCTTCGACTTCCAAAAAATCACTATATTCAGTTAAACCCTATCATTTACTTATTTACATCCTATAACTAGAATTACTATACCAACTACCGGGAATTAGCAAATCAGTATTTTGAAATCTCGCAGCATATCTACATCAACAGTTATAAGTATACATATAATCCTTACTTCTTAGAATTATGATCTTCCACTCTAAAATTTTGAAAAGCACCCAGTCTTCAAATCAATACTCCAAATTCTGAAAAAGCTGAATTCAGCAGCAAAAACTGTACACGACCTTAACTGTCAAAAGTATGATTATAAAGAATGGAGTATTGGAAACACTCAATAGAAAATTTAGTACCGAAAAGCGGATTATGCAAAACTATGAAGGAAACCATGGATAAATCACAAAGAATAAGTTTGACTTCAAAGAATCCAAATGATTCAATGCCTGCTGAAGTCTTTAGCGAATATCTTGCTCCTTACTCTAAACTCTTACGGATAATAGTTTTCGTCATCCTCTGATCTTAGATATTCAAAGATATTATCGTATCTTTCATTTTAAATATCCTCGATATTTTTGAATATATTCTCATAACTATTCTTATCTGAAATCATTAATCTATTAGTGCTACCAGTGTTACATCATATAGAAATTGTTAGTTTTCAATATTCTGTAAACTTTCGAGTTTAAAATACGAATTTTATTGAAGTAATGTTGGGAACTGATGCATGAGTTAGTATAATATAATGACACTTGATCAACATGATTATATTAGAGTAAGTCATGCTGAGTTTCTAATGAAACGTGATGATTCACAGATTATAAAGTCATCATGTGCCATGCTACATAACTCTTTCATTCTGCTTAACTTCTGAACATATCAAGAACATATTATCTTGATAGTTCTATCTTTTCTCTTGAACTTTGGTAATTTAACCAATTAAGATCGTGCTATTACAATTTCTCTCTTAGAACATTAGTCATGTTCATTTGAAACTTCATAACCTACTAATTCTGGACCATTATTCGCTTGATTAAAGTCGGGAAGAGAAAATAAGAGCATGAAGCTCCGATATATAAGGGAAAATATAAAGCCCAACAACAACACCAAAATTACAAACTATGGATATCAGTGCGTATAGCAATATAAAGACACGGGAGGATTATAAATACAATAATCCCTAGAGCATAGTAGAAATAAACAGATTCTTCCAGTGGGAGTTGAAAAGAAGAACGATCATTGCGATAGTCAGAATAAGAACAAGGTTTAGAACCGGATTAAGCATTATTATAATCTTTTGGATATATGAACTGTGAAAGAAGGTATAGAAGTGGTGGAAACTAATGGAACGGGAAAGGTAAATTTATAATGGAAATATCAGACAGAGTAATTGAGGCAGATCACCGTATTTAATTATAGAGATCTTAAATTTTCCTTACTCGCTGAAGAATCAAATCTTTTAGATTTCGAAGATTTTCTTTGAATCCCTTGAATTCCGGAATTCAACCCTGACTCTGTCAAAAGTTAAGATGAATCTTTACTTTCCTATTTCACTCTTTGGTGATAGCTTCATTTGTACTCTTCGAATAATCTAGTTATTTTTATCCATATTACTTAATGATGATAAAACTCAATTTATCAACTCATATTTGTCATGAAAACATTTTTATTGTTAGCAATGACCACCTCACTCAAATTTCGGGACGAAATTTCTTTAACGGGTAGTTACTGTGATGACCCGGAAAATTTTGACCAAATTTAAACTTAATCTTTATATGATTTCGACACGATAAGCAAAGTCTGTAATATCGAGTCTCAAAAGTTTTGGAAACTATATTCATGTAATCAATAACCCTTGGCTATTCCCGAAGATTCACGAACAATTGCTTTGAAATTATATTATATAATTTAATCATTAGAATTATTTGGAAACTATATTCATACAATGATTTGAAATTATAAATTATAATTTAATCATTAGAATTAAATATGGAAAATAATATATAAGATAATAATATTGTAATTTAAAATGAATCTATAAATATATATATTCAATACATAAATATTATATATATATATATATATATATATATATATATATATATATATATATATATATATATATATATATATATATATATATATATATATATATATATATATATATTGTAATAAATAAATATTAAAGAATTCAATATATTATAATTAGTAAATATGATATAATTAATAAATTGTATTATATCAAATTTAATTACAAAATTGAACGTAGTTATTATATTAATATTATGATCAATACTTTCATTATTATTACTTGCAAAATTTGATATTTATAACTTGTTATATTATTATTATGATTATTAATATAAATATCATTCTTAACAATATCACTATTATTATTAGTATTATCACTATCATTAATATCATTATTTGTATTATTATTATTAGACATTATTATACCATTATTATTAAAAATCATTATTATTATAGGTATCATAAAAATCAATACAATTTATTAATATTATCAATAATAAAATTTTTGTTATCAATTTTATAGTTATTAATATCATTAAGTATTATTAATGAAATTATTATTATTAGAAAATAATACATTGTATTTTTATTAACATTAATAATATTATTATTAAAATTCTTATTATTATCAGTATCATTATTATTAGATATAATTATTATTATTACTAATATATTTATTATTTATATAAACTTTAAAATCACCAAAAATTAGTACGATCTTGTTACACTTACCCATCGAAACTGTAGTGATTTTTGGATCCTGTATCTAATTTTGTTATCAGTCAAAATCAAAACCCATTAACAGAAGAAATCAGTTACAAATCGATGGCATTTTATTTATTTAATTTATTAAAATTCTTGTATGTGGGAATAAAAGTCTGTCGACTTGCTTTATTGTAAAACCATCAATTAAATCATGGTATTAGGGAGGAGTCATTCAGTTTTTCCATCATCACTCTCAATTAGAACTAATACATCCCTTGTCTGCTTTAAAATCGAACGAAATTCTTAAAAATAGGCCGGTACCTCTGTTTTATGTTTTTTTTCAAATCTTTGAATTCGAAAATAATTTCAAAATGTAAAAATGCCATTGTGTTAGTAATCCTTTATTTAATCTTTTTGCAAAATCTTGGCTTCCAATTCATCCTATCGAGTTCAGATTTTGAGGTCAAATTTTACAATCCAAAAAGTCAAACGACCCGTTCATCTTAAAATTCGACTCTGTTTTGATGTTTTAGGTTCAATTGAGGTTATAGAAAGTTTCTAGGAGATGAATGAAACCTTTTTCATGTTGGGATTGAGGTCTATAACTATCTATAATGACGAGTTCGATTTTAATTTCATTAACGTGGTCTTTTAAACTGTTACAGCTAAAAAATATATATATATAGGTTTGTATAAATTGATTTAATGCTGGTTGAGAGTCGTTTCTGTATAAATTTGTAGTCCTAAAACTAATTAAGAAATTTGATATTAACCTGGTATGTTCTCTGGTCGATTTCTGTTTAAAAGGGAGGAAGATGAACATATTATATTTACGGGTTATAGTTATTGCATATGGGTATAATTCAGGAAAATTGAGAATGGTGTAGTGGTTAAATGGGTTTGCGTATAAGGGGGAGGTCTTGGGTTCGAGACCCTGGTGAGGCAGAAAAACTTTTTTTTTGGGCGATTTTCTTGAAGGTAGTTTTCCTTTTTATAACTTTTATTATTATTATTATTATTATTATTATTATTATTATTATTATTATTATTATTATTATTATTATTATTATTATTATTATTATTATTATTTTACTATTATTATTAATGTTATTATTATTATTATTATCATTATCATTATTATTAATTTTTCAAGACTATTATTAATATAAGATTTACTGTTATTATTATTATGATTAATATTATTACTATTATTATTAAAAACGTACTATTATTATCCTTAACACAATTGATATTATTATCATCACTACTAAATTAGTATTATTATCATAATCATAGTATTTATTAATCATTATAATTGACATACGTATCCTTATTAATATTATCACTTCCATTAATATGATTATTAACATGTACTGTTATTATTACTAATATGAGTATTAATTACCAGTTATTATTATTATTATTAGCATAACCCTAGTTACAAATGTAAATATTAATATTAGTGATATTACCAATATTATTATCAAAATAAGTATTATTATTAAGTAATATGATTACTAGTATTATCATTATTAATATCAGAAACTACCTTTTAAACAGATAAATATTTTGTACGTAAAGTATATTTGTTACATATACTATAATTATATTAAAAATTTCACATAAACCATATATATCAAACCTATTAATATTATTTATATAAATACATACAAATAACAAACTATCGATTTCTAAATGTAACATTTAAACAATTATGTATATAAATATGGGTATATTAATATACCTATATAAATATTAACCATTATGAAAATATATACAAATTAAATATACATTATATATAAATTAATGATATAATAAATAAATTTGTTCAGTTACAATTATGTGTATTAATAAATATCCAAATGATATAGGTTCGTGAATCTGAGGCCAACCTTGCATTGTTTAGTTGTTCAATGTCGTTATATGTATTTTTACTACAAAATACAATACGGTGAGTTTCATTTGCCTTTTTACCCTTTATATTTTTGGGCTGAGAATACATGCGCAACTTTTTATGACTGTTTTACGAAATAGACACAAGTAAATAAAACTACATTCTATGGCTGGATCATTAAACCGAATATGCCCCTTTTTAGTCTGGTAATCTAAGAATTAGGGAACAGACACCCTAATTGACGCGAACTCTAAAGATAGATCTATCGGGCCCAACAAGCCCCATCCAAAGTACCGGATGCTTTAGTACTTAGAAATTTATATAATGTCCCAAGGAGGATCCCGGAATGATGGGGATATTCTTATATGCATATTGTGAATGTCGGTTACCAGGTGTTAAATCCATATGAATGATATTTTTGTCTCTATGCATGGGACGTATGTTTATGAGAAAGGGAAATATGAAATCTTGTGGTCTATTAAAATTATGAAATGATTATTTATGTTAAACTAATGAACTCACCAACCTTTTGGTTGACACTTTAAAGCATGTTTATTCTCAGGTATGAAAGAAATCTTCCGATGTGCATTTGCTCATCTTAGAGATATTACTTGGAGTCATTCATGGCATATTTCAAAAGACGTTGCATTCGAGTCGTTGAGTTCATCAAGATTATTATTAAGTCAATTATAGTAAGATATATTACGAAATGGTATGCATGTTGTCAACTTTTGATGTAATGAAAGATTGTCTTTTCAAAAACGAATGCAATGTTTGTAAAATGTATCATATAAAGGTCAAGTACCTCGCGATGTAATCAACTATTGTGAATCGTTTATAATCGATATGGACTTCGTCCGGATGAATTAGGACGGGTCTTCACAAAAGTTAACTACGGCACCTATATTGTCATTACCTGAAGGGAATGATGATTTTGTGATATATTGTGACGCCTCAAAGCAAGGTCTCTGTTGTATATTAATGCAACGAACGAAAGTAATTGCTTATGCGTCTAGACAATTGAAGATTCACGAGCAGAATTATACGACGCATGATTTGGAATTAGGCGCGGTTGTTTTTGCATTAAAGACCTGGAGGCACTACTTATATGGGGTCAAAAATATTATATATACCGACCACAAAAGTCTTCAACACATATTTAATCAGAAACAACTGAACATGAGGCATCGCAGATGGATTGAATTGTTGAATGATTACGACTTTGAGATTCGTTACCACCCGGGGAAGGCAAATGTGGTAGCCGACGCCTTGAGTAGAAAGGACAGAGAACCTATTCGAGTAAAAGCTATGAATATAATGATTCACACTAACCTTACTACTCAAATAAAGGAGGCGCAACAAGGAGTTTTAAAAGAGGGAAACTTAAGGGATGAAATATCCAAAGGATCGGAGAAGCATCTTAATATTCGGGAAGACAGAACCCGGTATAGGGCTGGAAGAATATGGGTACCAAAGTTTGGAGATATGAGAGAAATGGTACTTAGAGAAACTCATGATACTCAATACATCCTGGAACGGGAAAGATGTACAAGGATCTTAAGAAACATTTTTGGTGGTCGGGTATGAAAGCCGATGTTGCTAAATATGTAGGAGAATGTTTGACGTGTTCTAAGGTCAAAGATGAGCATCAGAAACCATCAGGTCTACTTCAACAACCCGAAATCCCGGAATGGAAACGGGAAAACATTACCATGGATTTCATCACTAAATTGCCAAGGACTGCAAGTGGTTTTGATACTATTTGGGTAATAGTTGATCGTCTCACCAAATCAGCACACTTCCTGCCAATAAGAGAAGATGACAAGATGGAGAAGTTAGCACGACTGTATTTGAAGGAAGTCATCTCCAGACATGGAATACCAATCTCTATTATCTCTGATAGGGATGGCAGATTTATTTCAAGATTATGACAGACATTACATCAAGCATTAGGAACTCGTCTAGACATGAGTACTGCCTATCATCTACAAACTGATGGGCAGAGTGAAAGGACTATACAAATGCTTAAAGACATGCTACGAGCATGTGTTATTGATTTCGGAAACAGTTGGGATCGACATCTACAGTTAGCAGAATTTTCCTACAACAACAGTTACCATTCAAGCATTGAGATGGCGCCATTTGAAGTACTTTATGGTAGAAAGTGCAGGTCTCTAATTTGTGGAGTGAAGTGGGGGATAGACAGATTACGGGTCCAGAGATAATACAAGAAACTACCGAGAAGATCATCTAAATTCAACAACAGTTGAAAACCGCCCAAAGTCGACAAAAGAGCTACACTGACATTAAAAGAAAAGATATAGAATTTGAAATTGGAGAGATGGTCATACTTAAAGTTGCACCTTGGAAAGGTGTTGTTCGATTTGGTAAACGAGGGAAATTAAATCCAAGGTATATTGGACCATTCAAGATTATTGATCGTGTCGGACCAGTAGCTTACCGACTTGAGTTACCTCAACAACTTGCAGCTGTACATAACACTTTCCACGTCTTGAATTTGAAGAAATGTTTTGCTAAAGAATACCTCACTATTCCATTAGACGAAATCCAAATCAATGAAAAACTTCAATTCATCGAAGAACCCGTCGAAATAACGGATCGTGAGGTTAAAAGACTTAAGCAAAATAAAATACCAATTGTTAAGGTTCGATGGAATGCTCATAGAGGACCCGACTTCACCTAGGAACGAGAAGATCAGATGAAGAAGAAATACCCGCACTTATTTCTAGAAGATACGACAACACCTCCAACTACTTAAAATTTCGGGACGAAATTTATTTAACGGGTAGGTACTGTAGTGACCCGAACTTTTCCATGTTTATATATATTAAATGAAATTGATATTTATATAATTAAGTGTTTCCAACATGTTAAGCAATCAAACTTGTTAAGGCTTGATTAATTGAAATAGGTTTTATATAGACAATTGACCACCCAAGTTGACCGGTGATTCACAAACGTTAAAACTTGTAAAAACTATATGATGTCATATATAAAGATATATATATAGTTAACATGGTATTATGATAAGTAAACATATCATTAAGTATATTAACAAT
Source organism: Rutidosis leptorrhynchoides (assembly GCF_046630445.1). Taxonomy (NCBI): domain Eukaryota; kingdom Viridiplantae; phylum Streptophyta; class Magnoliopsida; order Asterales; family Asteraceae; genus Rutidosis; species Rutidosis leptorrhynchoides. Next base: position 279,539,120 of record NC_092336.1, read on the forward strand.
GAACTACATATGTAAAAATAAGACTACTAACTTAAGGATTTCGAAACGAGGCATATATGAAACGATTATCGTTGTAACGACATTTAAATGTATATATATCATATTTAGATATATTAATATATCATAATATCATGATAATATAATAATTTAACATCTCATTAGATATAATAAACAATGGGTTAACAACATTAAATGAGATCGTTAACTTAAAGGTTTCAAAACAACACTTACATGTAACGACTAACGATGACTTAACGACTCAGTTAAAATGTATATACATGTAGTGTATTTACATGTATTAATATAATTTTGGAAGACTTCAAGACATATATCAAAACACTCATACTTAACAAAAATGGTTACAGTTACATTCCCATTCTTTTTTCATCAAGAATTCTAGTCGTATTCATACCCGTATTATACACAGCTTCTAGACTTACTTACTATGGGTATATAACAATAGGAACTAGCATGGGATTCCACTATTGATTATGTCATGCATGACTAATCAATTTTAACTTCTACCATGAACTAGTCAACTAACTAGAACTCCTTTTAACCCCACTCACCACTCACCACTCACCACTTACCACTCATCATTCACTCCATTTCACTTCCAATTCTCTTTCTAATTCTCTCTCAACACACACACACACTTATGAACGAATTTTTCCAGTAGCTAATCATCATCTTCATCAAAAATTACTTCAAGAATCAAGCTATAATCATCTTAGGAAGAACACTTCAAGAACACTTCGAAAATCCTTTCAAGATTACTAGTTTACTTCCAAACTTTCTAATCCATTCCAAGTAATCATCTAAGGTCAAGAAACCTTTGTTATTTATAGTAGGTTATCTTTCTTATTCAAGGTAATATTCAT